>NW_026775558.1:0-600000 GCF_031216515.1 Neocloeon triangulifer | reverse complement strand
TTAAAATTGAAAATTCAAAATATGAGGTACTTGGTACTTATAAATATTTTTTTTGACTTTCTGAAAAGGTCTCAGTGACATTTATGAAGACCCTACGTTTTCACATTTTTTTCAATGAATTCCAAGTCGTATATTTATTGGTACCTGACGATATATGTCGATTTTTATGATCGGACTTAGAATTAAAAATTCAAAATATGAGGTACTTGGTACTTATAAATTTTTTTTTGACTTTCTGAAAAGGTCTCAGTGACACACATGAAGACCCTACGTTTTCACATTTTTTTCAATGAATTCCAAGTCGTATATTTTTTGGTACCTGACGATATATGTTGATTTTTATGATCGGACTTAGAATTAAAAATTCAAAATATGAGGTACTTGGTACTTATAAATATTTTTTTTGACTTTCTGAAAAGGTCTCAGTGACATTTATGAAGACCCTACGTTTTCACATTTTTTTTTTAATTCCAAGTCGTATATTTATTGGTACCTGACGATATATGTCGATTTTTATGATCGGACTTAGAATTAAAAATTCAAAATATGAGGTACTTGGTACTTATAAATATTTTTTTTGACTTTCTGAAAAGGTCTCAGTGACACTTATGAAGACCCTACGTTTTCACATTTTTTTCAATGAATTCCAAGACGTATATTTATTGGTACCTGACGATATATGTCGATTTTTATGATCGGACTTAGAATTAAAAATTCAAAATATGAGGTACTTGGTACTTATAAATATTTTTTTTGACTTTCTGAAAAGGTCTCAATGACACTTATGAAGACCCTACGTTTTCACATTTTTTTCAATGAATTCCAAGTCGTATATTTATTGGTACCTGACGATATATGTCGATTTTTATGATCGGACTTAAAATTGAAAATTCAAAATATGAGGTACTTGGTACTTATAAATATTTTTTTTGACTTTCTGAAAAGGTCTCAGTGACACTTATGAAGACCCTACGTTTTCACATTTTTTTCAATGAATTCCAAGTCGTATATTTATTGGTACCTGACGATATATGTCGATTTTTATGATCGGACTTAGAATTAAAAATTCAAAATATGAGGTACTTGGTACTTATAAATATTTTTTTTGACTTTCTGAAAAGGTCTAAGTGACACTTATGAAGACCCTACGTTTTCACATTTTTTTCAATGAATTCCAAGTCGTATATTTATTGGTACCTGACGATATATGTCGATTTTTATGATCGGACTTAGAATTAAAAATTCAAAATATGAGGTACTTGGTACTTATAAATATTTTTTTTGACTTTCTGAAAAGGTCTAAGTGACACTTATGAAGACCCTACGTTTTCACATTTTTTCAATGAATTCCAAGTCGTATATTTATTGGTACCTGACGATATATGTCGATTTTTATGATCGGACTTAGAATTAAAAATTCAAAATATTAGGTACTTGGTACTTATAAATATTTTTTTTGACTTTCTGAAAAGGTCTCAGTGACACACATGAAGACCCTACGTTTTCACATTTTTTTCAATGAATTCCAAGTCGTATATTTATTGGTACCTGACGATATATGTTGATTTTTATGATCGGACTTAAAATTAAAAATTCAAAATATGAGGTACTTGGTACTTATAAATATTTTTTTTGACTTTCTGAAAAGGTCTCAGTGACATTTATGAAGACCCTACGTTTTCACATTTTTTTTTTAATTCCAAGTCGTATATTTATTGGTACCTGACGTTATATGTCGATTTTTATGATCGGACTTAGAATTAAAAATTCAAAATATGAGGTACTTGGTACTTATAAATATTTTTTTTGACTTTCTGAAAAGGTCTCAGTGACACTTATGAAGACCCTACGTTTTCACATTTTTTTCAATAAATTCCAAGACGTATATTTATTGGTACCTGACGATATATGTCGATTTTTATGATCGGACTTAGAATTAAAAATTCAAAATATGAGGTACTTGGTACTTATAAATATTTTTTTTGACTTTCTGAAAAGGTCTAAGTGACACTTATGAAGACCCTACGTTTTCACATTTTTTCAATGAATTCCAAGTCGTATATTTATTGGTACCTGACGATATATGTCGATTTTTATGATCGGACTTAGAATTAAAAATTCAAAATATTAGGTACTTGGTACTTATAAATATTTTTTTTGACTTTCTGAAAAGGTCTCAGTGACACACATGAAGACCCTACGTTTTCACATTTTTTTCAATGAATTCCAAGTCGTATATTTATTGGTACCTGACGATATATGTTGATTTTTATGATCGGACTTAAAATTAAAAATTCAAAATATGAGGTACTTGGTACTTATAAATATTTTTTTTTACTTTCTGAAAAGGTCTCAGTGACATTTATGAAGACCCTACGTTTTCACATTTTTTTTTTAATTCCAAGTCGTATATTTATTGGTACCTGACGTTATATGTCGATTTTTATGATCGGACTTAGAATTAAAAATTCAAAATATGAGGCACTTGGTACTTATAAATATTTTTTTTGACTTTCTGAAAAGGTCTCAGTGACACTTATGAAGACCCTACGTTTTCACATTTTTTTCAATGAATTCCAAGACGTATATTTATTGGTACCTGACGATATATGTCGATTTTTATGATCGGACTTAAAATTGAAAATTCAAAATATGAGGTACTTGGTACTTATAAATATTTTTTTTGACTTTCTGAAAAGGTCTCAGTGACACTTATGAAGACCCTACGTTTTCACATTTTTTTCAATGAATTCCAAGTCGTATATTTATTGGTACCTGACGATATATGTCGATTTTTATGATCGGACTTAGAATTAAAAATTCAAAATATGAGGTACTTGGTACTTATAAATTTTTTTTTGACTTTCTGAAAAGGTCTCAGTGACACACATGAAGACCCTACGTTTTCACATTTTTTTCAATGAATTCCAAGTCGTATATTTTTTGGTACCTGACGATATATGTTGATTTTTATGATCGGACTTAGAATTAAAAATTCAAAATATGAGGTACTTGGTACTTATAAATATTTTTTTTGACTTTCTGAAAAGGTCTCAGTGACATTTATGAAGACCCTACGTTTTCACATTTTTTTTTTAATTCCAAGTCGTATATTTATTGGTACCTGACGATATATGTCGATTTTTATGATCGGACTTAGAATTAAAAATTCAAAATATGAGGTACTTGGTACTTATAAATATTTTTTTTGACTTTCTGAAAAGGTCTCAGTGACACTTATGAAGACCCTACGTTTTCACATTTTTTTCAATGAATTCCAAGACGTATATTTATTGGTACCTGACGATATATGTCGATTTTTATGATCGGACTTAGAATTAAAAATTCAAAATATGAGGTACTTGGTACTTATAAATATTTTTTTTGACTTTCTGAAAAGGTCTCAATGACACTTATGAAGACCCTACGTTTTCACATTTTTTTCAATGAATTCCAAGTCGTATATTTATTGGTACCTGACGATATATGTCGATTTTTATGATCGGACTTAAAATTGAAAATTCAAAATATGAGGTACTTGGTACTTATAAATATTTTTTTTGACTTTCTGAAAAGGTCTCAGTGACACTTATGAAGACCCTACGTTTTCACATTTTTTTCAATGAATTCCAAGTCGTATATTTATTGGTACCTGACGATATATGTCGATTTTTATGATCGGACTTAGAATTAAAAATTCAAAATATGAGGTACTTGGTACTTATAAATATTTTTTTTGACTTTCTGAAAAGGTCTAAGTGACACTTATGAAGACCCTACGTTTTCACATTTTTTTCAATGAATTCCAAGTCGTATATTTATTGGTACCTGACGATATATGTCGATTTTTATGATCGGACTTAGAATTAAAAATTCAAAATATGAGGTACTTGGTACTTATAAATATTTTTTTTGACTTTCTGAAAAGGTCTAAGTGACACTTATGAAGACCCTACGTTTTCACATTTTTTCAATGAATTCCAAGTCGTATATTTATTGGTACCTGACGATATATGTCGATTTTTATGATCGGACTTAGAATTAAAAATTCAAAATATTAGGTACTTGGTACTTATAAATATTTTTTTTGACTTTCTGAAAAGGTCTCAGTGACACACATGAAGACCCTACGTTTTCACATTTTTTTCAATGAATTCCAAGTCGTATATTTATTGGTACCTGACGATATATGTTGATTTTTATGATCGGACTTAAAATTAAAAATTCAAAATATGAGGTACTTGGTACTTATAAATATTTTTTTTGACTTTCTGAAAAGGTCTCAGTGACATTTATGAAGACCCTACGTTTTCACATTTTTTTTTTAATTCCAAGTCGTATATTTATTGGTACCTGACGTTATATGTCGATTTTTATGATCGGACTTAGAATTAAAAATTCAAAATATGAGGTACTTGGTACTTATAAATATTTTTTTTGACTTTCTGAAAAGGTCTCAGTGACACTTATGAAGACCCTACGTTTTCACATTTTTTTCAATGAATTCCAAGACGTATATTTATTGGTACCTGACGATATATGTCGATTTTTATGATCGGACTTAGAATTAAAAATTCAAAATATGAGGCACTTGGTACTTATAAATATTTTTTTTGACTTTCTGAAAAGGTCTAAGTGACACTTATGAAGACCCTACGTTTTCACATTTTTTTTTTAATTCCAAGTCGTATATTTATTGGTACCTGACGATATATGTCGATTTTTATGATCGGACTTAAAATTGAAAATTCAAAATATGAGGTACTTGGTACTTATAAATATTTTTTTTGACTTTCTGAAAAGGTCTCAGTGACACTTATGAAGACCCTACGTTTTCACATTTTTTTCAATGAATTCCAAGTCGTATATTTATTGGTACCTGACGATATATGTCGATTTTTATGATCGGACTTAGAATTAAAAATTCAAAATATGAGGTACTTGGTACTTATAAATTTTTTTTTGACTTTCTGAAAAGGTCTCAGTGACACACATGAAGACCCTACGTTTTCACATTTTTTTCAATGAATTCCAAGTCGTATATTTTTTGGTACCTGACGATATATGTTGATTTTTATGATCGGACTTAGAATTAAAAATTCAAAATATGAGGTACTTGGTACTTATAAATATTTTTTTTGACTTTCTGAAAAGGTCTCAGTGACATTTATGAAGACCCTACGTTTTCACATTTTTTTTTTAATTCCAAGTCGTATATTTATTGGTACCTGACGATATATGTCGATTTTTATGATCGGACTTAGAATTAAAAATTCAAAATATGAGGTACTTGGTACTTATAAATATTTTTTTTGACTTTCTGAAAAGGTCTCAGTGACACTTATGAAGACCCTACGTTTTCACATTTTTTTCAATGAATTCCAAGACGTATATTTATTGGTACCTGACGATATATGTCGATTTTTATGATCGGACTTAGAATTAAAAATTCAAAATATGAGGTACTTGGTACTTATAAATATTTTTTTTGACTTTCTGAAAAGGTCTCAGTGACACTTATGAAGACCCTACGTTTTCACATTTTTTTCAATAAATTCCAAGACGTATATTTATTGGTACCTGACGATATATGTCGATTTTTATGATCGGACTTAGAATTAAAAATTCAAAATATGAGGTACTTGGTACTTATAAATATTTTTTTTGACTTTCTGAAAAGGTCTAAGTGACACTTATGAAGACCCTACGTTTTCACATTTTTTCAATGAATTCCAAGTCGTATATTTATTGGTACCTGACGATATATGTCGATTTTTATGATCGGACTTAGAATTAAAAATTCAAAATATTAGGTTCTTGGTACTTATAAATATTTTTTTTGACTTTCTGAAAAGGTCTCAGTGACACACATGAAGACCCTACGTTTTCACATTTTTTTCAATGAATTCCAAGTCGTATATTTATTGGTACCTGACGATATATGTTGATTTTTATGATCGGACTTAAAATTAAAAATTCAAAATATGAGGTACTTGGTACTTATAAATATTTTTTTTGACTTTCTGAAAAGGTCTCAGTGACATTTATGAAGACCCTACGTTTTCACATTTTTTTTTTAATTCCAAGTCGTATATTTATTGGTACCTGACGTTATATGTCGATTTTTATGATCGGACTTAGAATTAAAAATTCAAAATATGAGGTACTTGGTACTTATAAATATTTTTTTTGACTTTCTGAAAAGGTCTCAGTGACACTTATGAAGACCCTACGTTTTCACATTTTTTTCAATGAATTCCAAGACGTATATTTATTGGTACCTGACGATATATGTCGATTTTTATGATCGGACTTAGAATTAAAAATTCAAAATATGAGGCACTTGGTACTTATAAATATTTTTTTTGACTTTCTGAAAAGGTCTCAGTGACACTTATGAAGACCCTACGTTTTCACATTTTTTTCAATGAATTCCAAGACGTATATTTATTGGTACCTGACGATATATGTCGATTTTTATGATCGGACTTAAAATTGAAAATTCAAAATATGAGGTACTTGGTACTTATAAATATTTTTTTTGACTTTCTGAAAAGGTCTCAGTGACACTTATGAAGACCCTACGTTTTCACATTTTTTTCAATGAATTCCAAGTCGTATATTTATTGGTACCTGACGATATATGTCGATTTTTATGATCGGACTTAGAATTAAAAATTCAAAATATGAGGTACTTGGTACTTATAAATTTTTTTTTGACTTTCTGAAAAGGTCTCAGTGACACACATGAAGACCCTACGTTTTCACATTTTTTTCAATGAATTCCAAGTCGTATATTTTTTGGTACCTGACGATATATGTTGATTTTTATGATCGGACTTAGAATTAAAAATTCAAAATATGAGGTACTTGGTACTTATAAATATTTTTTTTGACTTTCTGAAAAGGTCTCAGTGACATTTATGAAGACCCTACGTTTTCACATTTTTTTTTTAATTCCAAGTCGTATATTTATTGGTACCTGACGATATATGTCGATTTTTATGATCGGACTTAGAATTAAAAATTCAAAATATGAGGTACTTGGTACTTATAAATATTTTTTTTGACTTTCTGAAAAGGTCTCAGTGACACTTATGAAGACCCTACGTTTTCACATTTTTTTCAATGAATTCCAAGACGTATATTTATTGGTACCTGACGATATATGTCGATTTTTATGATCGGACTTAGAATTAAAAATTCAAAATATGAGGTACTTGGTACTTATAAATATTTTTTTTGACTTTCTGAAAAGGTCTCAATGACACTTATGAAGACCCTACGTTTTCACATTTTTTTCAATGAATTCCAAGTCGTATATTTATTGGTACCTGACGATATATGTCGATTTTTATGATCGGACTTAAAATTGAAAATTCAAAATATGAGGTACTTGGTACTTATAAATATTTTTTTTGACTTTCTGAAAAGGTCTCAGTGACACTTATGAAGACCCTACGTTTTCACATTTTTTTCAATGAATTCCAAGTCGTATATTTATTGGTACCTGACGATATATGTCGATTTTTATGATCGGACTTAGAATTAAAAATTCAAAATATGAGGTACTTGGTACTTATAAATATTTTTTTTGACTTTCTGAAAAGGTCTAAGTGACACTTATGAAGACCCTACGTTTTCACATTTTTTTCAATGAATTCCAAGACGTATATTTATTGGTACCTGACGATAAATGTCGATTTTTATGATCGGATTTAGAATTAAAAATTCAAAATATGAGGTACTTGGTACTTATAAATATTTTTTTTGACTTTCTGAAAAGGTCTCAGTGACACTTATGAAAACCCTACGTTTTCACATTTTTTTCAATGAATTCCCAGTCGTATATTTTTTGGTACCTGACGATATATGTCGATTTTTATGATCGGACTTAAAATTGAAAATTCAAAATATGAGGTACTTGGTACTTATAAATATTTTTTTTGACTTTCTGAAAAGGTCTCAGTGACACTTATGAAGACCCTACGTTTTCACATTTTTTTCAATGAATTCCAAGTCGTATATTTATTGGTACCTGACGATATATGTCGATTTTTATGATCGGACTTAAAATTGAAAATTCAAAATATGAGGTACTTGGTACTTATAAATTTTTTTTTTGACTTTCTGAAAAGGTCTCAGTGACACTTATGAAGACCCTACGTTTTCACATTTTTTTCAATGAATTCCAAGTCGTATATTTATTGGTACCTGACGATATATGTCGATTTTTATGATCGGACTTAGAATTAAAAATTCAAAATATGAGGTACTTGGTACTTATAAATTTTTTTTTGACTTTCTGAAAAGGTCTCAGTGACACACATGAAGACCCTACGTTTTCACATTTTTTTCAATGAATTCCAAGTCGTATATTTTTTGGTACCTGACGATATATGTTGATTTTTATGATCGGACTTAGAATTAAAAATTCAAAATATGAGGTACTTGGTACTTATAAATATATTTTTTGACTTTCTGAAAAGGTCTCAGTGACACTTATGAAGACCCTACGTTTTCACATTTTTTTCAATGAATTCCAAGACGTATATTTATTGGTACCTGACGATATATGTCGATTTTTATGATCGGACTTAGAATTAAAAATTCAAAATATGAGGTACTTGGTACTTATAAATATTTTTTTTGACTTTCTGAAAAGGTCTCAGTGACACTTATGAAGACCCTACGTTTTCACATTTTTTTCAATGAATTCCAAGACGTATATTTATTGGTACCTGACGATATATGTCGATTTTTATGATCGGACTTAGAATTAAAAATTCAAAATATTAGGTACTTGGTACTTATAAATATTTTTTTTGACTTTCTGAAAAGGTCTCAGTGACACACATGAAGACCCTACGTTTTCACATTTTTTTCAATGAATTCCAAGTCGTATATTTATTGGTACCTGACGATATATGTTGATTTTTATGATCGGACTTAAAATTAAAAATTCAAAATATGAGGTACTTGGTACTTATAAATATTTTTTTTGACTTTCTGAAAAGGTCTCAGTGACATTTATGAAGACCCTACGTTTTCACATTTTTTTTTTAATTCCAAGTCGTATATTTATTGGTACCTGACGATATATGTCGATTTTTATGATCGGACTTAGAATTAAAAATTCAAAATATGAGGTACTTGGTACTTATAAATATTTTTTTTGACATTCTGAAAAGGTCTCAGTGACACTTATGAAGACCCTACGTTTTCACATTTTTTTCAATGAATTCCAAGACGTATATTTATTGGTACCTGACGATATATGTCGATTTTTATGATCGGACTTAGAATTAAAAATTCAAAATATGAGGTACTTGGTACTTATAAATTTTTTTTTGACTTTCTGAAAAGGTCTCAGTGACACACATGAAGACCCTACGTTTTCACATTTTTTTCAATGAATTCCAAGTCGTATATTTTTTGGTACCTGACGATATATGTTGATTTTTATGATCGGACTTAGAATTAAAAATTCAAAATATGAGGTACTTGGTACTTATAAATATTTTTTTTGACTTTCTGAAAAGGTCTCAGTGACACTTATGAAGACCCTACGTTTTCACATTTTTTTCAATGAATTCCAAGTCGTATATTTATTGGTACCTGACGATATATGTCGATTTTTATGATCGGACTTAGAATTAAAAATTCAAAATATGAGGTACTTGGTACTTATAAATATTTTTTTTGACTTTCTGAAAAGGTCTAAGTGACACTTATGAAGACCCTACGTTTTCACATTTTTTTCAATGAATTCCAAGACGTATATTTATTGGTACCTGACGATAAATGTCGATTTTTATGATCGGATTTAGAATTAAAAATTCAAAATATGAGGTACTTGGTACTTATAAATATTTTTTTTGACTTTCTGAAAAGGTCTCAGTGACACTTATGAAAACCCTACGTTTTCACATTTTTTTCAATGAATTCCCAGTCGTATATTTTTTGGTACCTGACGATATATGTCGATTTTTATGATCGGACTTAAAATTGAAAATTCAAAATATGAGGTACTTGGTACTTATAAATATTTTTTTTGACTTTCTGAAAAGGTCTCAGTGACACTTATGAAGACCCTACGTTTTCACATTTTTTTCAATGAATTCCAAGTCGTATATTTATTGGTACCTGACGATATATGTCGATTTTTATGATCGGACTTAAAATTGAAAATTCAAAATATGAGGTACTTGGTACTTATAAATATTTTTTTTGACTTTCTGAAAAGGTCTCAGTGACACTTATGAAGACCCTACGTTTTCACATTTTTTTCAATGAATTCCAAGTCGTATATTTATTGGTACCTGACGATATATGTCGATTTTTATGATCGGACTTAGAATTAAAAATTCAAAATATGAGGTACTTGGTACTTATAAATATTTTTTTTGACTTTCTGAAAAGGTCTAAGTGACACTTATGAAGACCCTACGTTTTCACATTTTTTTCAATGAATTCCAAGACGTATATTTATTGGTACCTGACGATAAATGTCGATTTTTATGATCGGATTTAGAATTAAAAATTCAAAATATGAGGTACTTGGTACTTATAAATATTTTTTTTGACTTTCTGAAAAGGTCTCAGTGACACTTATGAAAACCCTACGTTTTCACATTTTTTTCAATGAATTCCCAGTCGTATATTTTTTGGTACCTGACGATATATGTCGATTTTTATGATCGGACTTAAAATTGAAAATTCAAAATATGAGGTACTTGGTACTTATAAATATTTTTTTTGACTTTCTGAAAAGGTCTCAGTGACACTTATGAAGACCCTACGTTTTCACATTTTTTTCAATGAATTCCAAGTCGTATATTTATTGGTACCTGACGATATATGTCGATTTTTATGATCGGACTTAAAATTGAAAATTCAAAATATGAGGTACTTGGTACTTATAAATTTTTTTTTTGACTTTCTGAAAAGGTCTCAGTGACACTTATGAAGACCCTACGTTTTCACATTTTTTTCAATGAATTCCAAGTCGTATATTTATTGGTACCTGACGATATATGTCGATTTTTATGATCGGACTTAGAATTAAAAATTCAAAATATGAGGTACTTGGTACTTATAAATTTTTTTTTGACTTTCTGAAAAGGTCTCAGTGACACACATGAAGACCCTACGTTTTCACATTTTTTTCAATGAATTCCAAGTCGTATATTTTTTGGTACCTGACGATATATGTTGATTTTTATGATCGGACTTAGAATTAAAAATTCAAAATATGAGGTACTTGGTACTTATAAATATATTTTTTGACTTTCTGAAAAGGTCTCAGTGACACTTATGAAGACCCTACGTTTTCACATTTTTTTCAATGAATTCCAAGACGTATATTTATTGGTACCTGACGATATATGTCGATTTTTATGATCGGACTTAGAATTAAAAATTCAAAATATGAGGTACTTGGTACTTATAAATATTTTTTTTGACTTTCTGAAAAGGTCTCAGTGACACTTATGAAGACCCTACGTTTTCACATTTTTTTCAATGAATTCCAAGACGTATATTTATTGGTACCTGACGATATATGTCGATTTTTATGATCGGACTTAGAATTAAAAATTCAAAATATTAGGTACTTGGTACTTATAAATATTTTTTTTGACTTTCTGAAAAGGTCTCAGTGACACACATGAAGACCCTACGTTTTCACATTTTTTTCAATGAATTCCAAGTCGTATATTTATTGGTACCTGACGATATATGTTGATTTTTATGATCGGACTTAAAATTAAAAATTCAAAATATGAGGTACTTGGTACTTATAAATATTTTTTTTGACTTTCTGAAAAGGTCTCAGTGACATTTATGAAGACCCTACGTTTTCACATTTTTTTTTTAATTCCAAGTCGTATATTTATTGGTACCTGACGATATATGTCGATTTTTATGATCGGACTTAGAATTAAAAATTCAAAATATGAGGTACTTGGTACTTATAAATTTTTTTTTTGACTTTCTGAAAAGGTCTCAGTGACACTTATGAAGACCCTACGTTTTCACATTTTTTTCAATGAATTCCAAGACGTATATTTATTGGTACCTGACGATATATGTCGATTTTTATGATCGGACTTAGAATTAAAAATTCAAAATATGAGGTACTTGGTACTTATAAATTTTTTTTTGACTTTCTGAAAAGGTCTCAGTGACACACATGAAGACCCTACGTTTTCACATTTTTTTCAATGAATTCCAAGTCGTATATTTTTTGGTACCTGACGATATATGTTGATTTTTATGATCGGACTTAGAATTAAAAATTCAAAATATGAGGTACTTGGTACTTATAAATATTTTTTTTGACTTTCTGAAAAGGTCTCAGTGACACTTATGAAGACCCTACGTTTTCACATTTTTTTCAATGAATTCCAAGTCGTATATTTATTGGTACCTGACGATATATGTCGATTTTTATGATCGGACTTAGAATTAAAAATTCAAAATATGAGGTACTTGGTACTTATAAATATTTTTTTTGACTTTCTGAAAAGGTCTAAGTGACACTTATGAAGACCCTACGTTTTCACATTTTTTTCAATGAATTCCAAGACGTATATTTATTGGTACCTGACGATAAATGTCGATTTTTATGATCGGATTTAGAATTAAAAATTCAAAATATGAGGTACTTGGTACTTATAAATATTTTTTTTGACTTTCTGAAAAGGTCTCAGTGACACTTATGAAAACCCTACGTTTTCACATTTTTTTCAATGAATTCCCAGTCGTATATTTTTTGGTACCTGACGATATATGTCGATTTTTATGATCGGACTTAAAATTGAAAATTCAAAATATGAGGTACTTGGTACTTATAAATATTTTTTTTGACTTTCTGAAAAGGTCTCAGTGACACTTATGAAGACCCTACGTTTTCACATTTTTTTCAATGAATTCCAAGTCGTATATTTATTGGTACCTGACGATATATGTCGATTTTTATGATCGGACTTAAAATTGAAAATTCAAAATATGAGGTACTTGGTACTTATAAATTTTTTTTTTGACTTTCTGAAAAGGTCTCAGTGACACTTATGAAGACCCTACGTGTTCACATTTTTTTCAATGAATTCCAAGACGTATATTTATTGGTACCTGACGATATATGTCGATTTTTATGATCGGACTTAGAATTAAAAATTCAAAATATGAGGTACTTGGTACTTATAAATTTTTTTTTGACTTTCTGAAAAGGTCTCAGTGACACACATGAAGACCCTACGTTTTCACATTTTTTTCAATGAATTCCAAGTCGTATATTTTTTGGTACCTGACGATATATGTTGATTTTTATGATCGGACTTAGAATTAAAAATTCAAAATATGAGGTACTTGGTACTTATAAATATTTTTTTTGACTTTCTGAAAAGGTCTCAGTGACACTTATGAAGACCCTACGTTTTCACATTTTTTTCAATGAATTCCAAGTCGTATATTTATTGGTACCTGACGATATATGTCGATTTTTATGATCGGACTTAGAATTAAAAATTCAAAATATGAGGTACTTGGTACTTATAAATTTTTTTTTTGACTTTCTGAAAAGGTCTCAGTGACACTTATGAAGACCCTACGTTTTCACATTTTTTTCAATGAATTCCAAGTCGTATATTTATTGGTACCTGACGATATATGTCGATTTTTATGATCGGACTTAGAATTAAAAATTCAAAATATGAGGTACTTGGTACTTATAAATTTTTTTTTGACTTTCTGAAAAGGTCTCAGTGACACACATGAAGACCCTACGTTTTCACATTTTTTTCAATGAATTCCAAGTCGTATATTTTTTGGTACCTGACGATATATGTCGATTTTTATGATCGGACTTAAAATTGAAAATTCAAAATATGAGGTACTTGGTACTTATAAATTTTTTTTTTGACTTTCTGAAAAGGTCTCAGTGACACTTATGAAGACCCTACGTTTTCACATTTTTTTCAATGAATTCCAAGTCGTATATTTATTGGTACCTGACGATATATGTCGATTTTTATGATCGGACTTAGAATTAAAAATTCAAAATATGAGGTACTTGGTACTTATAAATTTTTTTTTGACTTTCTGAAAAGGTCTCAGTGACACACATGAAGACCCTACGTTTTCACATTTTTTTCAATGAATTCCAAGTCGTATATTTTTTGGTACCTGACGATATATGTTGATTTTTATGATCGGACTTAGAATTAAAAATTCAAAATATGAGGTACTTGGTACTTATAAATATATTTTTTGACTTTCTGAAAAGGTCTCAGTGACACTTATGAAGACCCTACGTTTTCACATTTTTTTCAATGAATTCCAAGACGTATATTTATTGGTACCTGACGATATATGTCGATTTTTATGATCGGACTTAGAATTAAAAATTCAAAATATGAGGTACTTGGTACTTATAAATATTTTTTTTGACTTTCTGAAAAGGTCTCAGTGACACTTATGAAGACCCTACGTTTTCACATTTTTTTCAATGAATTCCAAGACGTATATTTATTGGTACCTGACGATATATGTCGATTTTTATGATCGGACTTAGAATTAAAAATTCAAAATATTAGGTACTTGGTACTTATAAATATTTTTTTTGACTTTCTGAAAAGGTCTCAGTGACACACATGAAGACCCTACGTTTTCACATTTTTTTCAATGAATTCCAAGTCGTATATTTATTGGTACCTGACGATATATGTTGATTTTTATGATCGGACTTAAAATTAAAAATTCAAAATATGAGGTACTTGGTACTTATAAATATTTTTTTTGACTTTCTGAAAAGGTCTCAGTGACATTTATGAAGACCCTACGTTTTCACATTTTTTTTTTAATTCCAAGTCGTATATTTATTGGTACCTGACGATATATGTCGATTTTTATGATCGGACTTAGAATTAAAAATTCAAAATATGAGGTACTTGGTACTTATAAATATTTTTTTTGACTTTCTGAAAAGGTCTCAGTGACACTTATGAAGACCCTACGTTTTCACATTTTTTTCAATGAATTCCAAGACGTATATTTATTGGTACCTGACGATATATGTCGATTTTTATGATCGGACTTAGAATTAAAAATTCAAAATATGAGGTACTTGGTACTTATAAATTTTTTTTTGACTTTCTGAAAAGGTCTCAGTGACACACATGAAGACCCTACGTTTTCACATTTTTTTCAATGAATTCCAAGTCGTATATTTTTTGGTACCTGACGATATATGTTGATTTTTATGATCGGACTTAGAATTAAAAATTCAAAATATGAGGTACTTGGTACTTATAAATATTTTTTTTGACTTTCTGAAAAGGTCTCAGTGACACTTATGAAGACCCTACGTTTTCACATTTTTTTCAATGAATTCCAAGTCGTATATTTATTGGTACCTGACGATATATGTCGATTTTTATGATCGGACTTAGAATTAAAAATTCAAAATATGAGGTACTTGGTACTTATAAATATTTTTTTTGACTTTCTGAAAAGGTCTAAGTGACACTTATGAAGACCCTACGTTTTCACATTTTTTTCAATGAATTCCAAGACGTATATTTATTGGTACCTGACGATAAATGTCGATTTTTATGATCGGATTTAGAATTAAAAATTCAAAATATGAGGTACTTGGTACTTATAAATATTTTTTTTGACTTTCTGAAAAGGTCTCAGTGACACTTATGAAAACCCTACGTTTTCACATTTTTTTCAATGAATTCCCAGTCGTATATTTTTTGGTACCTGACGATATATGTCGATTTTTATGATCGGACTTAAAATTGAAAATTCAAAATATGAGGTACTTGGTACTTATAAATATTTTTTTTGACTTTCTGAAAAGGTCTCAGTGACACTTATGAAGACCCTACGTTTTCACATTTTTTTCAATGAATTCCAAGTCGTATATTTATTGGTACCTGACGATATATGTCGATTTTTATGATCGGACTTAAAATTGAAAATTCAAAATATGAGGTACTTGGTACTTATAAATTTTTTTTTTGACTTTCTGAAAAGGTCTCAGTGACACTTATGAAGACCCTACGTGTTCACATTTTTTTCAATGAATTCCAAGACGTATATTTATTGGTACCTGACGATATATGTCGATTTTTATGATCGGACTTAGAATTAAAAATTCAAAATATGAGGTACTTGGTACTTATAAATTTTTTTTTGACTTTCTGAAAAGGTCTCAGTGACACACATGAAGACCCTACGTTTTCACATTTTTTTCAATGAATTCCAAGTCGTATATTTTTTGGTACCTGACGATATATGTTGATTTTTATGATCGGACTTAGAATTAAAAATTCAAAATATGAGGTACTTGGTACTTATAAATATTTTTTTTGACTTTCTGAAAAGGTCTCAGTGACACTTATGAAGACCCTACGTTTTCACATTTTTTTCAATGAATTCCAAGTCGTATATTTATTGGTACCTGACGATATATGTCGATTTTTATGATCGGACTTAGAATTAAAAATTCAAAATATGAGGTACTTGGTACTTATAAATTTTTTTTTTGACTTTCTGAAAAGGTCTCAGTGACACTTATGAAGACCCTACGTTTTCACATTTTTTTCAATGAATTCCAAGTCGTATATTTATTGGTACCTGACGATATATGTCGATTTTTATGATCGGACTTAGAATTAAAAATTCAAAATATGAGGTACTTGGTACTTATAAATTTTTTTTTGACTTTCTGAAAAGGTCTCAGTGACACACATGAAGACCCTACGTTTTCACATTTTTTTCAATGAATTCCAAGTCGTATATTTTTTGGTACCTGACGATATATGTTGATTTTTATGATCGGACTTAGAATTAAAAATTCAAAATATGAGGTACTTGGTACTTATAAATATATTTTTTGACTTTCTGAAAAGGTCTCAGTGACACTTATGAAGACCCTACGTTTTCACATTTTTTTCAATGAATTCCAAGACGTATATTTATTGGTACCTGACGATATATGTCGATTTTTATGATCGGACTTAGAATTAAAAATTCAAAATATGAGGTACTTGGTACTTATAAATATTTTTTTTGACTTTCTGAAAAGGTCTCAGTGACACTTATGAAGACCCTACGTTTTCACATTTTTTTCAATGAATTCCAAGACGTATATTTATTGGTACCTGACGATATATGTCGATTTTTATGATCGGACTTAGAATTAAAAATTCAAAATATTAGGTACTTGGTACTTATAAATATTTTTTTTGACTTTCTGAAAAGGTCTCAGTGACACACATGAAGACCCTACGTTTTCACATTTTTTTCAATGAATTCCAAGTCGTATATTTATTGGTACCTGACGATATATGTTGATTTTTATGATCGGACTTAAAATTAAAAATTCAAAATATGAGGTACTTGGTACTTATAAATATTTTTTTTGACTTTCTGAAAAGGTCTCAGTGACATTTATGAAGACCCTACGTTTTCACATTTTTTTTTTAATTCCAAGTCGTATATTTATTGGTACCTGACGATATATGTCGATTTTTATGATCGGACTTAGAATTAAAAATTCAAAATATGAGGTACTTGGTACTTATAAATATTTTTTTTGACTTTCTGAAAAGGTCTCAGTGACACTTATGAAGACCCTACGTTTTCACATTTTTTTCAATGAATTCCAAGACGTATATTTATTGGTACCTGACGATATATGTCGATTTTTATGATCGGACTTAGAATTAAAAATTCAAAATATGAGGTACTTGGTACTTATAAATTTTTTTTTGACTTTCTGAAAAGGTCTCAGTGACACACATGAAGACCCTACGTTTTCACATTTTTTTCAATGAATTCCAAGTCGTATATTTTTTGGTACCTGACGATATATGTTGATTTTTATGATCGGACTTAGAATTAAAAATTCAAAATATGAGGTACTTGGTACTTATAAATATTTTTTTTGACTTTCTGAAAAGGTCTCAGTGACACTTATGAAGACCCTACGTTTTCACATTTTTTTCAATGAATTCCAAGTCGTATATTTATTGGTACCTGACGATATATGTCGATTTTTATGATCGGACTTAGAATTAAAAATTCAAAATATGAGGTACTTGGTACTTATAAATATTTTTTTTGACTTTCTGAAAAGGTCTAAGTGACACTTATGAAGACCCTACGTTTTCACATTTTTTTCAATGAATTCCAAGACGTATATTTATTGGTACCTGACGATAAATGTCGATTTTTATGATCGGATTTAGAATTAAAAATTCAAAATATGAGGTACTTGGTACTTATAAATATTTTTTTTGACTTTCTGAAAAGGTCTCAGTGACACTTATGAAAACCCTACGTTTTCACATTTTTTTCAATGAATTCCCAGTCGTATATTTTTTGGTACCTGACGATATATGTCGATTTTTATGATCGGACTTAAAATTGAAAATTCAAAATATGAGGTACTTGGTACTTATAAATATTTTTTTTGACTTTCTGAAAAGGTCTCAGTGACACTTATGAAGACCCTACGTTTTCACATTTTTTTCAATGAATTCCAAGTCGTATATTTATTGGTACCTGACGATATATGTCGATTTTTATGATCGGACTTAAAATTGAAAATTCAAAATATGAGGTACTTGGTACTTATAAATTTTTTTTTTGACTTTCTGAAAAGGTCTCAGTGACACTTATGAAGACCCTACGTGTTCACATTTTTTTCAATGAATTCCAAGACGTATATTTATTGGTACCTGACGATATATGTCGATTTTTATGATCGGACTTAGAATTAAAAATTCAAAATATGAGGTACTTGGTACTTATAAATTTTTTTTTGACTTTCTGAAAAGGTCTCAGTGACACACATGAAGACCCTACGTTTTCACATTTTTTTCAATGAATTCCAAGTCGTATATTTTTTGGTACCTGACGATATATGTTGATTTTTATGATCGGACTTAGAATTAAAAATTCAAAATATGAGGTACTTGGTACTTATAAATATTTTTTTTGACTTTCTGAAAAGGTCTCAGTGACACTTATGAAGACCCTACGTTTTCACATTTTTTTCAATGAATTCCAAGTCGTATATTTATTGGTACCTGACGATATATGTCGATTTTTATGATCGGACTTAGAATTAAAAATTCAAAATATGAGGTACTTGGTACTTATAAATTTTTTTTTTGACTTTCTGAAAAGGTCTCAGTGACACTTATGAAGACCCTACGTTTTCACATTTTTTTCAATGAATTCCAAGTCGTATATTTATTGGTACCTGACGATATATGTCGATTTTTATGATCGGACTTAGAATTAAAAATTCAAAATATGAGGTACTTGGTACTTATAAATTTTTTTTTGACTTTCTGAAAAGGTCTCAGTGACACACATGAAGACCCTACGTTTTCACATTTTTTTCAATGAATTCCAAGTCGTATATTTTTTGGTACCTGACGATATATGTTGATTTTTATGATCGGACTTAGAATTAAAAATTCAAAATATGAGGTACTTGGTACTTATAAATATATTTTTTGACTTTCTGAAAAGGTCTCAGTGACACTTATGAAGACCCTACGTTTTCACATTTTTTTCAATGAATTCCAAGACGTATATTTATTGGTACCTGACGATATATGTCGATTTTTATGATCGGACTTAGAATTAAAAATTCAAAATATGAGGTACTTGGTACTTATAAATATTTTTTTTGACTTTCTGAAAAGGTCTCAGTGACACTTATGAAGACCCTACGTTTTCACATTTTTTTCAATGAATTCCAAGACGTATATTTATTGGTACCTGACGATATATGTCGATTTTTATGATCGGACTTAGAATTAAAAATTCAAAATATTAGGTACTTGGTACTTATAAATATTTTTTTTGACTTTCTGAAAAGGTCTCAGTGACACACATGAAGACCCTACGTTTTCACATTTTTTTCAATGAATTCCAAGTCGTATATTTATTGGTACCTGACGATATATGTTGATTTTTATGATCGGACTTAAAATTAAAAATTCAAAATATGAGGTACTTGGTACTTATAAATATTTTTTTTGACTTTCTGAAAAGGTCTCAGTGACATTTATGAAGACCCTACGTTTTCACATTTTTTTTTTAATTCCAAGTCGTATATTTATTGGTACCTGACGATATATGTCGATTTTTATGATCGGACTTAGAATTAAAAATTCAAAATATGAGGTACTTGGTACTTATAAATTTTTTTTTGACTTTCTGAAAAGGTCTCAGTGACACACATGAAGACCCTACGTTTTCACATTTTTTTCAATGAATTCCAAGTCGTATATTTTTTGGTACCTGACGATATATGTTGATTTTTATGATCGGACTTAGAATTAAAAATTCAAAATATGAGGTACTTGGTACTTATAAATATTTTTTTTGACTTTCTGAAAAGGTCTCAGTGACACTTATGAAGACCCTACGTTTTCACATTTTTTTCAATGAATTCCAAGTCGTATATTTATTGGTACCTGACGATATATGTCGATTTTTATGATCGGACTTAGAATTAAAAATTCAAAATATGAGGTACTTGGTACTTATAAATATTTTTTTTGACTTTCTGAAAAGGTCTAAGTGACACTTATGAAGACCCTACGTTTTCACATTTTTTTCAATGAATTCCAAGACGTATATTTATTGGTACCTGACGATAAATGTCGATTTTTATGATCGGATTTAGAATTAAAAATTCAAAATATGAGGTACTTGGTACTTATAAATATTTTTTATGACTTTCTGAAAAGGTCTCAGTGACACTTATGAAAACCCTACGTTTTCACATTTTTTTCAATGAATTCCCAGTCGTATATTTTTTGGTACCTGACGATATATGTCGATTTTTATGATCGGACTTAAAATTGAAAATTCAAAATATGAGGTACTTGGTACTTATAAATATTTTTTTTGACTTTCTGAAAAGGTCTCAGTGACACTTATGAAGACCCTACGTTTTCACATTTTTTTCAATGAATTCCAAGTCGTATATTTATTGGTACCTGACGATATATGTCGATTTTTATGATCGGACTTAAAATTGAAAATTCAAAATATGAGGTACTTGGTACTTATAAATTTTTTTTTTGACTTTCTGAAAAGGTCTCAGTGACACTTATGAAGACCCTACGTTTTCACATTTTTTTCAATGAATTCCAAGTCGTATATTTATTGGTACCTGACGATATATGTCGATTTTTATGATCGGACTTAGAATTAAAAATTCAAAATATGAGGTACTTGGTACTTATAAATTTTTTTTTGACTTTCTGAAAAGGTCTCAGTGACACACATGAAGACCCTACGTTTTCACATTTTTTTCAATGAATTCCAAGTCGTATATTTTTTGGTACCTGACGATATATGTTGATTTTTATGATCGGACTTAGAATTAAAAATTCAAAATATGAGGTACTTGGTACTTATAAATATTTTTTTTGACTTTCTGAAAAGGTCTCAGTGACACTTATGAAGACCCTACGTTTTCACATTTTTTTCAATGAATTCCAAGTCGTATATTTATTGGTACCTGACGATATATGTCGATTTTTATGATCGGACTTAGAATTAAAAATTCAAAATATGAGGTACTTGGTACTTATAAATATTTTTTTTGACTTTCTGAAAAGGTCTAAGTGACACTTATGAAGACCCTACGTTTTCACATTTTTTTCAATGAATTCCAAGACGTATATTTATTGGTACCTGACGATAAATGTCGATTTTTATGATCGGATTTAGAATTAAAAATTCAAAATATGAGGTACTTGGTACTTATAAATATTTTTTATGACTTTCTGAAAAGGTCTCAGTGACACTTATGAAAACCCTACGTTTTCACATTTTTTTCAATGAATTCCCAGTCGTATATTTTTTGGTACCTGACGATATATGTCGATTTTTATGATCGGACTTAAAATTGAAAATTCAAAATATGAGGTACTTGGTACTTATAAATATTTTTTTTGACTTTCTGAAAAGGTCTCAGTGACACTTATGAAGACCCTACGTTTTCACATTTTTTTCAATGAATTCCAAGTCGTATATTTATTGGTACCTGACGATATATGTCGATTTTTATGATCGGACTTAAAATTGAAAATTCAAAATATGAGGTACTTGGTACTTATAAATTTTTTTTTTGACTTTCTGAAAAGGTCTCAGTGACACTTATGAAGACCCTACGTTTTCACATTTTTTTCAATGAATTCCAAGTCGTATATTTATTGGTACCTGACGATATATGTCGATTTTTATGATCGGACTTAGAATTAAAAATTCAAAATATGAGGTACTTGGTACTTATAAATTTTTTTTTGACTTTCTGAAAAGGTCTCAGTGACACACATGAAGACCCTACGTTTTCACATTTTTTTCAATGAATTCCAAGTCGTATATTTTTTGGTACCTGACGATATATGTTGATTTTTATGATCGGACTTAGAATTAAAAATTCAAAATATGAGGTACTTGGTACTTATAAATATATTTTTTGACTTTCTGAAAAGGTCTCAGTGACACTTATGAAGACCCTACGTTTTCACATTTTTTTCAATGAATTCCAAGACGTATATTTATTGGTACCTGACGATATATGTCGATTTTTATGATCGGACTTAGAATTAAAAATTCAAAATATTAGGTACTTGGTACTTATAAATATTTTTTTTGACTTTCTGAAAAGGTCTCAGTGACACTTATGAAGACCCTACGTTTTCACATTTTTTTCAATGAATTCCAAGACGTATATTTATTGGTACCTGACGATATATGTCGATTTTTATGATCGGACTTAGAATTAAAAATTCAAAATATGAGGTACTTGGTACTTATAAATATTTTTTTTGACTTTCTGAAAAGGTCTCAGTGACACTTATGAAGACCCTACGTTTTCACATTTTTTTCAATGAATTCCAAGACGTATATTTATTGGTACCTGACGATATATGTCGATTTTTATGATCGGACTTAGAATTAAAAATTCAAAATATTAGGTACTTGGTACTTATAAATATTTTTTTTGACTTTCTGAAAAGGTCTCAGTGACACACATGAAGACCCTACGTTTTCACATTTTTTTCAATGAATTCCAAGTCGTATATTTATTGGTACCTGACGATATATGTTGATTTTTATGATCGGACTTAAAATTAAAAATTCAAAATATGAGGTACTTGGTACTTATAAATATTTTTTTTGACTTTCTGAAAAGGTCTCAGTGACATTTATGAAGACCCTACGTTTTCACATTTTTTTTTTAATTCCAAGTCGTATATTTATTGGTACCTGACGATATATGTCGATTTTTATGATCGGACTTAGAATTAAAAATTCAAAATATGAGGTACTTGGTACTTATAAATATTTTTTTTGACTTTCTGAAAAGGTCTCAGTGACACACATGAAGACCCTACGTTTTCACATTTTTTTCAATGAATTCCAAGTCGTATATTTTTTGGTACCTGACGATATATGTTGATTTTTATGATCGGACTTAGAATTAAAAATTCAAAATATGAGGTACTTGGTACTTATAAATATTTTTTTTGACTTTCTGAAAAGGTCTCAGTGACACTTATGAAGACCCTACGTTTTCACATTTTTTTCAATGAATTCCAAGTCGTATATTTATTGGTACCTGACGATATATGTCGATTTTTATGATCGGACTTAGAATTAAAAATTCAAAATATGAGGTACTTGGTACTTATAAATTTTTTTTTTGACTTTCTGAAAAGGTCTCAGTGACACTTATGAAGACCCTACGTTTTCACATTTTTTTCAATGAATTCCAAGTCGTATATTTATTGGTACCTGACGATATATGTCGATTTTTATGATCGGACTTAGAATTAAAAATTCAAAATATGAGGTACTTGGTACTTATAAATTTTTTTTTGACTTTCTGAAAAGGTCTCAGTGACACACATGAAGACCCTACGTTTTCACATTTTTTTCAATGAATTCCAAGTCGTATATTTTTTGGTACCTGACGATATATGTTGATTTTTATGATCGGACTTAGAATTAAAAATTCAAAATATGAGGTACTTGGTACTTATAAATATATTTTTTGACTTTCTGAAAAGGTCTCAGTGACACTTATGAAGACCCTACGTTTTCACATTTTTTTCAATGAATTCCAAGACGTATATTTATTGGTACCTGACGATATATGTCGATTTTTATGATCGGACTTAGAATTAAAAATTCAAAATATGAGGTACTTGGTACTTATAAATATTTTTTTTGACTTTCTGAAAAGGTCTCAGTGACACTTATGAAGACCCTACGTTTTCACATTTTTTTCAATGAATTCCAAGACGTATATTTATTGGTACCTGACGATATATGTCGATTTTTATGATCGGACTTAGAATTAAAAATTCAAAATATTAGGTACTTGGTACTTATAAATATTTTTTTTGACTTTCTGAAAAGGTCTCAGTGACACACATGAAGACCCTACGTTTTCACATTTTTTTCAATGAATTCCAAGTCGTATATTTATTGGTACCTGACGATATATGTTGATTTTTATGATCGGACTTAAAATTAAAAATTCAAAATATGAGGTACTTGGTACTTATAAATATTTTTTTTGACTTTCTGAAAAGGTCTCAGTGACATTTATGAAGACCCTACGTTTTCACATTTTTTTTTTAATTCCAAGTCGTATATTTATTGGTACCTGACGATATATGTCGATTTTTATGATCGGACTTAGAATTAAAAATTCAAAATATGAGGTACTTGGTACTTATAAATTTTTTTTTGACTTTCTGAAAAGGTCTCAGTGACACACATGAAGACCCTACGTTTTCACATTTTTTTCAATGAATTCCAAGTCGTATATTTTTTGGTACCTGACGATATATGTTGATTTTTATGATCGGACTTAGAATTAAAAATTCAAAATATGAGGTACTTGGTACTTATAAATATTTTTTTTGACTTTCTGAAAAGGTCTCAGTGACACTTATGAAGACCCTACGTTTTCACATTTTTTTCAATGAATTCCAAGTCGTATATTTATTGGTACCTGACGATATATGTCGATTTTTATGATCGGACTTAGAATTAAAAATTCAAAATATGAGGTACTTGGTACTTATAAATATTTTTTTTGACTTTCTGAAAAGGTCTAAGTGACACTTATGAAGACCCTACGTTTTCACATTTTTTTCAATGAATTCCAAGACGTATATTTATTGGTACCTGACGATAAATGTCGATTTTTATGATCGGATTTAGAATTAAAAATTCAAAATATGAGGTACTTGGTACTTATAAATATTTTTTATGACTTTCTGAAAAGGTCTCAGTGACACTTATGAAAACCCTACGTTTTCACATTTTTTTCAATGAATTCCCAGTCGTATATTTTTTGGTACCTGACGATATATGTCGATTTTTATGATCGGACTTAAAATTGAAAATTCAAAATATGAGGTACTTGGTACTTATAAATATTTTTTTTGACTTTCTGAAAAGGTCTCAGTGACACTTATGAAGACCCTACGTTTTCACATTTTTTTCAATGAATTCCAAGTCGTATATTTATTGGTACCTGACGATATATGTCGATTTTTATGATCGGACTTAAAATTGAAAATTCAAAATATGAGGTACTTGGTACTTATAAATTTTTTTTTTGACTTTCTGAAAAGGTCTCAGTGACACTTATGAAGACCCTACGTTTTCACATTTTTTTCAATGAATTCCAAGTCGTATATTTATTGGTACCTGACGATATATGTCGATTTTTATGATCGGACTTAGAATTAAAAATTCAAAATATGAGGTACTTGGTACTTATAAATTTTTTTTTGACTTTCTGAAAAGGTCTCAGTGACACACATGAAGACCCTACGTTTTCACATTTTTTTCAATGAATTCCAAGTCGTATATTTTTTGGTACCTGACGATATATGTTGATTTTTATGATCGGACTTAGAATTAAAAATTCAAAATATGAGGTACTTGGTACTTATAAATATATTTTTTGACTTTCTGAAAAGGTCTCAGTGACACTTATGAAGACCCTACGTTTTCACATTTTTTTCAATGAATTCCAAGACGTATATTTATTGGTACCTGACGATATATGTCGATTTTTATGATCGGACTTAGAATTAAAAATTCAAAATATGAGGTACTTGGTACTTATAAATATTTTTTTTGACTTTCTGAAAAGGTCTCAGTGACACTTATGAAGACCCTACGTTTTCACATTTTTTTCAATGAATTCCAAGACGTATATTTATTGGTACCTGACGATATATGTCGATTTTTATGATCGGACTTAGAATTAAAAATTCAAAATATTAGGTACTTGGTACTTATAAATATTTTTTTTGACTTTCTGAAAAGGTCTCAGTGACACACATGAAGACCCTACGTTTTCACATTTTTTTCAATGAATTCCAAGTCGTATATTTATTGGTACCTGACGATATATGTTGATTTTTATGATCGGACTTAAAATTAAAAATTCAAAATATGAGGTACTTGGTACTTATAAATATTTTTTTTGACTTTCTGAAAAGGTCTCAGTGACATTTATGAAGACCCTACGTTTTCACATTTTTTTTTTAATTCCAAGTCGTATATTTATTGGTACCTGACGATATATGTCGATTTTTATGATCGGACTTAGAATTAAAAATTCAAAATATGAGGTACTTGGTACTTATAAATATTTTTTTTGACTTTCTGAAAAGGTCTCAGTGACACTTATGAAGACCCTACGTTTTCACATTTTTTTCAATGAATTCCAAGACGTATATTTATTGGTACCTGACGATATATGTCGATTTTTATGATCGGACTTAGAATTAAAAATTCAAAATATTAGGTACTTGGTACTTATAAATATTTTTTTTGACTTTCTGAAAAGGTCTCAGTGACACACATGAAGACCCTACGTTTTCACATTTTTTTCAATGAATTCCAAGTCGTATATTTATTGGTACCTGACGATATATGTTGATTTTTATGATCGGACTTAAAATTAAAAATTCAAAATATGAGGTACTTGGTACTTATAAATATTTTTTTTGACTTTCTGAAAAGGTCTCAGTGACATTTATGAAGACCCTACGTTTTCACATTTTTTTTTTAATTCCAAGTCGTATATTTATTGGTACCTGACGATATATGTCGATTTTTATGATCGGACTTAGAATTAAAAATTCAAAATATGAGGTACTTGGTACTTATAAATATTTTTTTTGACTTTCTGAAAAGGTCTCAGTGACACTTATGAAGACCCTACGTTTTCACATTTTTTTCAATGAATTCCAAGACGTATATTTATTGGTACCTGACGATATATGTCGATTTTTATGATCGGACTTAGAATTAAAAATTCAAAATATGAGGTACTTGGTACTTATAAATTTTTTTTTGACTTTCTGAAAAGGTCTCAGTGACACACATGAAGACCCTACGTTTTCACATTTTTTTCAATGAATTCCAAGTCGTATATTTTTTGGTACCTGACGATATATGTTGATTTTTATGATCGGACTTAGAATTAAAAATTCAAAATATGAGGTACTTGGTACTTATAAATATTTTTTTTGACTTTCTGAAAAGGTCTCAGTGACACTTATGAAGACCCTACGTTTTCACATTTTTTTCAATGAATTCCAAGTCGTATATTTATTGGTACCTGACGATATATGTCGATTTTTATGATCGGACTTAGAATTAAAAATTCAAAATATGAGGTACTTGGTACTTATAAATATTTTTTTTGACTTTCTGAAAAGGTCTAAGTGACACTTATGAAGACCCTACGTTTTCACATTTTTTTCAATGAATTCCAAGACGTATATTTATTGGTACCTGACGATAAATGTCGATTTTTATGATCGGATTTAGAATTAAAAATTCAAAATATGAGGTACTTGGTACTTATAAATATTTTTTTTGACTTTCTGAAAAGGTCTCAGTGACACTTATGAAAACCCTACGTTTTCACATTTTTTTCAATGAATTCCCAGTCGTATATTTTTTGGTACCTGACGATATATGTCGATTTTTATGATCGGACTTAAAATTGAAAATTCAAAATATGAGGTACTTGGTACTTATAAATATTTTTTTTGACTTTCTGAAAAGGTCTCAGTGACACTTATGAAGACCCTACGTTTTCACATTTTTTTCAATGAATTCCAAGTCGTATATTTATTGGTACCTGACGATATATGTCGATTTTTATGATCGGACTTAAAATTGAAAATTCAAAATATGAGGTACTTGGTACTTATAAATTTTTTTTTTGACTTTCTGAAAAGGTCTCAGTGACACTTATGAAGACCCTACGTTTTCACATTTTTTTCAATGAATTCCAAGACGTATATTTATTGGTACCTGACGATATATGTCGATTTTTATGATCGGACTTAGAATTAAAAATTCAAAATATGAGGTACTTGGTACTTATAAATTTTTTTTTGACTTTCTGAAAAGGTCTCAGTGACACACATGAAGACCCTACGTTTTCACATTTTTTTCAATGAATTCCAAGTCGTATATTTTTTGGTACCTGACGATATATGTTGATTTTTATGATCGGACTTAGAATTAAAAATTCAAAATATGAGGTACTTGGTACTTATAAATATTTTTTTTGACTTTCTGAAAAGGTCTCAGTGACACTTATGAAGACCCTACGTTTTCACATTTTTTTCAATGAATTCCAAGTCGTATATTTATTGGTACCTGACGATATATGTCGATTTTTATGATCGGACTTAGAATTAAAAATTCAAAATATGAGGTACTTGGTACTTATAAATTTTTTTTTTGACTTTCTGAAAAGGTCTCAGTGACACTTATGAAGACCCTACGTTTTCACATTTTTTTCAATGAATTCCAAGTCGTATATTTATTGGTACCTGACGATATATGTCGATTTTTATGATCGGACTTAGAATTAAAAATTCAAAATATGAGGTACTTGGTACTTATAAATTTTTTTTTGACTTTCTGAAAAGGTCTCAGTGACACACATGAAGACCCTACGTTTTCACATTTTTTTCAATGAATTCCAAGTCGTATATTTTTTGGTACCTGACGATATATGTTGATTTTTATGATCGGACTTAGAATTAAAAATTCAAAATATGAGGTACTTGGTACTTATAAATATATTTTTTGACTTTCTGAAAAGGTCTCAGTGACACTTATGAAGACCCTACGTTTTCACATTTTTTTCAATGAATTCCAAGACGTATATTTATTGGTACCTGACGATATATGTCGATTTTTATGATCGGACTTAGAATTAAAAATTCAAAATATGAGGTACTTGGTACTTATAAATATTTTTTTTGACTTTCTGAAAAGGTCTCAGTGACACTTATGAAGACCCTACGTTTTCACATTTTTTTCAATGAATTCCAAGACGTATATTTATTGGTACCTGACGATATATGTCGATTTTTATGATCGGACTTAGAATTAAAAATTCAAAATATTAGGTACTTGGTACTTATAAATATTTTTTTTGACTTTCTGAAAAGGTCTCAGTGACACACATGAAGACCCTACGTTTTCACATTTTTTTCAATGAATTCCAAGTCGTATATTTATTGGTACCTGACGATATATGTTGATTTTTATGATCGGACTTAAAATTAAAAATTCAAAATATGAGGTACTTGGTACTTATAAATATTTTTTTTGACTTTCTGAAAAGGTCTCAGTGACATTTATGAAGACCCTACGTTTTCACATTTTTTTTTTAATTCCAAGTCGTATATTTATTGGTACCTGACGATATATGTCGATTTTTATGATCGGACTTAGAATTAAAAATTCAAAATATGAGGTACTTGGTACTTATAAATTTTTTTTTGACTTTCTGAAAAGGTCTCAGTGACACACATGAAGACCCTACGTTTTCACATTTTTTTCAATGAATTCCAAGTCGTATATTTTTTGGTACCTGACGATATATGTTGATTTTTATGATCGGACTTAGAATTAAAAATTCAAAATATGAGGTACTTGGTACTTATAAATATTTTTTTTGACTTTCTGAAAAGGTCTCAGTGACACTTATGAAGACCCTACGTTTTCACATTTTTTTCAATGAATTCCAAGTCGTATATTTATTGGTACCTGACGATATATGTCGATTTTTATGATCGGACTTAGAATTAAAAATTCAAAATATGAGGTACTTGGTACTTATAAATATTTTTTTTGACTTTCTGAAAAGGTCTAAGTGACACTTATGAAGACCCTACGTTTTCACATTTTTTTCAATGAATTCCAAGACGTATATTTATTGGTACCTGACGATAAATGTCGATTTTTATGATCGGATTTAGAATTAAAAATTCAAAATATGAGGTACTTGGTACTTATAAATATTTTTTATGACTTTCTGAAAAGGTCTCAGTGACACTTATGAAAACCCTACGTTTTCACATTTTTTTCAATGAATTCCCAGTCGTATATTTTTTGGTACCTGACGATATATGTCGATTTTTATGATCGGACTTAAAATTGAAAATTCAAAATATGAGGTACTTGGTACTTATAAATATTTTTTTTGACTTTCTGAAAAGGTCTCAGTGACACTTATGAAGACCCTACGTTTTCACATTTTTTTCAATGAATTCCAAGTCGTATATTTATTGGTACCTGACGATATATGTCGATTTTTATGATCGGACTTAAAATTGAAAATTCAAAATATGAGGTACTTGGTACTTATAAATTTTTTTTTTGACTTTCTGAAAAGGTCTCAGTGACACTTATGAAGACCCTACGTTTTCACATTTTTTTCAATGAATTCCAAGTCGTATATTTATTGGTACCTGACGATATATGTCGATTTTTATGATCGGACTTAGAATTAAAAATTCAAAATATGAGGTACTTGGTACTTATAAATTTTTTTTTGACTTTCTGAAAAGGTCTCAGTGACACACATGAAGACCCTACGTTTTCACATTTTTTTCAATGAATTCCAAGTCGTATATTTTTTGGTACCTGACGATATATGTTGATTTTTATGATCGGACTTAGAATTAAAAATTCAAAATATGAGGTACTTGGTACTTATAAATATATTTTTTGACTTTCTGAAAAGGTCTCAGTGACACTTATGAAGACCCTACGTTTTCACATTTTTTTCAATGAATTCCAAGACGTATATTTATTGGTACCTGACGATATATGTCGATTTTTATGATCGGACTTAGAATTAAAAATTCAAAATATGAGGTACTTGGTACTTATAAATATTTTTTTTGACTTTCTGAAAAGGTCTCAGTGACACTTATGAAGACCCTACGTTTTCACATTTTTTTCAATGAATTCCAAGACGTATATTTATTGGTACCTGACGATATATGTCGATTTTTATGATCGGACTTAGAATTAAAAATTCAAAATATGAGGTACTTGGTACTTATAAATTTTTTTTTGACTTTCTGAAAAGGTCTCAGTGACACACATGAAGACCCTACGTTTTCACATTTTTTTCAATGAATTCCAAGTCGTATATTTTTTGGTACCTGACGATATATGTTGATTTTTATGATCGGACTTAGAATTAAAAATTCAAAATATGAGGTACTTGGTACTTATAAATATTTTTTTTGACTTTCTGAAAAGGTCTCAGTGACACTTATGAAGACCCTACGTTTTCACATTTTTTTCAATGAATTCCAAGTCGTATATTTATTGGTACCTGACGATATATGTCGATTTTTATGATCGGACTTAGAATTAAAAATTCAAAATATGAGGTACTTGGTACTTATAAATATTTTTTTTGACTTTCTGAAAAGGTCTAAGTGACACTTATGAAGACCCTACGTTTTCACATTTTTTTCAATGAATTCCAAGACGTATATTTATTGGTACCTGACGATAAATGTCGATTTTTATGATCGGATTTAGAATTAAAAATTCAAAATATGAGGTACTTGGTACTTATAAATATTTTTTATGACTTTCTGAAAAGGTCTCAGTGACACTTATGAAAACCCTACGTTTTCACATTTTTTTCAATGAATTCCCAGTCGTATATTTTTTGGTACCTGACGATATATGTCGATTTTTATGATCGGACTTAAAATTGAAAATTCAAAATATGAGGTACTTGGTACTTATAAATATTTTTTTTGACTTTCTGAAAAGGTCTCAGTGACACTTATGAAGACCCTACGTTTTCACATTTTTTTCAATGAATTCCAAGTCGTATATTTATTGGTACCTGACGATATATGTCGATTTTTATGATCGGACTTAAAATTGAAAATTCAAAATATGAGGTACTTGGTACTTATAAATTTTTTTTTTGACTTTCTGAAAAGGTCTCAGTGACACTTATGAAGACCCTACGTTTTCACATTTTTTTCAATGAATTCCAAGTCGTATATTTATTGGTACCTGACGATATATGTCGATTTTTATGATCGGACTTAGAATTAAAAATTCAAAATATGAGGTACTTGGTACTTATAAATTTTTTTTTGACTTTCTGAAAAGGTCTCAGTGACACACATGAAGACCCTACGTTTTCACATTTTTTTCAATGAATTCCAAGTCGTATATTTTTTGGTACCTGACGATATATGTTGATTTTTATGATCGGACTTAGAATTAAAAATTCAAAATATGAGGTACTTGGTACTTATAAATATATTTTTTGACTTTCTGAAAAGGTCTCAGTGACACTTATGAAGACCCTACGTTTTCACATTTTTTTCAATGAATTCCAAGACGTATATTTATTGGTACCTGACGATATATGTCGATTTTTATGATCGGACTTAGAATTAAAAATTCAAAATATGAGGTACTTGGTACTTATAAATATTTTTTTTGACTTTCTGAAAAGGTCTCAGTGACACTTATGAAGACCCTACGTTTTCACATTTTTTTCAATGAATTCCAAGACGTATTGGTACCTGACGATATATGTCGATTTTTATGATCGGACTTAGAATTAAAAATTCAAAATATTAGGTACTTGGTACTTATAAATATTTTTTTTGACTTTCTGAAAAGGTCTCAGTGACACACATGAAGACCCTACGTTTTCACATTTTTTTCAATGAATTCCAAGACGTATATTTATTGGTACCTGACGATATATGTTGATTTTTATGATCGGACTTAAAATTAAAAATTCAAAATATGAGGTACTTGGTACTTATAAATATTTTTTTTGACTTTCTGAAAAGGTCTCAGTGACATTTATGAAGACCCTACGTTTTCACATTTTTTTTTTAATTCCAAGTCGTATATTTATTGGTACCTGACGATATATGTCGATTTTTATGATCGGACTTAGAATTAAAAATTCAAAATATGAGGTACTTGGTACTTATAAATATTTTTTTTGACTTTCTGAAAAGGTCTCAGTGACACTTATGAAGACCCTACGTTTTCACATTTTTTTCAATGAATTCCAAGACGTATATTTATTGGTACCTGACGATATATGTCGATTTTTATGATCGGACTTAGAATTAAAAATTCAAAATATGAGGTACTTGGTACTTATAAATATTTTTTTTGACTTTCTGTAAAGGTCTAAGTGACACTTATGAAGACCCTACGTTTTCACATTTTTTTTTTAATTCCAAGTCGTATATTTATTGGTACCTGACGATATATGTCGATTTTTATGATCGGACTTAAAATTGAAAATTCAAAATATGAGGTACTTGGTACTTATAAATTTTTTTTTTGACTTTCTGAAAAGGTCTCAGTGACACTTATGAAGACCCTACGTTTTCACATTTTTTTCAATGAATTCCAAGACGTATATTTATTGGTACCTGACGATATATGTCGATTTTTATGATCGGACTTAGAATTAAAAATTCAAAATATGAGGTACTTGGTACTTATAAATTTTTTTTTGACTTTCTGAAAAGGTCTCAGTGACACACATGAAGACCCTACGTTTTCACATTTTTTTCAATGAATTCCAAGTCGTATATTTTTTGGTACCTGACGATATATGTTGATTTTTATGATCGGACTTAGAATTAAAAATTCAAAATATGAGGTACTTGGTACTTATAAATATTTTTTTTGACTTTCTGAAAAGGTCTCAGTGACACTTATGAAGACCCTACGTTTTCACATTTTTTTCAATGAATTCCAAGTCGTATATTTATTGGTACCTGACGATATATGTCGATTTTTATGATCGGACTTAGAATTAAAAATTCAAAATATGAGGTACTTGGTACTTATAAATATTTTTTTTGACTTTCTGAAAAGGTCTAAGTGACACTTATGAAGACCCTACGTTTTCACATTTTTTTCAATGAATTCCAAGACGTATATTTATTGGTACCTGACGATAAATGTCGATTTTTATGATCGGATTTAGAATTAAAAATTCAAAATATGAGGTACTTGGTACTTATAAATATTTTTTATGACTTTCTGAAAAGGTCTCAGTGACACTTATGAAAACCCTACGTTTTCACATTTTTTTCAATGAATTCCCAGTCGTATATTTTTTGGTACCTGACGATATATGTCGATTTTTATGATCGGACTTAAAATTGAAAATTCAAAATATGAGGTACTTGGTACTTATAAATATTTTTTTTGACTTTCTGAAAAGGTCTCAGTGACACTTATGAAGACCCTACGTTTTCACATTTTTTTCAATGAATTCCAAGTCGTATATTTATTGGTACCTGACGATATATGTCGATTTTTATGATCGGACTTAAAATTGAAAATTCAAAATATGAGGTACTTGGTACTTATAAATTTTTTTTTTGACTTTCTGAAAAGGTCTCAGTGACACTTATGAAGACCCTACGTTTTCACATTTTTTTCAATGAATTCCAAGTCGTATATTTATTGGTACCTGACGATATATGTCGATTTTTATGATCGGACTTAGAATTAAAAATTCAAAATATGAGGTACTTGGTACTTATAAATTTTTTTTTGACTTTCTGAAAAGGTCTCAGTGACACACATGAAGACCCTACGTTTTCACATTTTTTTCAATGAATTCCAAGTCGTATATTTTTTGGTACCTGACGATATATGTTGATTTTTATGATCGGACTTAGAATTAAAAATTCAAAATATGAGGTACTTGGTACTTATAAATATATTTTTTGACTTTCTGAAAAGGTCTCAGTGACACTTATGAAGACCCTACGTTTTCACATTTTTTTCAATGAATTCCAAGACGTATATTTATTGGTACCTGACGATATATGTCGATTTTTATGATCGGACTTAGAATTAAAAATTCAAAATATGAGGTACTTGGTACTTATAAATATTTTTTTTGACTTTCTGAAAAGGTCTCAGTGACACTTATGAAGACCCTACGTTTTCACATTTTTTTCAAAGAATTCCAAGACGTATATTTATTGGTACCTGACGATATATGTCGATTTTTATGATCGGACTTAGAATTAAAAATTCAAAATATTAGGTACTTGGTACTTATAAATATTTTTTTTGACTTTCTGAAAAGGTCTCAGTGACACACATGAAGACCCTACGTTTTCACATTTTTTTCAATGAATTCCAAGTCGTATATTTATTGGTACCTGACGATATATGTTGATTTTTATGATCGGACTTAAAATTAAAAATTCAAAATATGAGGTACTTGGTACTTATAAATATTTTTTTTGACTTTCTGAAAAGGTCTCAGTGACATTTATGAAGACCCTACGTTTTCACATTTTTTTTTTAATTCCAAGTCGTATATTTATTGGTACCTGACGATATATGTCGATTTTTATGATCGGACTTAGAATTAAAAATTCAAAATATGAGGTACTTGGTACTTATAAATATTTTTTTTGACTTTCTGAAAAGGTCTCAGTGACACTTATGAAGACCCTACGTTTTCACATTTTTTTCAATGAATTCCAAGACGTATATTTATTGGTACCTGACGATATATGTCGATTTTTATGATCGGACTTAGAATTAAAAATTCAAAATATTAGGTACTTGGTACTTATAAATATTTTTTTTGACTTTCTGAAAAGGTCTCAGTGACACACATGAAGACCCTACGTTTTCACATTTTTTTCAATGAATTCCAAGTCGTATATTTATTGGTACCTGACGATATATGTTGATTTTTATGATCGGACTTAAAATTAAAAATTCAAAATATGAGGTACTTGGTACTTATAAATATTTTTTTTGACTTTCTGAAAAGGTCTCAGTGACATTTATGAAGACCCTACGTTTTCACATTTTTTTTTTAATTCCAAGTCGTATATTTATTGGTACCTGACGATATATGTCGATTTTTATGATCGGACTTAGAATTAAAAATTCAAAATATGAGGTACTTGGTACTTATAAATATTTTTTTTGACTTTCTGAAAAGGTCTCAGTGACACTTATGAAGACCCTACGTTTTCACATTTTTTTCAATGAATTCCAAGACGTATATTTATTGGTACCTGACGATATATGTCGATTTTTATGATCGGACTTAGAATTAAAAATTCAAAATATGAGGTACTTGGTACTTATAAATTTTTTTTTGACTTTCTGAAAAGGTCTCAGTGACACACATGAAGACCCTACGTTTTCACATTTTTTTCAATGAATTCCAAGTCGTATATTTTTTGGTACCTGACGATATATGTTGATTTTTATGATCGGACTTAGAATTAAAAATTCAAAATATGAGGTACTTGGTACTTATAAATATTTTTTTTGACTTTCTGAAAAGGTCTCAGTGACACTTATGAAGACCCTACGTTTTCACATTTTTTTCAATGAATTCCAAGTCGTATATTTATTGGTACCTGACGATATATGTCGATTTTTATGATCGGACTTAGAATTAAAAATTCAAAATATGAGGTACTTGGTACTTATAAATATTTTTTTTGACTTTCTGAAAAGGTCTAAGTGACACTTATGAAGACCCTACGTTTTCACATTTTTTTCAATGAATTCCAAGACGTATATTTATTGGTACCTGACGATAAATGTCGATTTTTATGATCGGATTTAGAATTAAAAATTCAAAATATGAGGTACTTGGTACTTATAAATATTTTTTTTGACTTTCTGAAAAGGTCTCAGTGACACTTATGAAAACCCTACGTTTTCACATTTTTTTCAATGAATTCCCAGTCGTATATTTTTTGGTACCTGACGATATATGTCGATTTTTATGATCGGACTTAAAATTGAAAATTCAAAATATGAGGTACTTGGTACTTATAAATATTTTTTTTGACTTTCTGAAAAGGTCTCAGTGACACTTATGAAGACCCTACGTTTTCACATTTTTTTCAATGAATTCCAAGTCGTATATTTATTGGTACCTGACGATATATGTCGATTTTTATGATCGGACTTAAAATTGAAAATTCAAAATATGAGGTACTTGGTACTTATAAATTTTTTTTTTGACTTTCTGAAAAGGTCTCAGTGACACTTATGAAGACCCTACGTTTTCACATTTTTTTCAATGAATTCCAAGACGTATATTTATTGGTACCTGACGATATATGTCGATTTTTATGATCGGACTTAGAATTAAAAATTCAAAATATGAGGTACTTGGTACTTATAAATTTTTTTTTGACTTTCTGAAAAGGTCTCAGTGACACACATGAAGACCCTACGTTTTCACATTTTTTTCAATGAATTCCAAGTCGTATATTTTTTGGTACCTGACGATATATGTTGATTTTTATGATCGGACTTAGAATTAAAAATTCAAAATATGAGGTACTTGGTACTTATAAATATTTTTTTTGACTTTCTGAAAAGGTCTCAGTGACACTTATGAAGACCCTACGTTTTCACATTTTTTTCAATGAATTCCAAGTCGTATATTTATTGGTACCTGACGATATATGTCGATTTTTATGATCGGACTTAGAATTAAAAATTCAAAATATGAGGTACTTGGTACTTATAAATTTTTTTTTTGACTTTCTGAAAAGGTCTCAGTGACACTTATGAAGACCCTACGTTTTCACATTTTTTTCAATGAATTCCAAGTCGTATATTTATTGGTACCTGACGATATATGTCGATTTTTATGATCGGACTTAGAATTAAAAATTCAAAATATGAGGTACTTGGTACTTATAAATTTTTTTTTGACTTTCTGAAAAGGTCTCAGTGACACACATGAAGACCCTACGTTTTCACATTTTTTTCAATGAATTCCAAGTCGTATATTTTTTGGTACCTGACGATATATGTTGATTTTTATGATCGGACTTAGAATTAAAAATTCAAAATATGAGGTACTTGGTACTTATAAATATATTTTTTGACTTTCTGAAAAGGTCTCAGTGACACTTATGAAGACCCTACGTTTTCACATTTTTTTCAATGAATTCCAAGACGTATATTTATTGGTACCTGACGATATATGTCGATTTTTATGATCGGACTTAGAATTAAAAATTCAAAATATGAGGTACTTGGTACTTATAAATATTTTTTTTGACTTTCTGAAAAGGTCTCAGTGACACTTATGAAGACCCTACGTTTTCACATTTTTTTCAATGAATTCCAAGACGTATATTTATTGGTACCTGACGATATATGTCGATTTTTATGATCGGACTTAGAATTAAAAATTCAAAATATTAGGTACTTGGTACTTATAAATATTTTTTTTGACTTTCTGAAAAGGTCTCAGTGACACACATGAAGACCCTACGTTTTCACATTTTTTTCAATGAATTCCAAGTCGTATATTTATTGGTACCTGACGATATATGTCGATTTTTATGATCGGACTTAGAATTAAAAATTCAAAATATGAGGTACTTGGTACTTATAAATATTTTTTTTGACTTTCTGAAAAGGTCTCAGTGACACTTATGAAGACCCTACGTTTTCACATTTTTTTCAATGAATTCCAAGTCGTATATTTATTGGTACCTGACGATATATGTCGATTTTTATGATCGGACTTAGAATTAAAAATTCAAAATATGAGGTACTTGGTACTTATAAATTTTTTTTTGACTTTCTGAAAAGGTCTCAGTGACACACATGAAGACCCTACGTTTTCACATTTTTTTCAATGAATTCCAAGTCGTATATTTTTTGGTACCTGACGATATATGTTGATTTTTATGATCGGACTTAGAATTAAAAATTCAAAATATGAGGTACTTGGTACTTATAAATATTTTTTTTGACTTTCTGAAAAGGTCTCAGTGACACTTATGAAGACCCTACGTTTTCACATTTTTTTCAATGAATTCCAAGTCGTATATTTATTGGTACCTGACGATATATGTCGATTTTTATGATCGGACTTAGAATTAAAAATTCAAAATATGAGGTACTTGGTACTTATAAATATTTTTTTTGACTTTCTGAAAAGGTCTAAGTGACACTTATGAAGACCCTACGTTTTCACATTTTTTTCAATGAATTCCAAGACGTATATTTATTGGTACCTGACGATAAATGTCGATTTTTATGATCGGATTTAGAATTAAAAATTCAAAATATGAGGTACTTGGTACTTATAAATATTTTTTTTGACTTTCTGAAAAGGTCTCAGTGACACTTATGAAAACCCTACGTTTTCACATTTTTTTCAATGAATTCCCAGTCGTATATTTTTTGGTACCTGACGATATATGTCGATTTTTATGATCGGACTTAAAATTGAAAATTCAAAATATGAGGTACTTGGTACTTATAAATATTTTTTTTGACTTTCTGAAAAGGTCTCAGTGACACTTATGAAGACCCTACGTTTTCACATTTTTTTCAATGAATTCCAAGTCGTATATTTATTGGTACCTGACGATATATGTCGATTTTTATGATCGGACTTAAAATTGAAAATTCAAAATATGAGGTACTTGGTACTTATAAATTTTTTTTTTGACTTTCTGAAAAGGTCTCAGTGACACTTATGAAGACCCTACGTTTTCACATTTTTTTCAATGAATTCCAAGACGTATATTTATTGGTACCTGACGATATATGTCGATTTTTATGATCGGACTTAGAATTAAAAATTCAAAATATGAGGTACTTGGTACTTATAAATTTTTTTTTGACTTTCTGAAAAGGTCTCAGTGACACACATGAAGACCCTACGTTTTCACATTTTTTTCAATGAATTCCAAGTCGTATATTTTTTGGTACCTGACGATATATGTTGATTTTTATGATCGGACTTAGAATTAAAAATTCAAAATATGAGGTACTTGGTACTTATAAATATTTTTTTTGACTTTCTGAAAAGGTCTCAGTGACACTTATGAAGACCCTACGTTTTCACATTTTTTTCAATGAATTCCAAGTCGTATATTTATTGGTACCTGACGATATATGTCGATTTTTATGATCGGACTTAGAATTAAAAATTCAAAATATGAGGTACTTGGTACTTATAAATTTTTTTTTTGACTTTCTGAAAAGGTCTCAGTGACACTTATGAAGACCCTACGTTTTCACATTTTTTTCAATGAATTCCAAGTCGTATATTTATTGGTACCTGACGATATATGTCGATTTTTATGATCGGACTTAGAATTAAAAATTCAAAATATGAGGTACTTGGTACTTATAAATTTTTTTTTGACTTTCTGAAAAGGTCTCAGTGACACACATGAAGACCCTACGTTTTCACATTTTTTTCAATGAATTCCAAGTCGTATATTTTTTGGTACCTGACGATATATGTTGATTTTTATGATCGGACTTAGAATTAAAAATTCAAAATATGAGGTACTTGGTACTTATAAATATATTTTTTGACTTTCTGAAAAGGTCTCAGTGACACTTATGAAGACCCTACGTTTTCACATTTTTTTCAATGAATTCCAAGACGTATATTTATTGGTACCTGACGATATATGTCGATTTTTATGATCGGACTTAGAATTAAAAATTCAAAATATGAGGTACTTGGTACTTATAAATATTTTTTTTGACTTTCTGAAAAGGTCTCAGTGACACTTATGAAGACCCTACGTTTTCACATTTTTTTCAATGAATTCCAAGACGTATATTTATTGGTACCTGACGATATATGTCGATTTTTATGATCGGACTTAGAATTAAAAATTCAAAATATTAGGTACTTGGTACTTATAAATATTTTTTTTGACTTTCTGAAAAGGTCTCAGTGACACACATGAAGACCCTACGTTTTCACATTTTTTTCAATGAATTCCAAGTCGTATATTTATTGGTACCTGACGATATATGTTGATTTTTATGATCGGACTTAAAATTAAAAATTCAAAATATGAGGTACTTGGTACTTATAAATATTTTTTTTGACTTTCTGAAAAGGTCTCAGTGACATTTATGAAGACCCTACGTTTTCACATTTTTTTTTTAATTCCAAGTCGTATATTTATTGGTACCTGACGATATATGTCGATTTTTATGATCGGACTTAGAATTAAAAATTCAAAATATGAGGTACTTGGTACTTATAAATTTTTTTTTGACTTTCTGAAAAGGTCTCAGTGACACACATGAAGACCCTACGTTTTCACATTTTTTTCAATGAATTCCAAGTCGTATATTTTTTGGTACCTGACGATATATGTTGATTTTTATGATCGGACTTAGAATTAAAAATTCAAAATATGAGGTACTTGGTACTTATAAATATTTTTTTTGACTTTCTGAAAAGGTCTCAGTGACACTTATGAAGACCCTACGTTTTCACATTTTTTTCAATGAATTCCAAGTCGTATATTTATTGGTACCTGACGATATATGTCGATTTTTATGATCGGACTTAGAATTAAAAATTCAAAATATGAGGTACTTGGTACTTATAAATATTTTTTTTGACTTTCTGAAAAGGTCTAAGTGACACTTATGAAGACCCTACGTTTTCACATTTTTTTCAATGAATTCCAAGACGTATATTTATTGGTACCTGACGATAAATGTCGATTTTTATGATCGGATTTAGAATTAAAAATTCAAAATATGAGGTACTTGGTACTTATAAATATTTTTTATGACTTTCTGAAAAGGTCTCAGTGACACTTATGAAAACCCTACGTTTTCACATTTTTTTCAATGAATTCCCAGTCGTATATTTTTTGGTACCTGACGATATATGTCGATTTTTATGATCGGACTTAAAATTGAAAATTCAAAATATGAGGTACTTGGTACTTATAAATATTTTTTTTGACTTTCTGAAAAGGTCTCAGTGACACTTATGAAGACCCTACGTTTTCACATTTTTTTCAATGAATTCCAAGTCGTATATTTATTGGTACCTGACGATATATGTCGATTTTTATGATCGGACTTAAAATTGAAAATTCAAAATATGAGGTACTTGGTACTTATAAATTTTTTTTTTGACTTTCTGAAAAGGTCTCAGTGACACTTATGAAGACCCTACGTTTTCACATTTTTTTCAATGAATTCCAAGTCGTATATTTATTGGTACCTGACGATATATGTCGATTTTTATGATCGGACTTAGAATTAAAAATTCAAAATATGAGGTACTTGGTACTTATAAATTTTTTTTTGACTTTCTGAAAAGGTCTCAGTGACACACATGAAGACCCTACGTTTTCACATTTTTTTCAATGAATTCCAAGACGTATATTTATTGGTACCTGACGATATATGTTGATTTTTATGATCGGACTTAAAATTAAAAATTCAAAATATGAGGTACTTGGTACTTATAAATATTTTTTTTGACTTTCTGAAAAGGTCTCAGTGACATTTATGAAGACCCTACGTTTTCACATTTTTTTTTTAATTCCAAGTCGTATATTTATTGGTACCTGACGATATATGTCGATTTTTATGATCGGACTTAGAATTAAAAATTCAAAATATGAGGTACTTGGTACTTATAAATATTTTTTTTGACTTTCTGAAAAGGTCTCAGTGACACTTATGAAGACCCTACGTTTTCACATTTTTTTCAATGAATTCCAAGACGTATATTTATTGGTACCTGACGATATATGTCGATTTTTATGATCGGACTTAGAATTAAAAATTCAAAATATGAGGTACTTGGTACTTATAAATATTTTTTTTGACTTTCTGTAAAGGTCTAAGTGACACTTATGAAGACCCTACGTTTTCACATTTTTTTTTTAATTCCAAGTCGTATATTTATTGGTACCTGACGATATATGTCGATTTTTATGATCGGACTTAAAATTGAAAATTCAAAATATGAGGTACTTGGTACTTATAAATTTTTTTTTTGACTTTCTGAAAAGGTCTCAGTGACACTTATGAAGACCCTACGTTTTCACATTTTTTTCAATGAATTCCAAGACGTATATTTATTGGTACCTGACGATATATGTCGATTTTTATGATCGGACTTAGAATTAAAAATTCAAAATATGAGGTACTTGGTACTTATAAATTTTTTTTTGACTTTCTGAAAAGGTCTCAGTGACACACATGAAGACCCTACGTTTTCACATTTTTTTCAATGAATTCCAAGTCGTATATTTTTTGGTACCTGACGATATATGTTGATTTTTATGATCGGACTTAGAATTAAAAATTCAAAATATGAGGTACTTGGTACTTATAAATATTTTTTTTGACTTTCTGAAAAGGTCTCAGTGACACTTATGAAGACCCTACGTTTTCACATTTTTTTCAATGAATTCCAAGTCGTATATTTATTGGTACCTGACGATATATGTCGATTTTTATGATCGGACTTAGAATTAAAAATTCAAAATATGAGGTACTTGGTACTTATAAATATTTTTTTTGACTTTCTGAAAAGGTCTAAGTGACACTTATGAAGACCCTACGTTTTCACATTTTTTTCAATGAATTCCAAGACGTATATTTATTGGTACCTGACGATAAATGTCGATTTTTATGATCGGACTTAGAATTAAAAATTCAAAATATGAGGTACTTGGTACTTATAAATATTTTTTTTGACTTTCTGAAAAGGTCTCAGTGACACTTATGAAAACCCTACGTTTTCACATTTTTTTCAATGAATTCCCAGTCGTATATTTTTTGGTACCTGACGATATATGTCGATTTTTATGATCGGACTTAAAATTGAAAATTCAAAATATGAGGTACTTGGTACTTATAAATATTTTTTTTGACTTTCTGAAAAGGTCTCAGTGACACTTATGAAGACCCTACGTTTTCACATTTTTTTCAATGAATTCCAAGTCGTATATTTATTGGTACCTGACGATATATGTCGATTTTTATGATCGGACTTAAAATTGAAAATTCAAAATATGAGGTACTTGGTACTTATAAATATTTTTTTTGACTTTCTGAAAAGGTCTAAGTGACACTTATGAAGACCCTACGTTTTCACATTTTTTTCAATGAATTCCAAGACGTATATTTATTGGTACCTGACGATAAATGTCGATTTTTATGATCGGATTTAGAATTAAAAATTCAAAATATGAGGTACTTGGTACTTATAAATATTTTTTTTGACTTTCTGAAAAGGTCTCAGTGACACTTATGAAAACCCTACGTTTTCACATTTTTTTCAATGAATTCCCAGTCGTATATTTTTTGGTACCTGACGATATATGTCGATTTTTATGATCGGACTTAAAATTGAAAATTCAAAATATGAGGTACTTGGTACTTATAAATATTTTTTTTGACTTTCTGAAAAGGTCTCAGTGACACTTATGAAGACCCTACGTTTTCACATTTTTTTCAATGAATTCCAAGTCGTATATTTATTGGTACCTGACGATATATGTCGATTTTTATGATCGGACTTAAAATTGAAAATTCAAAATATGAGGTACTTGGTACTTATAAATTTTTTTTTTGACTTTCTGAAAAGGTCTCAGTGACACTTATGAAGACCCTACGTTTTCACATTTTTTTCAATGAATTCCAAGTCGTATATTTATTGGTACCTGACGATATATGTCGATTTTTATGATCGGACTTAGAATTAAAAATTCAAAATATGAGGTACTTGGTACTTATAAATTTTTTTTTGACTTTCTGAAAAGGTCTCAGTGACACACATGAAGACCCTACGTTTTCACATTTTTTTCAATGAATTCCAAGTCGTATATTTTTTGGTACCTGACGATATATGTTGATTTTTATGATCGGACTTAGAATTAAAAATTCAAAATATGAGGTACTTGGTACTTATAAATATATTTTTTGACTTTCTGAAAAGGTCTCAGTGACACTTATGAAGACCCTACGTTTTCACATTTTTTTCAATGAATTCCAAGACGTATATTTATTGGTACCTGACGATATATGTCGATTTTTATGATCGGACTTAGAATTAAAAATTCAAAATATGAGGTACTTGGTACTTATAAATATTTTTTTTGACTTTCTGAAAAGGTCTCAGTGACACTTATGAAGACCCTACGTTTTCACATTTTTTTCAATGAATTCCAAGACGTATATTTATTGGTACCTGACGATATATGTCGATTTTTATGATCGGACTTAGAATTAAAAATTCAAAATATTAGGTACTTGGTACTTATAAATATTTTTTTTGACTTTCTGAAAAGGTCTCAGTGACACACATGAAGACCCTACGTTTTCACATTTTTTTCAATGAATTCCAAGTCGTATATTTATTGGTACCTGACGATATATGTTGATTTTTATGATCGGACTTAAAATTAAAAATTCAAAATATGAGGTACTTGGTTCTTATAAATATTTTTTTTGACTTTCTGAAAAGGTCTCAGTGACATTTATGAAGACCCTACGTTTTCACATTTTTTTTTTAATTCCAAGTCGTATATTTATTGGTACCTGACGATATATGTCGATTTTTATGATCGGACTTAGAATTAAAAATTCAAAATATGAGGTACTTGGTACTTATAAATATTTTTTTTGACTTTCTGAAAAGGTCTCAGTGACACTTATGAAGACCCTACGTTTTCACATTTTTTTCAATGAATTCCAAGACGTATATTTATTGGTACCTGACGATATATGTCGATTTTTATGATCGGACTTAGAATTAAAAATTCAAAATATGAGGTACTTGGTACTTATAAATATTTTTTTTGACTTTCTGAAAAGGTCTAAGTGACACTTATGAAGACCCTACGTTTTCACATTTTTTTTTTAATTCCAAGTCGTATATTTATTGGTACCTGACGATATATGTCGATTTTTATGATCGGACTTAAAATTGAAAATTCAAAATATGAGGTACTTGGTACTTATAAATTTTTTTTTTGACTTTCTGAAAAGGTCTCAGTGACACTTATGAAGACCCTACGTTTTCACATTTTTTTCAATGAATTCCAAGACGTATATTTATTGGTACCTGACGATATATGTCGATTTTTATGATCGGACTTTGAATTAAAAACTCAAAATATGAGGTACTTGGTACTTATAAATATTTTTTTTGACTTTCTGAAAAGGTCTCAGTGACACTTATGAAGACCCTACGTTTTCACATTTTTTTCAATGAATTCCAAGTCGTATATTTATTGGTACCTGACGATATATGTCGATTTTTATGATCGGACTTAGAATTAAAAATTCAAAATATGAGGTACTTGGTACTTATAAATTTTTTTTTGACTTTCTGAAAAGGTCTCAGTGACACACATGAAGACCCTACGTTTTCACATTTTTTTCAATGAATTCCAAGTCGTATATTTTTTGGTACCTGACGATATATGTTGATTTTTATGATCGGACTTAGAATTAAAAATTCAAAATATGAGGTACTTGGTACTTATAAATATATTTTTTGACTTTCTGAAAAGGTCTCAGTGACACTTATGAAGACCCTACGTTTTCACATTTTTTTCAATGAATTCCAAGACGTATATTTATTGGTACCTGACGATATATGTCGATTTTTATGATCGGACTTAGAATTAAAAATTCAAAATATGAGGTACTTGGTACTTATAAATATTTTTTTTGACTTTCTGAAAAGGTCTCAGTGACACTTATGAAGACCCTACGTTTTCACATTTTTTTCAATGAATTCCAAGACGTATATTTATTGGTACCTGACGATATATGTCGATTTTTATGATCGGACTTAGAATTAAAAATTCAAAATATTAGGTACTTGGTACTTATAAATATTTTTTTTGACTTTCTGAAAAGGTCTCAGTGACACACATGAAGACCCTACGTTTTCACATTTTTTTCAATGAATTCCAAGACGTATATTTATTGGTACCTGACGATATATGTTGATTTTTATGATCGGACTTAAAATTAAAAATTCAAAATATGAGGTACTTGGTACTTATAAATATTTTTTTTGACTTTCTGAAAAGGTCTCAGTGACATTTATGAAGACCCTACGTTTTCACATTTTTTTTTTAATTCCAAGTCGTATATTTATTGGTACCTGACGATATATGTCGATTTTTATGATCGGACTTAGAATTAAAAATTCAAAATATGAGGTACTTGGTACTTATAAATATTTTTTTTGACTTTCTGAAAAGGTCTCAGTGACACTTATGAAGACCCTACGTTTTCACATTTTTTTCAATGAATTCCAAGACGTATATTTATTGGTACCTGACGATATATGTCGATTTTTATGATCGGACTTAGAATTAAAAATTCAAAATATGAGGTACTTGGTACTTATAAATATTTTTTTTGACTTTCTGTAAAGGTCTAAGTGACACTTATGAAGACCCTACGTTTTCACATTTTTTTTTTAATTCCAAGTCGTATATTTATTGGTACCTGACGATATATGTCGATTTTTATGATCGGACTTAAAATTGAAAATTCAAAATATGAGGTACTTGGTACTTATAAATTTTTTTTTTGACTTTCTGAAAAGGTCTCAGTGACACTTATGAAGACCCTACGTTTTCACATTTTTTTCAATGAATTCCAAGACGTATATATATTGGTACCTGACGATATATGTCGATTTTTATGATCGGACTTAGAATTAAAAATTCAAAATATGAGGTACTTGGTACTTATAAATTTTTTTTTTGACTTTCTGAAAAGGTCTCAGTGACACTTATGAAGACCCTACGTTTTCACATTTTTTTCAATGAATTCCAAGTCGTATATTTTTTGGTACCTGACGATATATGTTGATTTTTATGATCGGACTTAGAATTAAAAATTCAAAATATGAGGTACTTGGTACTTATAAATATTTTTTTTGACTTTCTGAAAAGGTCTCAGTGACACTTATGAAGACCCTACGTTTTCACATTTTTTTCAATGAATTCCAAGTCGTATATTTATTGGTACCTGACGATATATGTCGATTTTTATGATCGGACTTAGAATTAAAAATTCAAAATATGAGGTACTTGGTACTTATAAATATTTTTTTTGACTTTCTGAAAAGGTCTAAGTGACACTTATGAAGACCCTACGTTTTCACATTTTTTTCAATGAATTCCAAGACGTATATTTATTGGTACCTGACGATAAATGTCGATTTTTATGATCGGATTTAGAATTAAAAATTCAAAATATGAGGTACTTGGTACTTATAAATATTTTTTTTGACTTTCTGAAAAGGTCTCAGTGACACTTATGAAAACCCTACGTTTTCACATTTTTTTCAATGAATTCCCAGTCGTATATTTTTTGGTACCTGACGATATATGTCGATTTTTATGATCGGACTTAAAATTGAAAATTCAAAATATGAGGTACTTGGTACTTATAAATATTTTTTTTGACTTTCTGAAAAGGTCTCAGTGACACTTATGAAGACCCTACGTTTTCACATTTTTTTCAATGAATTCCAAGTCGTATATTTATTGGTACCTGACGATATATGTCGATTTTTATGATCGGACTTAAAATTGAAAATTCAAAATATGAGGTACTTGGTACTTATAAATATTTTTTTTGACTTTCTGAAAAGGTCTAAGTGACACTTATGAAGACCCTACGTTTTCACATTTTTTTCAATGAATTCCAAGACGTATATTTATTGGTACCTGACGATAAATGTCGATTTTTATGATCGGATTTAGAATTAAAAATTCAAAATATGAGGTACTTGGTACTTATAAATATTTTTTTTGACTTTCTGAAAAGGTCTCAGTGACACTTATGAAAACCCTACGTTTTCACATTTTTTTCAATGAATTCCCAGTCGTATATTTTTTGGTACCTGACGATATATGTCGATTTTTATGATCGGACTTAAAATTGAAAATTCAAAATATGAGGTACTTGGTACTTATAAATATTTTTTTTGACTTTCTGAAAAGGTCTCAGTGACACTTATGAAGACCCTACGTTTTCACATTTTTTTCAATGAATTCCAAGTCGTATATTTATTGGTACCTGACGATATATGTCGATTTTTATGATCGGACTTAAAATTGAAAATTCAAAATATGAGGTACTTGGTACTTATAAATTTTTTTTTTGACTTTCTGAAAAGGTCTCAGTGACACTTATGAAGACCCTACGTTTTCACATTTTTTTCAATGAATTCCAAGTCGTATATTTATTGGTACCTGACGATATATGTCGATTTTTATGATCGGACTTAGAATTAAAAATTCAAAATATGAGGTACTTGGTACTTATAAATTTTTTTTTGACTTTCTGAAAAGGTCTCAGTGACACACATGAAGACCCTACGTTTTCACATTTTTTTCAATGAATTCCAAGTCGTATATTTTTTGGTACCTGACGATATATGTTGATTTTTATGATCGGACTTAGAATTAAAAATTCAAAATATGAGGTACTTGGTACTTATAAATATATTTTTTGACTTTCTGAAAAGGTCTCAGTGACACTTATGAAGACCCTACGTTTTCACATTTTTTTCAATGAATTCCAAGACGTATATTTATTGGTACCTGACGATATATGTCGATTTTTATGATCGGACTTAGAATTAAAAATTCAAAATATGAGGTACTTGGTACTTATAAATATTTTTTTTGACTTTCTGAAAAGGTCTCAGTGACACTTATGAAGACCCTACGTTTTCACATTTTTTTCAATGAATTCCAAGACGTATATTTATTGGTACCTGACGATATATGTCGATTTTTATGATCGGACTTAGAATTAAAAATTCAAAATATTAGGTACTTGGTACTTATAAATATTTTTTTTGACTTTCTGAAAAGGTCTCAGTGACACACATGAAGACCCTACGTTTTCACATTTTTTTCAATGAATTCCAAGTCGTATATTTATTGGTACCTGACGATATATGTTGATTTTTATGATCGGACTTAAAATTAAAAATTCAAAATATGAGGTACTTGGTACTTATAAATATTTTTTTTGACTTTCTGAAAAGGTCTCAGTGACATTTATGAAGACCCTACGTTTTCACATTTTTTTTTTAATTCCAAGTCGTATATTTATTGGTACCTGACGATATATGTCGATTTTTATGATCGGACTTAGAATTAAAAATTCAAAATATGAGGTACTTGGTACTTATAAATATTTTTTTTGACTTTCTGAAAAGGTCTCAGTGACACTTATGAAGACCCTACGTTTTCACATTTTTTTCAATGAATTCCAAGACGTATATTTATTGGTACCTGACGATATATGTCGATTTTTATGATCGGACTTAGAATTAAAAATTCAAAATATGAGGTACTTGGTACTTATAAATATTTTTTTTGACTTTCTGAAAAGGTCTAAGTGACACTTATGAAGACCCTACGTTTTCACATTTTTTTTTTAATTCCAAGTCGTATATTTATTGGTACCTGACGATATATGTCGATTTTTATGATCGGACTTAAAATTGAAAATTCAAAATATGAGGTACTTGGTACTTATAAATTTTTTTTTTGACTTTCTGAAAAGGTCTCAGTGACACTTATGAAGACCCTACGTTTTCACATTTTTTTCAATGAATTCCAAGACGTATATTTATTGGTACCTGACGATATATGTCGATTTTTATGATCGGACTTTGAATTAAAAACTCAAAATATGAGGTACTTGGTACTTATAAATATTTTTTTTGACTTTCTGAAAAGGTCTCAGTGACACTTATGAAGACCCTACGTTTTCACATTTTTTTCAATGAATTCCAAGTCGTATATTTATTGGTACCTGACGATATATGTCGATTTTTATGATCGGACTTAGAATTAAAAATTCAAAATATGAGGTACTTGGTACTTATAAATATTTTTTTTGACTTTCTGAAAAGGTCTCAGTGACACTTATGAAGACCCTACGTTTTCACATTTTTTTCAATGAATTCCAAGTCGTATATATTTTGGTACCTGACGATATATGTCGATTTTTATGATCGGACTTAGAATTAAAAATTCAAAATATGAGGTACTTGGTACTTATAAATATTTTTTTTGACTTTCTGAAAAGGTCTCAGTGACACTTATGAAGACCCTACGTTTTCACATTTTTTTCAATGAATTCCAAGACGTATATTTATTGGTACCTGACGATATATGTCGATTTTTATGATCGGACTTAGAATTAAAAATTCAAAATATGAGGTACTTGGTACTTATAAATTTTTTTTTGACTTTCTGAAAAGGTCTCAGTGACACACATGAAGACCCTACGTTTTCACATTTTTTTTTTAATTCCAAGTCGTATATTTATTGGTACCTGACGATATATGTCGATTTTTATGATCGGACTTAGAATTAAAAATTCAAAATATTAGGTACTTGGTACTTATAAATATTTTTTTTGACTTTCTGAAAAGGTCTCAGTGACACTTATGAAGACCCTACGTTTTCACATTTTTTTCAATGAATTCCAAGACGTATATTTATTGGTACCTGACGATATATGTCGATTTTTATGATCGGACTTAGAATTAAAAATTCAAAATATGAGGTACTTGGTACTTATAAATATTTTTTTTGACTTTCTGAAAAGGTCTAAGTGACACTTATGAAGACCCTACGTTTTCACATTTTTTTTTTAATTCCAAGTCGTATATTTATTGGTACCTGACGATATATGTCGATTTTTATGATCGGACTTAAAATTGAAAATTCAAAATATGAGGTACTTGGTACTTATAAATTTTTTTTTTGACTTTCTGAAAAGGTCTCAGTGACACTTATGAAGACCCTACGTTTTCACATTTTTTTCAATGAATTCCAAGACGTATATTTATTGGTACCTGACGATATATGTCGATTTTTATGATCGGACTTTGAATTAAAAACTCAAAATATGAGGTACTTGGTACTTATAAATATTTTTTTTGACTTTCTGAAAAGGTCTCAGTGACACTTATGAAGACCCTACGTTTTCACATTTTTTTCAATGAATTCCAAGTCGTATATTTATTGGTACCTGACGATATATGTCGATTTTTATGATCGGACTTAGAATTAAAAATTCAAAATATGAGGTACTTGGTACTTATAAATATTTTTTTTGACTTTCTGAAAAGGTCTCAGTGACACTTATGAAGACCCTACGTTTTCACATTTTTTTCAATGAATTCCAAGTCGTATATATTTTGGTACCTGACGATATATGTCGATTTTTATGATCGGACTTAGAATTAAAAATTCAAAATATGAGGTACTTGGTACTTATAAATATTTTTTTTGACTTTCTGAAAAGGTCTCAGTGACACTTATGAAGACCCTACGTTTTCACATTTTTTTCAATGAATTCCAAGACGTATATTTATTGGTACCTGACGATATATGTCGATTTTTATGATCGGACTTAGAATTAAAAATTCAAAATATGAGGTACTTGGTACTTATAAATTTTTTTTTGACTTTCTGAAAAGGTCTCAGTGACACACATGAAGACCCTACGTTTTCACATTTTTTTCAATGAATTCCAAGTCGTATATTTTTTGGTACCTGACGATATATGTTGATTTTTATGATCGGACTTAGAATTAAAAATTCAAAATATGAGGTACTTGGTACTTATAAATATTTTTTTTGACTTTCTGAAAAGGTCTCAGTGACACTTATGAAGACCCTACGTTTTCACATTTTTTTCAATGAATTCCAAGTCGTATATTTATTGGTACCTGACGATATATGTCGATTTTTATGATCGGACTTAGAATTAAAAATTCAAAATATGAGGTACTTGGTACTTATAAATATTTTTTTTGACTTTCTGAAAAGGTCTAAGTGACACTTATGAAGACCCTACGTTTTCACATTTTTTTCAATGAATTCCAAGACGTATATTTATTGGTACCTGACGATAAATGTCGATTTTTATGATCGGATTTAGAATTAAAAATTCAAAATATGAGGTACTTGGTACTTATAAATATTTTTTTTGACTTTCTGAAAAGGTCTCAGTGACACTTATGAAGACCCTACGTTTTCACATTTTTTTCAATGAATTCCAAGTCGTATATTTATTGGTACCTGACGATATATGTCGATTTTTATGATCGGACTTAAAATTGAAAATTCAAAATATGAGGTACTTGGTACTTATAAATTTTTTTTTTGACTTTCTGAAAAGGTCTCAGTGACACTTATGAAGACCCTACGTTTTCACATTTTTTTCAATGAATTCCAAGTCGTATATTTATTGGTACCTGACGATATATGTCGATTTTTATGATCGGACTTAGAATTAAAAATTCAAAATATGAGGTACTTGGTACTTATAAATTTTTTTTTGACTTTCTGAAAAGGTCTCAGTGACACACATGAAGACCCTACGTTTTCACATTTTTTTCAATGAATTCCAAGTCGTATATTTTTTGGTACCTGACGATATATGTTGATTTTTATGATCGGACTTAGAATTAAAAATTCAAAATATGAGGTACTTGGTACTTATAAATATATTTTTTGACTTTCTGAAAAGGTCTCAGTGACACTTATGAAGACCCTACGTTTTCACATTTTTTTCAATGAATTCCAAGACGTATATTTATTGGTACCTGACGATATATGTCGATTTTTATGATCGGACTTAGAATTAAAAATTCAAAATATTAGGTACTTGGTACTTATAAATATTTTTTTTGACTTTCTGAAAAGGTCTCAGTGACACACATGAAGACCCTACGTTTTCACATTTTTTTCAATGAATTCCAAGTCGTATATTTATTGGTACCTGACGATATATGTTGATTTTTATGATCGGACTTAAAATTAAAAATTCAAAATATGAGGTACTTGGTACTTATAAATATTTTTTTTGACTTTCTGAAAAGGTCTCAGTGACATTTATGAAGACCCTACGTTTTCACATTTTTTTTTTAATTCCAAGTCGTATATTTATTGGTACCTGACGATATATGTCGATTTTTATGATCGGACTTAGAATTAAAAATTCAAAATATGAGGTACTTGGTACTTATAAATATTTTTTTTGACTTTCTGAAAAGGTCTCAGTGACACTTATGAAGACCCTACGTTTTCACATTTTTTTCAATGAATTCCAAGACGTATATTTATTGGTACCTGACGATATATGTCGATTTTTATGATCGGACTTAGAATTAAAAATTCAAAATATGAGGTACTTGGTACTTATAAATATTTTTTTTGACTTTCTGAAAAGGTCTAAGTGACACTTATGAAGACCCTACGTTTTCACATTTTTTTTTTAATTCCAAGTCGTATATTTATTGGTACCTGACGATATATGTCGATTTTTATGATCGGACTTAAAATTGAAAATTCAAAATATGAGGTACTTGGTACTTATAAATTTTTTTTTTGACTTTCTGAAAAGGTCTCAGTGACACTTATGAAGACCCTACGTTTTCACATTTTTTTCAATGAATTCCAAGACGTATATTTATTGGTACCTGACGATATATGTCGATTTTTATGATCGGACTTAGAATTAAAAATTCAAAATATGAGGTACTTGGTACTTATAAATTTTTTTTTGACTTTCTGAAAAGGTCTCAGTGACACACATGAAGACCCTACGTTTTCACATTTTTTTCAATGAATTCCCAGTCGTATATTTTTTGGTACCTGACGATATATGTCGATTTTTATGATCGGACTTAAAATTGAAAATTCAAAATATGAGGTACTTGGTACTTATAAATATTTTTTTTGACTTTCTGAAAAGGTCTCAGTGACACTTATGAAGACCCTACGTTTTCACATTTTTTTCAATGAATTCCAAGTCGTATATTTATTGGTACCTGACGATATATGTCGATTTTTATGATCGGACTTAAAATTGAAAATTCAAAATATGAGGTACTTGGTACTTATAAATATTTTTTTTGACTTTCTGAAAAGGTCTAAGTGACACTTATGAAGACCCTACGTTTTCACATTTTTTTCAATGAATTCCAAGACGTATATTTATTGGTACCTGACGATAAATGTCGATTTTTATGATCGGATTTAGAATTAAAAATTCAAAATATGAGGTACTTGGTACTTATAAATATTTTTTTTGACTTTCTGAAAAGGTCTCAGTGACACTTATGAAAACCCTACGTTTTCACATTTTTTTCAATGAATTCCCAGTCGTATATTTTTTGGTACCTGACGATATATGTCGATTTTTATGATCGGACTTAAAATTGAAAATTCAAAATATGAGGTACTTGGTACTTATAAATATTTTTTTTGACTTTCTGAAAAGGTCTCAGTGACACTTATGAAGACCCTACGTTTTCACATTTTTTTCAATGAATTCCAAGTCGTATATTTATTGGTACCTGACGATATATGTCGATTTTTATGATCGGACTTAGAATTAAAAATTCAAAATATGAGGTACTTGGTACTTATAAATTTTTTTTTGACTTTCTGAAAAGGTCTCAGTGACACACATGAAGACCCTACGTTTTCACATTTTTTTCAATGAATTCCAAGTCGTATATTTTTTGGTACCTGACGATATATGTTGATTTTTATGATCGGACTTAGAATTAAAAATTCAAAATATGAGGTACTTGGTACTTATAAATATATTTTTTGACTTTCTGAAAAGGTCTCAGTGACACTTATGAAGACCCTACGTTTTCACATTTTTTTCAATGAATTCCAAGACGTATATTTATTGGTACCTGACGATATATGTCGATTTTTATGATCGGACTTAGAATTAAAAATTCAAAATATTAGGTACTTGGTACTTATAAATATTTTTTTTGACTTTCTGAAAAGGTCTCAGTGACACACATGAAGACCCTACGTTTTCACATTTTTTTCAATGAATTCCAAGTCGTATATTTATTGGTACCTGACGATATATGTTGATTTTTATGATCGGACTTAAAATTAAAAATTCAAAATATGAGGTACTTGGTACTTATAAATATTTTTTTTGACTTTCTGAAAAGGTCTCAGTGACATTTATGAAGACCCTACGTTTTCACATTTTTTTTTTAATTCCAAGTCGTATATTTATTGGTACCTGACGATATATGTCGATTTTTATGATCGGACTTAGAATTAAAAATTCAAAATATGAGGTACTTGGTACTTATAAATATTTTTTTTGACTTTCTGAAAAGGTCTCAGTGACACTTATGAAGACCCTACGTTTTCACATTTTTTTCAATGAATTCCAAGACGTATATTTATTGGTACCTGACGATATATGTCGATTTTTATGATCGGACTTAGAATTAAAAATTCAAAATATGAGGTACTTGGTACTTATAAATATTTTTTTTGACTTTCTGAAAAGGTCTAAGTGACACTTATGAAGACCCTACGTTTTCACATTTTTTTTTTAATTCCAAGTCGTATATTTATTGGTACCTGACGATATATGTCGATTTTTATGATCGGACTTAAAATTGAAAATTCAAAATATGAGGTACTTGGTACTTATAAATTTTTTTTTTGACTTTCTGAAAAGGTCTCAGTGACACTTATGAAGACCCTACGTTTTCACATTTTTTTCAATGAATTCCAAGACGTATATTTATTGGTACCTGACGATATATGTCGATTTTTATGATCGGACTTAGAATTAAAAATTCAAAATATGAGGTACTTGGTACTTATAAATTTTTTTTTGACTTTCTGAAAAGGTCTCAGTGACACACATGAAGACCCTACGTTTTCACATTTTTTTCAATGAATTCCCAGTCGTATATTTTTTGGTACCTGACGATATATGTCGATTTTTATGATCGGACTTAAAATTGAAAATTCAAAATATGAGGTACTTGGTACTTATAAATATTTTTTTTGACTTTCTGAAAAGGTCTCAGTGACACTTATGAAGACCCTACGTTTTCACATTTTTTTCAATGAATTCCAAGTCGTATATTTATTGGTACCTGACGATATATGTCGATTTTTATGATCGGACTTAAAATTGAAAATTCAAAATATGAGGTACTTGGTACTTATAAATATTTTTTTTGACTTTCTGAAAAGGTCTAAGTGACACTTATGAAGACCCTACGTTTTCACATTTTTTTCAATGAATTCCAAGACGTATATTTATTGGTACCTGACGATAAATGTCGATTTTTATGATCGGATTTAGAATTAAAAATTCAAAATATGAGGTACTTGGTACTTATAAATATTTTTTTTGACTTTCTGAAAAGGTCTCAGTGACACTTATGAAAACCCTACGTTTTCACATTTTTTTCAATGAATTCCCAGTCGTATATTTTTTGGTACCTGACGATATATGTCGATTTTTATGATCGGACTTAAAATTGAAAATTCAAAATATGAGGTACTTGGTACTTATAAATATTTTTTTTGACTTTCTGAAAAGGTCTCAGTGACACTTATGAAGACCCTACGTTTTCACATTTTTTTCAATGAATTCCAAGTCGTATATTTATTGGTACCTGACGATATATGTCGATTTTTATGATCGGACTTAAAATTGAAAATTCAAAATATGAGGTACTTGGTACTTATAAATTTTTTTTTTGACTTTCTGAAAAGGTCTCAGTGACACTTATGAAGACCCTACGTTTTCACATTTTTTTCAATGAATTCCAAGTCGTATATTTATTGGTACCTGACGATATATGTCGATTTTTATGATCGGACTTAGAATTAAAAATTCAAAATATGAGGTACTTGGTACTTATAAATTTTTTTTTGACTTTCTGAAAAGGTCTCAGTGACACACATGAAGACCCTACGTTTTCACATTTTTTTCAATGAATTCCAAGTCGTATATTTTTTGGTACCTGACGATATATGTTGATTTTTATGATCGGACTTAGAATTAAAAATTCAAAATATGAGGTACTTGGTACTTATAAATATATTTTTTGACTTTCTGAAAAGGTCTCAGTGACACTTATGAAGACCCTACGTTTTCACATTTTTTTCAATGAATTCCAAGACGTATATTTATTGGTACCTGACGATATATGTCGATTTTTATGATCGGACTTAGAATTAAAAATTCAAAATATGAGGTACTTGGTACTTATAAATATATTTTTTGACTTTCTGAAAAGGTCTCAGTGACACTTATGAAGACCCTACGTTTTCACATTTTTTTCAATGAATTCCAAGACGTATATTTATTGGTACCTGACGATATATGTCGATTTTTATGATCGGACTTAGAATTAAAAATTCAAAATATTAGGTACTTGGTACTTATAAATATTTTTTTTGACTTTCTGAAAAGGTCTCAGTGACACACATGAAGACCCTACGTTTTCACATTTTTTTCAATGAATTCCAAGTCGTATATTTATTGGTACCTGACGATATATGTTGATTTTTATGATCGGACTTAAAATTAAAAATTCAAAATATGAGGTACTTGGTACTTATAAATATATTTTTTGACTTTCTGAAAAGGTCTCAGTGACACTTATGAAGACCCTACGTTTTCACATTTTTTTCAATGAATTCCAAGACGTATATTTATTGGTACCTGACGATATATGTCGATTTTTATGATCGGACTTAGAATTAAAAATTCAAAATATGAGGTACTTGGTACTTATAAATATTTTTTTTGACTTTCTGAAAAGGTCTCAGTGACACTTATGAAGACCCTACGTTTTCACATTTTTTTCAATGAATTCCAAGACGTATATTTATTGGTACCTGACGATATATGTCGATTTTTATGATCGGACTTAGAATTAAAAATTCAAAATATTAGGTACTTGGTACTTATAAATATTTTTTTTGACTTTCTGAAAAGGTCTCAGTGACACACATGAAGACCCTACGTTTTCACATTTTTTTCAATGAATTCCAAGTCGTATATTTATTGGTACCTGACGATATATGTTGATTTTTATGATCGGACTTAAAATTAAAAATTCAAAATATGAGGTACTTGGTACTTATAAATATTTTTTTTGACTTTCTGAAAAGGTCTCAGTGACATTTATGAAGACCCTACGTTTTCACATTTTTTTTTTAATTCCAAGTCGTATATTTATTGGTACCTGACGATATATGTCGATTTTTATGATCGGACTTAAAATTGAAAATTCAAAATATGAGGTACTTGGTACTTATAAATATTTTTTTTGACTTTCTGAAAAGGTCTCAGTGACACTTATGAAAACCCTACGTTTTCACATTTTTTTCAATGAATTCCCAGTCGTATATTTTTTGGTACCTGACGATATATGTCGATTTTTATGATCGGACTTAAAATTGAAAATTCAAAATATGAGGTACTTGGTACTTATAAATATTTTTTTTGACTTTCTGAAAAGGTCTCAGTGACACTTATGAAGACCCTACGTTTTCACATTTTTTTCAATGAATTCCAAGTCGTATATTTATTGGTACCTGACGATATATGTCGATTTTTATGATCGGACTTAAAATTGAAAATTCAAAATATGAGGTACTTGGTACTTATAAATTTTTTTTTTGACTTTCTGAAAAGGTCTCAGTGACACTTATGAAGACCCTACGTTTTCACATTTTTTTCAATGAATTCCAAGTCGTATATTTATTGGTACCTGACGATATATGTCGATTTTTATGATCGGACTTAGAATTAAAAATTCAAAATATGAGGTACTTGGTACTTATAAATTTTTTTTTGACTTTCTGAAAAGGTCTCAGTGACACACATGAAGACCCTACGTTTTCACATTTTTTTCAATGAATTCCAAGTCGTATATTTTTTGGTACCTGACGATATATGTTGATTTTTATGATCGGACTTAGAATTAAAAATTCAAAATATGAGGTACTTGGTACTTATAAATATATTTTTTGACTTTCTGAAAAGGTCTCAGTGACACTTATGAAGACCCTACGTTTTCACATTTTTTTCAATGAATTCCAAGACGTATATTTATTGGTACCTGACGATATATGTCGATTTTTATGATCGGACTTAGAATTAAAAATTCAAAATATGAGGTACTTGGTACTTATAAATATTTTTTTTGACTTTCTGAAAAGGTCTCAGTGACACTTATGAAGACCCTACGTTTTCACATTTTTTTCAATGAATTCCAAGACGTATATTTATTGGTACCTGACGATATATGTCGATTTTTATGATCGGACTTAGAATTAAAAATTCAAAATATTAGGTACTTGGTACTTATAAATATTTTTTTTGACTTTCTGAAAAGGTCTCAGTGACACACATGAAGACCCTACGTTTTCACATTTTTTTCAATGAATTCCAAGTCGTATATTTATTGGTACCTGACGATATATGTTGATTTTTATGATCGGACTTAAAATTAAAAATTCAAAATATGAGGTACTTGGTACTTATAAATATATTTTTTGACTTTCTGAAAAGGTCTCAGTGACACTTATGAAGACCCTACGTTTTCACATTTTTTTCAATGAATTCCAAGACGTATATTTATTGGTACCTGACGATATATGTCGATTTTTATGATCGGACTTAGAATTAAAAATTCAAAATATGAGGTACTTGGTACTTATAAATATTTTTTTTGACTTTCTGAAAAGGTCTCAGTGACACTTATGAAGACCCTACGTTTTCACATTTTTTTCAATGAATTCCAAGACGTATATTTATTGGTACCTGACGATATATGTCGATTTTTATGATCGGACTTAGAATTAAAAATTCAAAATATTAGGTACTTGGTACTTATAAATATTTTTTTTGACTTTCTGAAAAGGTCTCAGTGACACACATGAAGACCCTACGTTTTCACATTTTTTTCAATGAATTCCAAGTCGTATATTTATTGGTACCTGACGATATATGTTGATTTTTATGATCGGACTTAAAATTAAAAATTCAAAATATGAGGTACTTGGTACTTATAAATATTTTTTTTGACTTTCTGAAAAGGTCTCAGTGACATTTATGAAGACCCTACGTTTTCACATTTTTTTTTTAATTCCAAGTCGTATATTTATTGGTACCTGACGATATATGTCGATTTTTATGATCGGACTTAGAATTAAAAATTCAAAATATGAGGTACTTGGTACTTATAAATATTTTTTTTGACTTTCTGAAAAGGTCTCAGTGACACTTATGAAGACCCTACGTTTTCACATTTTTTTCAATGAATTCCAAGACGTATATTTATTGGTACCTGACGATATATGTCGATTTTTATGATCGGACTTAGAATTAAAAATTCAAAATATGAGGTACTTGGTACTTATAAATATTTTTTTTGACTTTCTGAAAAGGTCTAAGTGACACTTATGAAGACCCTACGTTTTCACATTTTTTTTTTAATTCCAAGTCGTATATTTATTGGTACCTGACGATATATGTCGATTTTTATGATCGGACTTAAAATTGAAAATTCAAAATATGAGGTACTTGGTACTTATAAATTTTTTTTTTGACTTTCTGAAAAGGTCTCAGTGACACTTATGAAGACCCTACGTTTTCACATTTTTTTCAATGAATTCCAAGACGTATATTTATTGGTACCTGACGATATATGTCGATTTTTATGATCGGACTTAGAATTAAAAATTCAAAATATGAGGTACTTGGTACTTATAAATTTTTTTTTGACTTTCTGAAAAGGTCTCAGTGACACACATGAAGACCCTACGTTTTCACATTTTTTTCAATGAATTCCCAGTCGTATATTTTTTGGTACCTGACGATATATGTCGATTTTTATGATCGGACTTAAAATTGAAAATTCAAAATATGAGGTACTTGGTACTTATAAATATTTTTTTTGACTTTCTGAAAAGGTCTCAGTGACACTTATGAAGACCCTACGTTTTCACATTTTTTTCAATGAATTCCAAGTCGTATATTTATTGGTACCTGACGATATATGTCGATTTTTATGATCGGACTTAAAATTGACAATTCAAAATATGAGGTACTTGGTACTTATAAATATTTTTTTTGACTTTCTGAAAAGGTCTAAGTGACACTTATGAAGACCCTACGTTTTCACATTTTTTTCAATGAATTCCAAGACGTATATTTATTGGTACCTGACGATAAATGTCGATTTTTATGATCGGATTTAGAATTAAAAATTCAAAATATGAGGTACTTGGTACTTATAAATATTTTTTTTGACTTTCTGAAAAGGTCTCAGTGACACTTATGAAAACCCTACGTTTTCACATTTTTTTCAATGAATTCCCAGTCGTATATTTTTTGGTACCTGACGATATATGTCGATTTTTATGATCGGACTTAAAATTGAAAATTCAAAATATGAGGTACTTGGTACTTATAAATATTTTTTTTGACTTTCTGAAAAGGTCTCAGTGACACTTATGAAGACCCTACGTTTTCACATTTTTTTCAATGAATTCCAAGTCGTATATTTATTGGTACCTGACGATATATGTCGATTTTTATGATCGGACTTAAAATTGAAAATTCAAAATATGAGGTACTTGGTACTTATAAATTTTTTTTTTGACTTTCTGAAAAGGTCTCAGTGACACTTATGAAGACCCTACGTTTTCACATTTTTTTCAATGAATTCCAAGTCGTATATTTATTGGTACCTGACGATATATGTCGATTTTTATGATCGGACTTAGAATTAAAAATTCAAAATATGAGGTACTTGGTACTTATAAATTTTTTTTTGACTTTCTGAAAAGGTCTCAGTGACACACATGAAGACCCTACGTTTTCACATTTTTTTCAATGAATTCCAAGTCGTATATTTTTTGGTACCTGACGATATATGTTGATTTTTATGATCGGACTTAGAATTAAAAATTCAAAATATGAGGTACTTGGTACTTATAAATATATTTTTTGACTTTCTGAAAAGGTCTCAGTGACACTTATGAAGACCCTACGTTTTCACATTTTTTTCAATGAATTCCAAGACGTATATTTATTGGTACCTGACGATATATGTCGATTTTTATGATCGGACTTAGAATTAAAAATTCAAAATATGAGGTACTTGGTACTTATAAATATTTTTTTTGACTTTCTGAAAAGGTCTCAGTGACACTTATGAAGACCCTACGTTTTCACATTTTTTTCAATGAATTCCAAGACGTATATTTATTGGTACCTGACGATATATGTCGATTTTTATGATCGGACTTAGAATTAAAAATTCAAAATATGAGGTACTTGGTACTTATAAATTTTTTTTTGACTTTCTGAAAAGGTCTCAGTGACACACATGAAGACCCTACGTTTTCACATTTTTTTCAATGAATTCCAAGTCGTATATTTTTTGGTACCTGACGATATATGTTGATTTTTATGATCGGACTTAGAATTAAAAATTCAAAATATGAGGTACTTGGTACTTATAAATATTTTTTTTGACTTTCTGAAAAGGTCTCAGTGACACTTATGAAGACCCTACGTTTTCACATTTTTTTCAATGAATTCCAAGACGTATATTTATTGGTACCTGACGATATATGTCGATTTTTATGATCGGACTTAGAATTAAAAATTCAAAATATTAGGTACTTGGTACTTATAAATATTTTTTTTGACTTTCTGAAAAGGTCTCAGTGACACTTATGAAGACCCTACGTTTTCACATTTTTTTCAATGAATTCCAAGACGTATATTTATTGGTACCTGACGATATATGTCGATTTTTATGATCGGACTTAGAATTAAAAATTCAAAATATGAGGTACTTGGTACTTATAAATATTTTTTTTGACTTTCTGAAAAGGTCTAAGTGACACTTATGAAGACCCTACGTTTTCACATTTTTTTTTTAATTCCAAGTCGTATATTTATTGGTACCTGACGATATATGTCGATTTTTATGATCGGACTTAAAATTGAAAATTCAAAATATGAGGTACTTGGTACTTATAAATTTTTTTTTTGACTTTCTGAAAAGGTCTCAGTGACACTTATGAAGACCCTACGTTTTCACATTTTTTTCAATGAATTCCAAGACGTATATTTATTGGTACCTGACGATATATGTCGATTTTTATGATCGGACTTAGAATTAAAAATTCAAAATATGAGGTACTTGGTACTTATAAATTTTTTTTTGACTTTCTGAAAAGGTCTCAGTGACACACATGAAGACCCTACGTTTTCACATTTTTTTCAATGAATTCCCAGTCGTATATTTTTTGGTACCTGACGATATATGTCGATTTTTATGATCGGACTTAAAATTGAAAATTCAAAATATGAGGTACTTGGTACTTATAAATATTTTTTTTGACTTTCTGAAAAGGTCTCAGTGACACTTATGAAGACCCTACGTTTTCACATTTTTTTCAATGAATTCCAAGTCGTATATTTATTGGTACCTGACGATATATGTCGATTTTTATGATCGGACTTAAAATTGAAAATTCAAAATATGAGGTACTTGGTACTTATAAATATTTTTTTTGACTTTCTGAAAAGGTCTAAGTGACACTTATGAAGACCCTACGTTTTCACATTTTTTTCAATGAATTCCAAGACGTATATTTATTGGTACCTGACGATAAATGTCGATTTTTATGATCGGATTTAGAATTAAAAATTCAAAATATGAGGTACTTGGTACTTATAAATATTTTTTTTGACTTTCTGAAAAGGTCTCAGTGACACTTATGAAAACCCTACGTTTTCACATTTTTTTCAATGAATTCCCAGTCGTATATTTTTTGGTACCTGACGATATATGTCGATTTTTATGATCGGACTTAAAATTGAAAATTCAAAATATGAGGTACTTGGTACTTATAAATATTTTTTTTGACTTTCTGAAAAGGTCTCAGTGACACTTATGAAGACCCTACGTTTTCACATTTTTTTCAATGAATTCCAAGTCGTATATTTATTGGTACCTGACGATATATGTCGATTTTTATGATCGGACTTAAAATTGAAAATTCAAAATATGAGGTACTTGGTACTTATAAATTTTTTTTTTGACTTTCTGAAAAGGTCTCAGTGACACTTATGAAGACCCTACGTTTTCACATTTTTTTCAATGAATTCCAAGTCGTATATTTATTGGTACCTGACGATATATGTCGATTTTTATGATCGGACTTAGAATTAAAAATTCAAAATATGAGGTACTTGGTACTTATAAATTTTTTTTTGACTTTCTGAAAAGGTCTCAGTGACACACATGAAGACCCTACGTTTTCACATTTTTTTCAATGAATTCCAAGTCGTATATTTTTTGGTACCTGACGATATATGTTGATTTTTATGATCGGACTTAGAATTAAAAATTCAAAATATGAGGTACTTGGTACTTATAAATATATTTTTTGACTTTCTGAAAAGGTCTCAGTGACACTTATGAAGACCCTACGTTTTCACATTTTTTTCAATGAATTCCAAGACGTATATTTATTGGTACCTGACGATATATGTCGATTTTTATGATCGGACTTAGAATTAAAAATTCAAAATATGAGGTACTTGGTACTTATAAATATTTTTTTTGACTTTCTGAAAAGGTCTCAGTGACACTTATGAAGACCCTACGTTTTCACATTTTTTTCAATGAATTCCAAGACGTATATTTATTGGTACCTGACGATATATGTCGATTTTTATGATCGGACTTAGAATTAAAAATTCAAAATATTAGGTACTTGGTACTTATAAATATTTTTTTTGACTTTCTGAAAAGGTCTCAGTGACACACATGAAGACCCTACGTTTTCACATTTTTTTCAATGAATTCCAAGTCGTATATTTATTGGTACCTGACGATATATGTTGATTTTTATGATCGGACTTAAAATTAAAAATTCAAAATATGAGGTACTTGGTACTTATAAATATTTTTTTTGACTTTCTGAAAAGGTCTCAGTGACATTTATGAAGACCCTACGTTTTCACATTTTTTTTTTAATTCCAAGTCGTATATTTATTGGTACCTGACGATATATGTCGATTTTTATGATCGGACTTAGAATTAAAAATTCAAAATATGAGGTACTTGGTACTTATAAATATTTTTTTTGACTTTCTGAAAAGGTCTCAGTGACACTTATGAAGACCCTACGTTTTCACATTTTTTTCAATGAATTCCAAGACGTATATTTATTGGTACCTGACGATATATGTCGATTTTTATGATCGGACTTAAAATTGAAAATTCAAAATATGAGGTACTTGGTACTTATAAATATTTTTTTTGACTTTCTGAAAAGGTCTAAGTGACACTTATGAAGACCCTACGTTTTCACATTTTTTTCAATGAATTCCAAGACGTATATTTATTGGTACCTGACGATAAATGTCGATTTTTATGATCGGATTTAGAATTAAAAATTCAAAATATGAGGTACTTGGTACTTATAAATATTTTTTTTGACTTTCTGAAAAGGTCTCAGTGACACTTATGAAAACCCTACGTTTTCACATTTTTTTCAATGAATTCCCAGTCGTATATTTTTTGGTACCTGACGATATATGTCGATTTTTATGATCGGACTTAAAATTGAAAATTCAAAATATGAGGTACTTGGTACTTATAAATATTTTTTTTGACTTTCTGAAAAGGTCTCAGTGACACTTATGAAGACCCTACGTTTTCACATTTTTTTCAATGAATTCCAAGTCGTATATTTATTGGTACCTGACGATATATGTCGATTTTTATGATCGGACTTAAAATTGAAAATTCAAAATATGAGGTACTTGGTACTTATAAATTTTTTTTTTGACTTTCTGAAAAGGTCTCAGTGACACTTATGAAGACCCTACGTTTTCACATTTTTTTCAATGAATTCCAAGTCGTATATTTATTGGTACCTGACGATATATGTCGATTTTTATGATCGGACTTAGAATTAAAAATTCAAAATATGAGGTACTTGGTACTTATAAATTTTTTTTTGACTTTCTGAAAAGGTCTCAGTGACACACATGAAGACCCTACGTTTTCACATTTTTTTCAATGAATTCCAAGTCGTATATTTTTTGGTACCTGACGATATATGTTGATTTTTATGATCGGACTTAGAATTAAAAATTCAAAATATGAGGTACTTGGTACTTATAAATATATTTTTTGACTTTCTGAAAAGGTCTCAGTGACACTTATGAAGACCCTACGTTTTCACATTTTTTTCAATGAATTCCAAGACGTATATTTATTGGTACCTGACGATATATGTCGATTTTTATGATCGGACTTAGAATTAAAAATTCAAAATATGAGGTACTTGGTACTTATAAATATTTTTTTTGACTTTCTGAAAAGGTCTCAGTGACACTTATGAAGACCCTACGTTTTCACATTTTTTTCAATGAATTCCAAGACGTATATTTATTGGTACCTGACGATATATGTCGATTTTTATGATCGGACTTAGAATTAAAAATTCAAAATATTAGGTACTTGGTACTTATAAATATTTTTTTTGACTTTCTGAAAAGGTCTCAGTGACACACATGAAGACCCTACGTTTTCACATTTTTTTCAATGAATTCCAAGTCGTATATTTATTGGTACCTGACGATATATGTTGATTTTTATGATCGGACTTAAAATTAAAAATTCAAAATATGAGGTACTTGGTACTTATAAATATTTTTTTTGACTTTCTGAAAAGGTCTCAGTGACATTTATGAAGACCCTACGTTTTCACATTTTTTTTTTAATTCCAAGTCGTATATTTATTGGTACCTGACGATATATGTCGATTTTTATGATCGGACTTAGAATTAAAAATTCAAAATATGAGGTACTTGGTACTTATAAATATTTTTTTTGACTTTCTGAAAAGGTCTCAGTGACACTTATGAAGACCCTACGTTTTCACATTTTTTTCAATGAATTCCAAGACGTATATTTATTGGTACCTGACGATATATGTCGATTTTTATGATCGGACTTAGAATTAAAAATTCAAAATATGAGGTACTTGGTACTTATAAATTTTTTTTTGACTTTCTGAAAAGGTCTCAGTGACACACATGAAGACCCTACGTTTTCACATTTTTTTCAATGAATTCCAAGTCGTATATTTTTTGGTACCTGACGATATATGTTGATTTTTATGATCGGACTTAGAATTAAAAATTCAAAATATGAGGCACTTGGTACTTATAAATATTTTTTTTGACTTTCTGAAAAGGTCTAAGTGACACTTATGAAGACCCTACGTTTTCACATTTTTTTTTTAATTCCAAGTCGTATATTTATTGGTACCTGACGATATATGTCGATTTTTATGATCGGACTTAAAATTGAAAATTCAAAATATGAGGTACTTGGTACTTATAAATATTTTTTTTGACTTTCTGAAAAGGTCTCAGTGACACTTATGAAGACCCTACGTTTTCACATTTTTTTCAATGAATTCCAAGTCGTATATTTATTGGTACCTGACGATATATGTCGATTTTTATGATCGGACTTAGAATTAAAAATTCAAAATATGAGGTACTTGGTACTTATAAATTTTTTTTTGACTTTCTGAAAAGGTCTCAGTGACACACATGAAGACCCTACGTTTTCACATTTTTTTCAATGAATTCCAAGTCGTATATTTTTTGGTACCTGACGATATATGTTGATTTTTATGATCGGACTTAGAATTAAAAATTCAAAATATGAGGTACTTGGTACTTATAAATATTTTTTTTGACTTTCTGAAAAGGTCTCAGTGACATTTATGAAGACCCTACGTTTTCACATTTTTTTTTTAATTCCAAGTCGTATATTTATTGGTACCTGACGATATATGTCGATTTTTATGATCGGACTTAGAATTAAAAATTCAAAATATGAGGTACTTGGTACTTATAAATATTTTTTTTGACTTTCTGAAAAGGTCTCAGTGACACTTATGAAGACCCTACGTTTTCACATTTTTTTCAATGAATTCCAAGACGTATATTTATTGGTACCTGACGATATATGTCGATTTTTATGATCGGACTTAGAATTAAAAATTCAAAATATGAGGTACTTGGTACTTATAAATATTTTTTTTGACTTTCTGAAAAGGTCTCAATGACACTTATGAAGACCCTACGTTTTCACATTTTTTTCAATGAATTCCAAGTCGTATATTTATTGGTACCTGACGATATATGTCGATTTTTATGATCGGACTTAAAATTGAAAATTCAAAATATGAGGTACTTGGTACTTATAAATATTTTTTTTGACTTTCTGAAAAGGTCTCAGTGACACTTATGAAGACCCTACGTTTTCACATTTTTTTCAATGAATTCCAAGTCGTATATTTATTGGTACCTGACGATATATGTCGATTTTTATGATCGGACTTAGAATTAAAAATTCAAAATATGAGGTACTTGGTACTTATAAATATTTTTTTTGACTTTCTGAAAAGGTCTAAGTGACACTTATGAAGACCCTACGTTTTCACATTTTTTTCAATGAATTCCAAGACGTATATTTATTGGTACCTGACGATAAATGTCGATTTTTATGATCGGATTTAGAATTAAAAATTCAAAATATGAGGTACTTGGTACTTATAAATATTTTTTTTGACTTTCTGAAAAGGTCTCAGTGACACTTATGAAAACCCTACGTTTTCACATTTTTTTCAATGAATTCCCAGTCGTATATTTTTTGGTACCTGACGATATATGTCGATTTTTATGATCGGACTTAAAATTGAAAATTCAAAATATGAGGTACTTGGTACTTATAAATATTTTTTTTGACTTTCTGAAAAGGTCTCAGTGACACTTATGAAGACCCTACGTTTTCACATTTTTTTCAATGAATTCCAAGTCGTATATTTATTGGTACCTGACGATATATGTCGATTTTTATGATCGGACTTAGAATTAAAAATTCAAAATATGAGGTACTTGGTACTTATAAATTTTTTTTTGACTTTCTGAAAAGGTCTCAGTGACACACATGAAGACCCTACGTTTTCACATTTTTTTCAATGAATTCCAAGTCGTATATTTTTTGGTACCTGACGATATATGTTGATTTTAATGATCGGACTTAGAATTAAAAATTCAAAATATGAGGTACTTGGTACTTATAAATATTTTTTTTGACTTTCTGAAAAGGTCTCAGTGACATTTATGAAGACCCTACGTTTTCACATTTTTTTTTTAATTCCAAGTCGTATATTTATTGGTACCTGACGATATATGTCGATTTTTATGATCGGACTTAGAATTAAAAATTCAAAATATGAGGTACTTGGTACTTATAAATATTTTTTTTGACTTTCTGAAAAGGTCTCAGTGACACTTATGAAGATCCTACGTTTTCACATTTTTTTCAATGAATTCCAAGACGTATATTTATTGGTACCTGACGATATATGTCGATTTTTATGATCGGACTTAGAATTAAAAATTCAAAATATGAGGTACTTGGTACTTATAAATATTTTTTTTGACTTTCTGAAAAGGTCTCAATGACACTTATGAAGACCCTACGTTTTCACATTTTTTTCAATGAATTCCAAGTCGTATATTTATTGGTACCTGACGATATATGTCGATTTTTATGATCGGACTTAAAATTGAAAATTCAAAATATGAGGTACTTGGTACTTATAAATATTTTTTTTGACTTTCTGAAAAGGTCTCAGTGACACTTATGAAGACCCTACGTTTTCACATTTTTTTCAATGAATTCCAAGTCGTATATTTATTGGTACCTGACGATATATGTCGATTTTTATGATCGGACTTAGAATTAAAAATTCAAAATATGAGGTACTTGGTACTTATAAATATTTTTTTTGACTTTCTGAAAAGGTCTAAGTGACACTTATGAAGACCCTACGTTTTCACATTTTTTTCAATGAATTCCAAGACGTATATTTATTGGTACCTGACGATAAATGTCGATTTTTATGATCGGATTTAGAATTAAAAATTCAAAATATGAGGTACTTGGTACTTATAAATATTTTTTTTGACTTTCTGAAAAGGTCTCAGTGACACTTATGAAAACCCTACGTTTTCACATTTTTTTCAATGAATTCCCAGTCGTATATTTTTTGGTACCTGACGATATATGTCGATTTTTATGATCGGACTTAAAATTGAAAATTCAAAATATGAGGTACTTGGTACTTATAAATATTTTTTTTGACTTTCTGAAAAGGTCTCAGTGACACTTATGAAGACCCTACGTTTTCACATTTTTTTCAATGAATTCCAAGTCGTATATTTATTGGTACCTGACGATATATGTCGATTTTTATGATCGGACTTAAAATTGAAAATTCAAAATATGAGGTACTTGGTACTTATAAATTTTTTTTTTGACTTTCTGAAAAGGTCTCAGTGACACTTATGAAGACCCTACGTTTTCACATTTTTTTCAATGAATTCCAAGTCGTATATTTATTGGTACCTGACGATATATGTCGATTTTTATGATCGGACTTAGAATTAAAAATTCAAAATATGAGGTACTTGGTACTTATAAATTTTTTTTTGACTTTCTGAAAAGGTCTCAGTGACACACATGAAGACCCTACGTTTTCACATTTTTTTCAATGAATTCCAAGTCGTATATTTTTTGGTACCTGACGATATATGTTGATTTTTATGATCGGACTTAAAATTGAAAATTCAAAATATGAGGTACTTGGTACTTATAAATATTTTTTTTGACTTTCTGAAAAGGTCTCAGTGACACTTATGAAGACCCTACGTTTTCACATTTTTTTCAATGAATTCCAAGTCGTATATTTATTGGTACCTGACGATATATGTCGATTTTAATGATCGGACTTAGAATTAAAAATTCAAAATATGAGGTACTTGGTACTTATAAATATTTTTTTTGACTTTCTGAAAAGGTCTAAGTGACACTTATGAAGACCCTACGTTTTCACATTTTTTTCAATGAATTCCAAGACGTATATTTATTGGTACCTGACGATAAATGTCGATTTTTATGATCGGATTTAGAATTAAAAATTCAAAATATGAGGTACTTGGTACTTATAAATATTTTTTTTGACTTTCTGAAAAGGTCTCAGTGACACTTATGAAGACCCTACGTTTTCACATTTTTTTCAATGAATTCCCAGTCGTATATTTTTTGGTACCTGACGATATATGTCGATTTTTATGATCGGACTTAAAATTGAAAATTCAAAATATGAGGTACTTGGTACTTATAAATATTTTTTTTGACTTTCTGAAAAGGTCTCAGTGACACTTATGAAGACCCTACGTTTTCACATTTTTTTCAATGAATTCCAAGTCGTATATTTATTGGTACCTGACGATATATGTCGATTTTTATGATCGGATTTAAAATTGAAAATTCAAAATATGAGGTACTTGGTACTTATAAATATTTTTTTTGACTTTCTGAAAAGGTCTCAGTGACACTTATGAAGACCCTACGTTTTCACATTTTTTTCAATGAATTCCAAGTCGTATATTTATTGGTACCTGACGATATATGTCGATTTTTATGATCGGACTTAGAATTAAAAATTCAAAATATGAGGTACTTGGTACTTATAAATTTTTTTTTGACTTTCTGAAAAGGTCTCAGTGACACACATGAAGACCCTACGTTTTCACATTTTTTTCGATGAATTCCAAGTCGTATATTTTTTGGTACCTGACGATATATGTTGATTTTTATGATCGGACTTAGAATTAAAAATTCAAAATATGAGGTACTTGGTACTTATAAATATTTTTTTTGACTTTCTGAAAAGGTCTCAGTGACATTTATGAAGACCCTACGTTTTCACATTTTTTTTTTAATTCCAAGTCGTATATTTATTGGTACCTGACGATATATGTCGATTTTTATGATCGGACTTAGAATTAAAAATTCAAAATATGAGGTACTTGGTACTTATAAATATTTTTTTTGACTTTCTGAAAAGGTCTCAGTGACACTTATGAAGACCCTACGTTTTCACATTTTTTTCAATGAATTCCAAGACGTATATTTATTGGTACCTGACGATATATGTCGATTTTTATGATCGGACTTAGAATTAAAAATTCAAAATATGAGGTACTTGGTACTTATAAATATTTTTTTTGACTTTCTGAAAAGGTCTCAATGACACTTATGAAGACCCTACGTTTTCACATTTTTTTCAATGAATTCCAAGTCGTATATTTATTGGTACCTGACGATATATGTCGATTTTTATGATCGGACTTAAAATTGAAAATTCAAAATATGAGGTACTTGGTACTTATAAATATTTTTTTTGACTTTCTGAAAAGGTCTCAGTGACACTTATGAAGACCCTACGTTTTCACATTTTTTTCAATGAATTCCAAGTCGTATATTTATTGGTACCTGACGATATATGTCGATTTTTATGATCGGACTTAGAATTAAAAATTCAAAATATGAGGTACTTGGTACTTATAAATTTTTTTTTGACTTTCTGAAAAGGTCTCAGTGACACACATGAAGACCCTACGTTTTCACATTTTTTTCAATGAATTCCAAGTCGTATATTTTTTGGTACCTGACGATATATGTTGATTTTTATGATCGGACTTAAAATTGAAAATTCAAAATATGAGGTACTTGGTACTTATAAATATTTTTTTTGACTTTCTGAAAAGGTCTCAGTGACACTTATGAAGACCCTACGTTTTCACATTTTTTTCAATGAATTCCAAGTCGTATATTTATTGGTACCTGACGATATATGTCGATTTTTATGATCGGACTTAGAATTAAAAATTCAAAATATGAGGTACTTGGTACTTATAAATATTTTTTTTGACTTTCTGAAAAGGTCTAAGTGACACTTATGAAGACCCTACGTTTTCACATTTTTTTCAATGAATTCCAAGACGTATATTTATTGGTACCTGACGATAAATGTCGATTTTTATGATCGGATTTAGAATTAAAAATTCAAAATATGAGGTACTTGGTACTTATAAATATTTTTTTTGACTTTCTGAAAAGGTCTCAGTGACACTTATGAAGACCCTACGTTTTCACATTTTTTTCAATGAATTCCAAGTCGTATATTTATTGGTACCTGACGATATATGTCGATTTTAATGATCGGACTTAGAATTAAAAATTCAAAATATGAGGTACTTGGTACTTATAAATATTTTTTTTGACTTTCTGAAAAGGTCTAAGTGACACTTATGAAGACCCTACGTTTTCACATTTTTTTCAATGAATTCCAAGACGTATATTTATTGGTACCTGACGATAAATGTCGATTTTTATGATCGGATTTAGAATTAAAAATTCAAAATATGAGGTACTTGGTACTTATAAATATTTTTTTTGACTTTCTGAAAAGGTCTCAGTGACACTTATGAAGACCCTACGTTTTCACATTTTTTTCAATGAATTCCCAGTCGTATATTTTTTGGTACCTGACGATATATGTCGATTTTTATGATCGGACTTAAAATTGAAAATTCAAAATATGAGGTACTTGGTACTTATAAATTTTTTTTTGACTTTCTGAAAAGGTCTCAGTGACACACATGAAGACCCTACGTTTTCACATTTTTTTCAATGAATTCCAAGTCGTATATTTTTTGGTACCTGACGATATATGTTGATTTTTATGATCGGACTTAGAATTAAAAATTCAAAATATGAGGTACTTGGTACTTATAAATATTTTTTTTGACTTTCTGAAAAGGTCTCAGTGACATTTATGAAGACCCTACGTTTTCACATTTTTTTTTTAATTCCAAGTCGTATATTTATTGGTACCTGACGATATATGTCGATTTTTATGATCGGACTTAGAATTAAAAATTCAAAATATGAGGTACTTGGTACTTATAAATATTTTTTTTGACTTTCTGAAAAGGTCTCAGTGACACTTATGAAGACCCTACGTTTTCACATTTTTTTCAATGAATTCCAAGACGTATATTTATTGGTACCTGACGATATATGTCGATTTTTATGATCGGACTTAGAATTAAAAATTCAAAATATGAGGTACTTGGTACTTATAAATATTTTTTTTGACTTTCTGAAAAGGTCTCAATGACACTTATGAAGACCCTACGTTTTCACATTTTTTTCAATGAATTCCAAGTCGTATATTTATTGGTACCTGACGATATATGTCGATTTTTATGATCGGACTTAAAATTGAAAATTCAAAATATGAGGTACTTGGTACTTATAAATATTTTTTTTGACTTTCTGAAAAGGTCTCAGTGACACTTATGAAGACCCTACGTTTTCACATTTTTTTCAATGAATTCCAAGTCGTATATTTATTGGTACCTGACGATATATGTCGATTTTTATGATCGGACTTAGAATTAAAAATTCAAAATATGAGGTACTTGGTACTTATAAATATTTTTTTTGACTTTCTGAAAAGGTCTAAGTGACACTTATGAAGACCCTACGTTTTCACATTTTTTTCAATGAATTCCAAGACGTATATTTATTGGTACCTGACGATAAATGTCGATTTTTATGATCGGATTTAGAATTAAAAATTCAAAATATGAGGTACTTGGTACTTATAAATATTTTTTTTGACTTTCTGAAAAGGTCTCAGTGACACTTATGAAAACCCTACGTTTTCACATTTTTTTCAATGAATTCCCAGTCGTATATTTTTTGGTACCTGACGATATATGTCGATTTTTATGATCGGACTTAAAATTGAAAATTCAAAATATGAGGTACTTGGTACTTATAAATATTTTTTTTGACTTTCTGAAAAGGTCTCAGTGACACTTATGAAGACCCTACGTTTTCACATTTTTTTCAATGAATTCCAAGTCGTATATTTATTGGTACCTGACGATATATGTCGATTTTTATGATCGGACTTAGAATTAAAAATTCAAAATATGAGGTACTTGGTACTTATAAATTTTTTTTTGACTTTCTGAAAAGGTCTCAGTGACACACATGAAGACCCTACGTTTTCACATTTTTTTCAATGAATTCCAAGTCGTATATTTTTTGGTACCTGACGATATATGTTGATTTTTATGATCGGACTTAGAATTAAAAATTCAAAATATGAGGTACTTGGTACTTATAAATATTTTTTTTGACTTTCTGAAAAGGTCTCAGTGACATTTATGAAGACCCTACGTTTTCACATTTTTTTTTTAATTCCAAGTCGTATATTTATTGGTACCTGACGATATATGTCGATTTTTATGATCGGACTTAGAATTAAAAATTCAAAATATGAGGTACTTGGTACTTATAAATATTTTTTTTGACTTTCTGAAAAGGTCTCAGTGACACTTATGAAGATCCTACGTTTTCACATTTTTTTCAATGAATTCCAAGACGTATATTTATTGGTACCTGACGATATATGTCGATTTTTATGATCGGACTTAGAATTAAAAATTCAAAATATGAGGTACTTGGTACTTATAAATATTTTTTTTGACTTTCTGAAAAGGTCTCAATGACACTTATGAAGACCCTACGTTTTCACATTTTTTTCAATGAATTCCAAGTCGTATATTTATTGGTACCTGACGATATATGTCGATTTTTATGATCGGACTTAAAATTGAAAATTCAAAATATGAGGTACTTGGTACTTATAAATATTTTTTTTGACTTTCTGAAAAGGTCTCAGTGACACTTATGAAGACCCTACGTTTTCACATTTTTTTCAATGAATTCCAAGTCGTATATTTATTGGTACCTGACGATATATGTCGATTTTTATGATCGGACTTAGAATTAAAAATTCAAAATATGAGGTACTTGGTACTTATAAATATTTTTTTTGACTTTCTGAAAAGGTCTAAGTGACACTTATGAAGACCCTACGTTTTCACATTTTTTTCAATGAATTCCAAGACGTATATTTATTGGTACCTGACGATAAATGTCGATTTTTATGATCGGATTTAGAATTAAAAATTCAAAATATGAGGTACTTGGTACTTATAAATATTTTTTTTGACTTTCTGAAAAGGTCTCAGTGACACTTATGAAAACCCTACGTTTTCACATTTTTTTCAATGAATTCCCAGTCGTATATTTTTTGGTACCTGACGATATATGTCGATTTTTATGATCGGACTTAAAATTGAAAATTCAAAATATGAGGTACTTGGTACTTATAAATATTTTTTTTGACTTTCTGAAAAGGTCTCAGTGACACTTATGAAGACCCTACGTTTTCACATTTTTTTCAATGAATTCCAAGTCGTATATTTATTGGTACCTGACGATATATGTCGATTTTTATGATCGGACTTAAAATTGAAAATTCAAAATATGAGGTACTTGGTACTTATAAATTTTTTTTTTGACTTTCTGAAAAGGTCTCAGTGACACTTATGAAGACCCTACGTTTTCACATTTTTTTCAATGAATTCCAAGTCGTATATTTATTGGTACCTGACGATATATGTCGATTTTTATGATCGGACTTAGAATTAAAAATTCAAAATATGAGGTACTTGGTACTTATAAATTTTTTTTTGACTTTCTGAAAAGGTCTCAGTGACACACATGAAGACCCTACGTTTTCACATTTTTTTCAATGAATTCCAAGTCGTATATTTTTTGGTACCTGACGATATATGTTGATTTTTATGATCGGACTTAAAATTGAAAATTCAAAATATGAGGTACTTGGTACTTATAAATATTTTTTTTGACTTTCTGAAAAGGTCTCAGTGACACTTATGAAGACCCTACGTTTTCACATTTTTTTCAATGAATTCCAAGTCGTATATTTATTGGTACCTGACGATATATGTCGATTTTAATGATCGGACTTAGAATTAAAAATTCAAAATATGAGGTACTTGGTACTTATAAATATTTTTTTTGACTTTCTGAAAAGGTCTAAGTGACACTTATGAAGACCCTACGTTTTCACATTTTTTTCAATGAATTCCAAGACGTATATTTATTGGTACCTGACGATAAATGTCGATTTTTATGATCGGATTTAGAATTAAAAATTCAAAATATGAGGTACTTGGTACTTATAAATATTTTTTTTGACTTTCTGAAAAGGTCTCAGTGACACTTATGAAGACCCTACGTTTTCACATTTTTTTCAATGAATTCCCAGTCGTATATTTTTTGGTACCTGACGATATATGTCGATTTTTATGATCGGACTTAAAATTGAAAATTCAAAATATGAGGTACTTGGTACTTATAAATATTTTTTTTGACTTTCTGAAAAGGTCTCAGTGACACTTATGAAGACCCTACGTTTTCACATTTTTTTCAATGAATTCCAAGTCGTATATTTATTGGTACCTGACGATATATGTCGATTTTTATGATCGGATTTAAAATTGAAAATTCAAAATATGAGGTACTTGGTACTTATAAATATTTTTTTTGACTTTCTGAAAAGGTCTCAGTGACACTTATGAAGACCCTACGTTTTCACATTTTTTTCAATGAATTCCAAGTCGTATATTTATTGGTACCTGACGATATATGTCGATTTTTATGATCGGACTTAGAATTAAAAATTCAAAATATGAGGTACTTGGTACTTATAAATTTTTTTTTGACTTTCTGAAAAGGTCTCAGTGACACACATGAAGACCCTACGTTTTCACATTTTTTTCGATGAATTCCAAGTCGTATATTTTTTGGTACCTGACGATATATGTTGATTTTTATGATCGGACTTAGAATTAAAAATTCAAAATATGAGGTACTTGGTACTTATAAATATTTTTTTTGACTTTCTGAAAAGGTCTCAGTGACATTTATGAAGACCCTACGTTTTCACATTTTTTTTTTAATTCCAAGTCGTATATTTATTGGTACCTGACGATATATGTCGATTTTTATGATCGGACTTAGAATTAAAAATTCAAAATATGAGGTACTTGGTACTTATAAATATTTTTTTTGACTTTCTGAAAAGGTCTCAGTGACACTTATGAAGACCCTACGTTTTCACATTTTTTTCAATGAATTCCAAGACGTATATTTATTGGTACCTGACGATATATGTCGATTTTTATGATCGGACTTAGAATTAAAAATTCAAAATATGAGGTACTTGGTACTTATAAATATTTTTTTTGACTTTCTGAAAAGGTCTCAATGACACTTATGAAGACCCTACGTTTTCACATTTTTTTCAATGAATTCCAAGTCGTATATTTATTGGTACCTGACGATATATGTCGATTTTTATGATCGGACTTAAAATTGAAAATTCAAAATATGAGGTACTTGGTACTTATAAATATTTTTTTTGACTTTCTGAAAAGGTCTCAGTGACACTTATGAAGACCCTACGTTTTCACATTTTTTTCAATGAATTCCAAGTCGTATATTTATTGGTACCTGACGATATATGTCGATTTTTATGATCGGACTTAGAATTAAAAATTCAAAATATGAGGTACTTGGTACTTATAAATTTTTTTTTGACTTTCTGAAAAGGTCTCAGTGACACACATGAAGACCCTACGTTTTCACATTTTTTTCAATGAATTCCAAGTCGTATATTTTTTGGTACCTGACGATATATGTTGATTTTTATGATCGGACTTAAAATTGAAAATTCAAAATATGAGGTACTTGGTACTTATAAATATTTTTTTTGACTTTCTGAAAAGGTCTCAGTGACACTTATGAAGACCCTACGTTTTCACATTTTTTTCAATGAATTCCAAGTCGTATATTTATTGGTACCTGACGATATATGTCGATTTTTATGATCGGACTTAGAATTAAAAATTCAAAATATGAGGTACTTGGTACTTATAAATATTTTTTTTGACTTTCTGAAAAGGTCTAAGTGACACTTATGAAGACCCTACGTTTTCACATTTTTTTCAATGAATTCCAAGACGTATATTTATTGGTACCTGACGATAAATGTCGATTTTTATGATCGGATTTAGAATTAAAAATTCAAAATATGAGGTACTTGGTACTTATAAATATTTTTTTTGACTTTCTGAAAAGGTCTCAGTGACACTTATGAAGACCCTACGTTTTCACATTTTTTTCAATGAATTCCCAGTCGTATATTTTTTGGTACCTGACGATATATGTCGATTTTTATGATCGGACTTAAAATTGAAAATTCAAAATATGAGGTACTTGGTACTTATAAATATTTTTTTTGACTTTCTGAAAAGGTCTCAGTGACACTTATGAAGACCCTACGTTTTCACATTTTTTTCAATGAATTCCAAGTCGTATATTTATTGGTACCTGACGATATATGTCGATTTTTATGATCGGACTTAAAATTGAAAATTCAAAATATGAGGTACTTGGTACTTATAAATATTTTTTTTGACTTTCTGAAAAGGTCTCAGTGACACTTATGAAGACCCTACGTTTTCACATTTTTTTCAATGAATTCCAAGTCGTATATTTATTGGTACCTGACGATATATGTCGATTTTTATGATCGGACTTAGAATTAAAAATTCAAAATATGAGGTACTTGGTACTTATAAATATTTTTTTTGACTTTCTGAAAAGGTCTAAGTGACACTTATGAAGACCCTACGTTTTCACATTTTTTTCAATGAATTCCAAGACGTATATTTATTGGTACCTGACGATAAATGTCGATTTTTATGATCGGACTTAGAATTAAAAATTCAAAATATGAGGTACTTGGTACTTATAAATATTTTTTTTGACTTTCTGAAAAGGTCTCAGTGACACTTATGAAGACCCTACGTTTTCACATTTTTTTCAATGAATTCCAAGTCGTATATTTATTGGTACCTGACGATATATGTCGATTTTTATGATCGGACTTAGAATTAAAAATTCAAAATATGAGGTACTTGGTACTTATAAATATTTTTTTTGACTTTCTGAAAAGGTCTAAGTGACACTTATGAAGACCCTACGTTTTCACATTTTTTTCAATGAATTCCAAGACGTATATTTATTGGTACCTGACGATAAATGTCGATTTTTATGATCGGATTTAGAATTAAAAATTCAAAATATGAGGTACTTGGTACTTATAAATATTTTTTTTGACTTTCTGAAAAGGTCTCAGTGACACTTATGAAGACCCTACGTTTTCACATTTTTTTCAATGAATTCCCAGTCGTATATTTTTTGGTACCTGACGATATATGTCGATTTTTATGATCGGACTTAAAATTGAAAATTCAAAATATGAGGTACTTGGTACTTATAAATATTTTTTTTGACTTTCTGAAAAGGTCTCAGTGACACTTATGAAGACCCTACGTTTTCACATTTTTTTCAATGAATTCCAAGTCGTATATTTATTGGTACCTGACGATATATGTCGATTTTTATGATCGGACTTAAAATTGAAAATTCAAAATATGAGGTACTTGGTACTTATAAATATTTTTTTTGACTTTCTGAAAAGGTCTCAGTGACACTTATGAAGACCCTACGTTTTCACATTTTTTTCAATGAATTCCAAGTCGTATATTTATTGGTACCTGACGATATATGTCGATTTTTATGATCGGACTTAGAATTAAAAATTCAAAATATGAGGTACTTGGTACTTATAAATATTTTTTTTGACTTTCTGAAAAGGTCTAAGTGACACTTATGAAGACCCTACGTTTTCACATTTTTTTCAATGAATTCCAAGACGTATATTTATTGGTACCTGACGATAAATGTCGATTTTTATGATCGGATTTAGAATTAAAAATTCAAAATATGAGGTACTTGGTACTTATAAATATTTTTTTTGACTTTCTGAAAAGGTCTCAGTGACATTTATGAAGACCCTACGTTTTCACATTTTTTTTTTAATTCCAAGTCGTATATTTATTGGTACCTGACGATATATGTCGATTTTTATGATCGGACTTAGAATTAAAAATTCAAAATATGAGGTACTTGGTACTTATAAATATTTTTTTTGACTTTCTGAAAAGGTCTCAATGACACTTATGAAGACCCTACGTTTTCACATTTTTTTCAATGAATTCCAAGTCGTATATTTATTGGTACCTGACGATATATGTCGATTTTTATGATCGGACTTAAAATTGAAAATTCAAAATATGAGGTACTTGGTACTTATAAATATTTTTTTTGACTTTCTGAAAAGGTCTCAGTGACACTTATGAAGACCCTACGTTTTCACATTTTTTTCAATGAATTCCAAGTCGTATATTTATTGGTACCTGACGATATATGTCGATTTTTATGATCGGACTTAGAATTAAAAATTCAAAATATGAGGTACTTGGTACTTATAAATTTTTTTTTGACTTTCTGAAAAGGTCTCAGTGACACACATGAAGACCCTACGTTTTCACATTTTTTTCAATGAATTCCAAGTCGTATATTTTTTGGTACCTGACGATATATGTTGATTTTTATGATCGGACTTAAAATTGAAAATTCAAAATATGAGGTACTTGGTACTTATAAATATTTTTTTTGACTTTCTGAAAAGGTCTCAGTGACACTTATGAAGACCCTACGTTTTCACATTTTTTTCAATGAATTCCAAGTCGTATATTTATTGGTACCTGACGATATATGTCGATTTTTATGATCGGACTTAGAATTAAAAATTCAAAATATGAGGTACTTGGTACTTATAAATATTTTTTTTGACTTTCTGAAAAGGTCTAAGTGACACTTATGAAGACCCTACGTTTTCACATTTTTTTCAATGAATTCCAAGACGTATATTTATTGGTACCTGACGATAAATGTCGATTTTTATGATCGGATTTAGAATTAAAAATTCAAAATATGAGGTACTTGGTACTTATAAATATTTTTTTTGACTTTCTGAAAAGGTCTCAGTGACACTTATGAAGACCCTACGTTTTCACATTTTTTTCAATGAATTCCCAGTCGTATATTTTTTGGTACCTGACGATATATGTCGATTTTTATGATCGGACTTAAAATTGAAAATTCAAAATATGAGGTACTTGGTACTTATAAATATTTTTTTTGACTTTCTGAAAAGGTCTCAGTGACACTTATGAAGACCCTACGTTTTCACATTTTTTTCAATGAATTCCAAGTCGTATATTTATTGGTACCTGACGATATATGTCGATTTTTATGATCGGACTTAGAATTAAAAATTCAAAATATGAGGTACTTGGTACTTATAAATTTTTTTTTGACTTTCTGAAAAGGTCTCAGTGACACACATGAAGACCCTACGTTTTCACATTTTTTTCAATGAATTCCAAGTCGTATATTTTTTGGTACCTGACGATATATGTTGATTTTTATGATCGGACTTAGAATTAAAAATTCAAAATATGAGGTACTTGGTACTTATAAATATTTTTTTTGACTTTCTGAAAAGGTCTCAGTGACATTTATGAAGACCCTACGTTTTCACATTTTTTTTTTAATTCCAAGTCGTATATTTATTGGTACCTGACGATATATGTCGATTTTTATGATCGGACTTAGAATTAAAAATTCAAAATATGAGGTACTTGGTACTTATAAATATTTTTTTTGACTTTCTGAAAAGGTCTCAATGACACTTATGAAGACCCTACGTTTTCACATTTTTTTCAATGAATTCCAAGTCGTATATTTATTGGTACCTGACGATATATGTTGATTTTTATGATCGGACTTAAAATTGAAAATTCAAAATATGAGGTACTTGGTACTTATAAATATTTTTTTTGACTTTCTGAAAAGGTCTCAGTGACACTTATGAAGACCCTACGTTTTCACATTTTTTTCAATGAATTCCAAGTCGTATATTTATTGGTACCTGACGATATATGTCGATTTTTATGATCGGACTTAGAATTAAAAATTCAAAATATGAGGTACTTGGTACTTATAAATATTTTTTTTGACTTTCTGAAAAGGTCTAAGTGACACTTATGAAGACCCTACGTTTTCACATTTTTTTCAATGAATTCCAAGACGTATATTTATTGGTACCTGACGATAAATGTCGATTTTTATGATCGGATTTAGAATTAAAAATTCAAAATATGAGGTACTTGGTACTTATAAATATTTTTTTTGACTTTCTGAAAAGGTCTCAGTGACATTTATGAAGACCCTATGTTTTCACATTTTTTTTTTAATTCCAAGTCGTATATTTATTGGTACCTGACGATATATGTCGATTTTTATGATCGGACTTAGAATTAAAAATTCAAAATATGAGGTACTTGGTACTTATAAATTTTTTTTTGACTTTCTGAAAAGGTCTCAGTGACACACATGAAGACCCTACGTTTTCACATTTTTTTCAATGAATTCCAAGTCGTATATTTTTTGGTACCTGACGATATATGTTGATTTTTATGATCGGACTTAAAATTGAAAATTCAAAATATGAGGTACTTGGTACTTATAAATATTTTTTTTGACTTTCTGAAAAGGTCTCAGTGACACTTATGAAGACCCTACGTTTTCACATTTTTTTCAATGAATTCCAAGTCGTATATTTATTGGTACCTGACGATATATGTCGATTTTTATGATCGGACTTAGAATTAAAAATTCAAAATATGAGGTACTTGGTACTTATAAATATTTTTTTTGACTTTCTGAAAAGGTCTAAGTGACACTTATGAAGACCCTACGTTTTCACATTTTTTTCAATGAATTCCAAGACGTATATTTATTGGTACCTGACGATAAATGTCGATTTTTATGATCGGATTTAGAATTAAAAATTCAAAATATGAGGTACTTGGTACTTATAAATATTTTTTTTGACTTTCTGAAAAGGTCTCAGTGACACTTATGAAGACCCTACGTTTTCACATTTTTTTCAATGAATTCCCAGTCGTATATTTTTTGGTACCTGACGATATATGTCGATTTTTATGATCGGACTTAAAATTGAAAATTCAAAATATGAGGTACTTGGTACTTATAAATATTTTTTTTGACTTTCTGAAAAGGTCTCAGTGACACTTATGAAGACCCTACGTTTTCACATTTTTTTCAATGAATTCCAAGTCGTATATTTATTGGTACCTGACGATATATGTCGATTTTTATGATCGGACTTAGAATTAAAAATTCAAAATATGAGGTACTTGGTACTTATAAATTTTTTTTTGACTTTCTGAAAAGGTCTCAGTGACACACATGAAGACCCTACGTTTTCACATTTTTTTCAATGAATTCCAAGTCGTATATTTTTTGGTACCTGACGATATATGTTGATTTTTATGATCGGACTTAAAATTGAAAATTCAAAATATGAGGTACTTGGTACTTATAAATATTTTTTTTGACTTTCTGAAAAGGTCTCAGTGACACTTATGAAGACCCTACGTTTTCACATTTTTTTCAATGAATTCCAAGTCGTATATTTATTGGTACCTGACGATATATGTCGATTTTTATGATCGGACTTAGAATTAAAAATTCAAAATATGAGGTACTTGGTACTTATAAATATTTTTTTTGACTTTCTGAAAAGGTCTAAGTGACACTTATGAAGACCCTACGTTTTCACATTTTTTTCAATGAATTCCAAGACGTATATTTATTGGTACCTGACGATAAATGTCGATTTTTATGATCGGATTTAGAATTAAAAATTCAAAATATGAGGTACTTGGTACTTATAAATATTTTTTTTGACTTTCTGAAAAGGTCTCAGTGACACTTATGAAGACCCTACGTTTTCACATTTTTTTCAATGAATTCCCAGTCGTATATTTTTTGGTACCTGACGATATATGTCGATTTTTATGATCGGACTTAAAATTGAAAATTCAAAATATGAGGTACTTGGTACTTATAAATATTTTTTTTGACTTTCTGAAAAGGTCTCAGTGACACTTATGAAGACCCTACGTTTTCACATTTTTTTCAATGAATTCCAAGTCGTATATTTATTGGTACCTGACGATATATGTCGATTTTTATGATCGGACTTAAAATTGAAAATTCAAAATATGAGGTACTTGGTACTTATAAATATTTTTTTTGACTTTCTGAAAAGGTCTCAGTGACACTTATGAAGACCCTACGTTTTCACATTTTTTTCAATGAATTCCAAGTCGTATATTTATTGGTACCTGACGATATATGTCGATTTTTATGATCGGACTTAGAATTAAAAATTCAAAATATGAGGTACTTGGTACTTATAAATTTTTTTTTGACTTTCTGAAAAGGTCTCAGTGACACACATGAAGACCCTACGTTTTCACATTTTTTTCAATGAATTCCAAGTCGTATATTTTTTGGTACCTGACGATATATGTTGATTTTTATGATCGGACTTAGAATTAAAAATTCAAAATATGAGGTACTTGGTACTTATAAATATTTTTCTTGACTTTCTGAAAAGGTCTCAGTGACATTTATGAAGACCCTACGTTTTCACATTTTTTTTTTAATTCCAAGTCGTATATTTATTGGTACCTGACGATATATGTCGATTTTTATGATCGGACTTAGAATTAAAAATTCAAAATATGAGGTACTTGGTACTTATAAATATTTTTTTTGACTTTCTGAAAAGGTCTCAGTGACACTTATGAAGACCCTACGTTTTCACATTTTTTTCAATGAATTCCAAGACGTATATTTATTGGTACCTGACGATATATGTCGATTTTTATGATCGGACTTAGAATTAAAAATTCAAAATATGAGGTACTTGGTACTTATAAATATTTTTTTTGACTTTCTGAAAAGGTCTCAATGACACTTATGAAGACCCTACGTTTTCACATTTTTTTCAATGAATTCCAAGTCGTATATTTATTGGTACCTGACGATATATGTCGATTTTTATGATCGGACTTAAAATTGAAAATTCAAAATATGAGGTACTTGGTACTTATAAATATTTTTTTTGACTTTCTGAAAAGGTCTCAGTGACACTTATGAAGACCCTACGTTTTCACATTTTTTTCAATGAATTCCAAGTCGTATATTTATTGGTACCTGACGATATATGTCGATTTTTATGATCGGACTTAGAATTAAAAATTCAAAATATGAGGCACTTGGTACTTATAAATATTTTTTTTGACTTTCTGAAAAGGTCTAAGTGACACTTATGAAGACCCTACGTTTTCACATTTTTTTTTTAATTCCAAGTCGTATATTTATTGGTACCTGACGATATATGTCGATTTTTATGATCGGACTTAAAATTGAAAATTCAAAATATGAGGTACTTGGTACTTATAAATATTTTTTTTGACTTTCTGAAAAGGTCTCAGTGACACTTATGTAGACCCTACGTTTTCACATTTTTTTCAATGAATTCCAAGTCGTATATTTATTGGTACCTGACGATATATGTCGATTTTTATGATCGGACTTAGAATTAAAAATTCAAAATATGAGGTACTTGGTACTTATAAATTTTTTTTTGACTTTCTGAAAAGGTCTCAGTGACACACATGAAGACCCTACGTTTTCACATTTTTTTCAATGAATTCCAAGTCGTATATTTTTTGGTACCTGACGATATATGTTGATTTTTATGATCGGACTTAGAATTAAAAATTCAAAATATGAGGTACTTGGTACTTATAAATATTTTTTTTGACTTTCTGAAAAGGTCTCAGTGACATTTATGAAGACCCTACGTTTTCACATTTTTTTTTTAATTCCAAGTCGTATATTTATTGGTACCTGACGATATATGTCGATTTTTATGATCGGACTTGGAATTAAAAATTCAAAATATGAGGTACTTGGTACTTATAAATATTTTTTTTGACTTTCTGAAAAGGTCTCAATGACACTTATGAAGACCCTACGTTTTCAAATTTTTTTCAATGAATTCCAAGTCGTATATTTATTGGTACCTGACGATATATGTCGATTTTTATGATCGGACTTAAAATTGAAAATTCAAAATATGAGGTACTTGGTACTTATAAATATTTTTTTTGACTTTCTGAAAAGGTCTCAGTGACACTTATGAAGACCCTACGTTTTCACATTTTTTTCAATGAATTCCAAGTCGTATATTTATTGGTACCTGACGATATATGTCGATTTTTATGATCGGACTTAAAATTAAAAATTCAAAATATGAGGTACTTGGTACTTATAAATATTTTTTTTGACTTTCTGAAAAGGTCTCAGTGACACTTATGAAGACCCTACGTTTTCACATTTTTTTCAATGAATTCCAAGACGTATATTTATTGGTACCTGACGATATATGTCGATTTTTATGATCGGACTTAGAATTAAAAATTCAAAATATGAGGTACTTGGTACTTATAAATATTTTTTTTGACTTTCTGAAAAGGTCTCAATGACACTTATGAAGACCCTACGTTTTCACATTTTTTTCAATGAATTCCAAGTCGTATATTTATTGGTACCTGACGATATATGTCGATTTTTATGATCGGACTTAAAATTGAAAATTCAAAATATGAGGTACTTGGTACTTATAAATATTTTTTTTGACTTTCTGAAAAGGTCTCAGTGACACTTATGAAGACCCTACGTTTTCACATTTTTTTCAATGAATTCCAAGTCGTATATTTATTGGTACCTGACGATATATGTCGATTTTTATGATCGGACTTAAAATTGAAAATTCAAAATATGAGGTACTTGGTACTTATAAATATTTTTTTTGACTTTCTGAAAAGGTCTCAGTGACACTTATGAAGACCCTACGTTTTCACATTTTTTTCAATGAATTCCAAGTCGTATATTTATTGGTACCTGACGATATATGTCGATTTTTATGATCGGACTTAGAATTAAAAATTCAAAATATGAGGTACTTGGTACTTATAAATTTTTTTTTGACTTTCTGAAAAGGTCTCAGTGACACACATGAAGACCCTACGTTTTCACATTTTTTTCAATGAATTCCAAGTCGTATATTTTTTGGTACCTGACGATATATGTTGATTTTTATGATCGGACTTAAAATTGAAAATTCAAAATATGAGGTACTTGGTACTTATAAATATTTTTTTTGACTTTCTGAAAAGGTCTCAGTGACACTTATGAAGACCCTACGTTTTCACATTTTTTTCAATGAATTCCAAGTCGTATATTTATTGGTACCTGACGATATATGTCGATTTTTATGATCGGACTTAGAATTAAAAATTCAAAATATGAGGTACTTGGTACTTATAAATATTTTTTTTGACTTTCTGAAAAGGTCTAAGTGACACTTATGAAGACCCTACGTTTTCACATTTTTTTCAATGAATTCCAAGACGTATATTTATTGGTACCTGACGATAAATGTCGATTTTTATGATCGGATTTAGAATTAAAAATTCAAAATATGAGGTACTTGGTACTTATAAATATTTTTTTTGACTTTCTGAAAAGGTCTCAGTGACACTTATGAAGACCCTACGTTTTCACATTTTTTTCAATGAATTCCCAGTCGTATATTTTTTGGTACCTGACGATATATGTCGATTTTTATGATCGGACTTAAAATTGAAAATTCAAAATATGAGGTACTTGGTACTTATAAATATTTTTTTTGACTTTCTGAAAAGGTCTCAGTGACACTTATGAAGACCCTACGTTTTCACATTTTTTTCAATGAATTCCAAGTCGTATATTTATTGGTACCTGACGATATATGTCGATTTTTATGATCGGACTTAAAATTGAAAATTCAAAATATGAGGTACTTGGTACTTATAAATATTTTTTTTGACTTTCTGAAAAGGTCTCAGTGACACTTATGAAGACCCTACGTTTTCACATTTTTTTCAATGAATTCCAAGTCGTATATTTATTGGTACCTGACGATATATGTCGATTTTTATGATCGGACTTAGAATTAAAAATTCAAAATATGAGGTACTTGGTACTTATAAATATTTTTTTTGACTTTCTGAAAAGGTCTAAGTGACACTTATGAAGACCCTACGTTTTCACATTTTTTTCAATGAATTCCAAGACGTATATTTATTGGTACCTGACGATAAATGTCGATTTTTATGATCGGATTTAGAATTAAAAATTCAAAATATGAGGTACTTGGTACTTATAAATATTTTTTTTGACTTTCTGAAAAGGTCTCAGTGACATTTATGAAGACCCTACGTTTTCACATTTTTTTTTTAATTCCAAGTCGTATATTTATTGGTACCTGACGATATATGTCGATTTTTATGATCGGACTTAGAATTAAAAATTCAAAATATGAGGTACTTGGTACTTATAAATATTTTTTTTGACTTTCTGAAAAGGTCTCAATGACACTTATGAAGACCCTACGTTTTCACATTTTTTTCAATGAATTCCAAGTCGTATATTTATTGGTACCTGACGATATATGTCGATTTTTATGATCGGACTTAAAATTGAAAATTCAAAATATGAGGTACTTGGTACTTATAAATATTTTTTTTGACTTTCTGAAAAGGTCTCAGTGACACTTATGAAGACCCTACGTTTTCACATTTTTTTCAATGAATTCCAAGTCGTATATTTATTGGTACCTGACGATATATGTCGATTTTTATGATCGGACTTAGAATTAAAAATTCAAAATATGAGGTACTTGGTACTTATAAATTTTTTTTTGACTTTCTGAAAAGGTCTCAGTGACACACATGAAGACCCTACGTTTTCACATTTTTTTCAATGAATTCCAAGTCGTATATTTTTTGGTACCTGACGATATATGTTGATTTTTATGATCGGACTTAAAATTGAAAATTCAAAATATGAGGTACTTGGTACTTATAAATATTTTTTTTGACTTTCTGAAAAGGTCTCAGTGACACTTATGAAGACCCTACGTTTTCACATTTTTTTCAATGAATTCCAAGTCGTATATTTATTGGTACCTGACGATATATGTCGATTTTTATGATCGGACTTAGAATTAAAAATTCAAAATATGAGGTACTTGGTACTTATAAATATTTTTTTTGACTTTCTGAAAAGGTCTAAGTGACACTTATGAAGACCCTACGTTTTCACATTTTTTTCAATGAATTCCAAGACGTATATTTATTGGTACCTGACGATAAATGTCGATTTTTATGATCGGATTTAGAATTAAAAATTCAAAATATGAGGTACTTGGTACTTATAAATATTTTTTTTGACTTTCTGAAAAGGTCTCAGTGACACTTATGAAGACCCTACGTTTTCACATTTTTTTCAATGAATTCCCAGTCGTATATTTTTTGGTACCTGACGATATATGTCGATTTTTATGATCGGACTTAGAATTAAAAATTCAAAATATGAGGTACTTGGTACTTATAAATTTTTTTTTGACTTTCTGAAAAGGTCTCAGTGACACACATGAAGACCCTACGTTTTCACATTTTTTTCAATGAATTCCAAGTCGTATATTTTTTGGTACCTGACGATATATGTTGATTTTTATGATCGGACTTAAAATTGAAAATTCAAAATATGAGGTACTTGGTACTTATAAATATTTTTTTTGACTTTCTGAAAAGGTCTCAGTGACACTTATGAAGACCCTACGTTTTCACATTTTTTTCAATGAATTCCAAGTCGTATATTTATTGGTACCTGACGATATATGTCGATTTTTATGATCGGACTTAGAATTAAAAATTCAAAATATGAGGTACTTGGTACTTATAAATATTTTTTTTGACTTTCTGAAAAGGTCTAAGTGACACTTATGAAGACCCTACGTTTTCACATTTTTTTCAATGAATTCCAAGACGTATATTTATTGGTACCTGACGATAAATGTCGATTTTTATGATCGGATTTAGAATTAAAAATTCAAAATATGAGGTACTTGGTACTTATAAATATTTTTTTTGACTTTCTGAAAAGGTCTCAGTGACACTTATGAAGACCCTACGTTTTCACATTTTTTTCAATGAATTCCCAGTCGTATATTTTTTGGTACCTGACGATATATGTCGATTTTTATGATCGGACTTAAAATTGAAAATTCAAAATATGAGGTACTTGGTACTTATAAATATTTTTTTTGACTTTCTGAAAAGGTCTCAGTGACACTTATGAAGACCCTACGTTTTCACATTTTTTTCAATGAATTCCAAGTCGTATATTTATTGGTACCTGACGATATATGTCGATTTTTATGATCGGACTTAAAATTGAAAATTCAAAATATGAGGTACTTGGTACTTATAAATATTTTTTTTGACTTTCTGAAAAGGTCTCAGTGACACTTATGAAGACCCTACGTTTTCACATTTTTTTCAATGAATTCCAAGTCGTATATTTATTGGTACCTGACGATATATGTCGATTTTTATGATCGGACTTAGAATTAAAAATTCAAAATATGAGGTACTTGGTACTTATAAATATTTTTTTTGACTTTCTGAAAAGGTCTAAGTGACACTTATGAAGACCCTACGTTTTCACATTTTTTTCAATGAATTCCAAGACGTATATTTATTGGTACCTGACGATAAATGTCGATTTTTATGATCGGATTTAGAATTAAAAATTCAAAATATGAGGTACTTGGTACTTATAAATATTTTTTTTGACTTTCTGAAAAGGTCTCAGTGACATTTATGAAGACCCTACGTTTTCACATTTTTTTTTTAATTCCAAGTCGTATATTTATTGGTACCTGACGATATATGTCGATTTTTATGATCGGACTTAGAATTAAAAATTCAAAATATGAGGTACTTGGTACTTATAAATATTTTTTTTGACTTTCTGAAAAGGTCTCAATGACACTTATGAAGACCCTACGTTTTCACATTTTTTTCAATGAATTCCAAGTCGTATATTTATTGGTACCTGACGATATATGTCGATTTTTATGATCGGACTTAAAATTGAAAATTCAAAATATGAGGTACTTGGTACTTATAAATATTTTTTTTGACTTTCTGAAAAGGTCTCAGTGACACTTATGAAGACCCTACGTTTTCACATTTTTTTCAATGAATTCCAAGTCGTATATTTATTGGTACCTGACGATATATGTCGATTTTTATGATCGGACTTAGAATTAAAAATTCAAAATATGAGGTACTTGGTACTTATAAATTTTTTTTTGACTTTCTGAAAAGGTCTCAGTGACACACATGAAGACCCTACGTTTTCACATTTTTTTCAATGAATTCCAAGTCGTATATTTTTTGGTACCTGACGATATATGTTGATTTTTATGATCGGACTTAAAATTGAAAATTCAAAATATGAGGTACTTGGTACTTATAAATATTTTTTTTGACTTTCTGAAAAGGTCTCAGTGACACTTATGAAGACCCTACGTTTTCACATTTTTTTCAATGAATTCCAAGTCGTATATTTATTGGTACCTGACGATATATGTCGATTTTTATGATCGGACTTAGAATTAAAAATTCAAAATATGAGGTACTTGGTACTTATAAATATTTTTTTTGACTTTCTGAAAAGGTCTAAGTGACACTTATGAAGACCCTACGTTTTCACATTTTTTTCAATGAATTCCAAGACGTATATTTATTGGTACCTGACGATAAATGTCGATTTTTATGATCGGATTTAGAATTAAAAATTCAAAATATGAGGTACTTGGTACTTATAAATATTTTTTTTGACTTTCTGAAAAGGTCTCAGTGACACTTATGAAGACCCTACGTTTTCACATTTTTTTCAATGAATTCCCAGTCGTATATTTTTTGGTACCTGACGATATATGTCGATTTTTATGATCGGACTTAAAATTGAAAATTCAAAATATGAGGTACTTGGTACTTATAAATATTTTTTTTGACTTTCTGAAAAGGTCTCAGTGACACTTATGAAGACCCTACGTTTTCACATTTTTTTCAATGAATTCCAAGTCGTATATTTATTGGTACCTGACGATATATGTCGATTTTTATGATCGGACTTAGAATTAAAAATTCAAAATATGAGGTACTTGGTACTTATAAATTTTTTTTTGACTTTCTGAAAAGGTCTCAGTGACACACATGAAGACCCTACGTTTTCACATTTTTTTCAATGAATTCCAAGTCGTATATTTTTTGGTACCTGACGATATATGTTGATTTTTATGATCGGACTTAGAATTAAAAATTCAAAATATGAGGTACTTGGTACTTATAAATATTTTTTTTGACTTTCTGAAAAGGTCTCAGTGACATTTATGAAGACCCTACGTTTTCACATTTTTTTTTTAATTCCAAGTCGTATATTTATTGGTACCTGACGATATATGTCGATTTTTATGATCGGACTTAGAATTAAAAATTCAAAATATGAGGTACTTGGTACTTATAAATATTTTTTTTGACTTTCTGAAAAGGTCTCAATGACACTTATGAAGACCCTACGTTTTCACATTTTTTTCAATGAATTCCAAGTCGTATATTTATTGGTACCTGACGATATATGTTGATTTTTATGATCGGACTTAAAATTGAAAATTCAAAATATGAGGTACTTGGTACTTATAAATATTTTTTTTGACTTTCTGAAAAGGTCTCAGTGACACTTATGAAGACCCTACGTTTTCACATTTTTTTCAATGAATTCCAAGTCGTATATTTATTGGTACCTGACGATATATGTCGATTTTTATGATCGGACTTAGAATTAAAAATTCAAAATATGAGGTACTTGGTACTTATAAATATTTTTTTTGACTTTCTGAAAAGGTCTAAGTGACACTTATGAAGACCCTACGTTTTCACATTTTTTTCAATGAATTCCAAGACGTATATTTATTGGTACCTGACGATAAATGTCGATTTTTATGATCGGATTTAGAATTAAAAATTCAAAATATGAGGTACTTGGTACTTATAAATATTTTTTTTGACTTTCTGAAAAGGTCTCAGTGACATTTATGAAGACCCTACGTTTTCACATTTTTTTTTTAATTCCAAGTCGTATATTTATTGGTACCTGACGATATATGTCGATTTTTATGATCGGACTTAGAATTAAAAATTCAAAATATGAGGTACTTGGTACTTATAAATATTTTTTTTGACTTTCTGAAAAGGTCTCAATGACACTTATGAAGACCCTACGTTTTCACATTTTTTTCAATGAATTCCAAGTCGTATATTTATTGGTACCTGACGATATATGTCGATTTTTATGATCGGACTTAAAATTGAAAATTCAAAATATGAGGTACTTGGTACTTATAAATATTTTTTTTGACTTTCTGAAAAGGTCTCAGTGACACTTATGAAGACCCTACGTTTTCACATTTTTTTCAATGAATTCCAAGTCGTATATTTATTGGTACCTGACGATATATGTCGATTTTTATGATCGGACTTAGAATTAAAAATTCAAAATATGAGGTACTTGGTACTTATAAATTTTTTTTTGACTTTCTGAAAAGGTCTCAGTGACACACATGAAGACCCTACGTTTTCACATTTTTTTCAATGAATTCCAAGTCGTATATTTTTTGGTACCTGACGATATATGTTGATTTTTATGATCGGACTTAAAATTGAAAATTCAAAATATGAGGTACTTGGTACTTATAAATATTTTTTTTGACTTTCTGAAAAGGTCTCAGTGACACTTATGAAGACCCTACGTTTTCACATTTTTTTCAATGAATTCCAAGTCGTATATTTATTGGTACCTGACGATATATGTCGATTTTTATGATCGGACTTAGAATTAAAAATTCAAAATATGAGGTACTTGGTACTTATAAATATTTTTTTTGACTTTCTGAAAAGGTCTAAGTGACACTTATGAAGACCCTACGTTTTCACATTTTTTTCAATGAATTCCAAGACGTATATTTATTGGTACCTGACGATAAATGTCGATTTTTATGATCGGATTTAGAATTAAAAATTCAAAATATGAGGTACTTGGTACTTATAAATATTTTTTTTGACTTTCTGAAAAGGTCTCAGTGACACTTATGAAGACCCTACGTTTTCACATTTTTTTCAATGAATTCCCAGTCGTATATTTTTTGGTACCTGACGATATATGTCGATTTTTATGATCGGACTTAAAATTGAAAATTCAAAATATGAGGTACTTGGTACTTATAAATATTTTTTTTGACTTTCTGAAAAGGTCTCAGTGACACTTATGAAGACCCTACGTTTTCACATTTTTTTCAATGAATTCCAAGTCGTATATTTATTGGTACCTGACGATATATGTCGATTTTTATGATCGGACTTAGAATTAAAAATTCAAAATATGAGGTACTTGGTACTTATAAATTTTTTTTTGACTTTCTGAAAAGGTCTCAGTGACACACATGAAGACCCTACGTTTTCACATTTTTTTCAATGAATTCCAAGTCGTATATTTTTTGGTACCTGACGATATATGTTGATTTTTATGATCGGACTTAAAATTGAAAATTCAAAATATGAGGTACTTGGTACTTATAAATATTTTTTTTGACTTTCTGAAAAGGTCTCAGTGACACTTATGAAGACCCTACGTTTTCACATTTTTTTCAATGAATTCCAAGTCGTATATTTATTGGTACCTGACGATATATGTCGATTTTTATGATCGGACTTAGAATTAAAAATTCAAAATATGAGGTACTTGGTACTTATAAATATTTTTTTTGACTTTCTGAAAAGGTCTAAGTGACACTTATGAAGACCCTACGTTTTCACATTTTTTTCAATGAATTCCAAGACGTATATTTATTGGTACCTGACGATAAATGTCGATTTTTATGATCGGATTTAGAATTAAAAATTCAAAATATGAGGTACTTGGTACTTATAAATATTTTTTTTGACTTTCTGAAAAGGTCTCAGTGACACTTATGAAGACCCTACGTTTTCACATTTTTTTCAATGAATTCCCAGTCGTATATTTTTTGGTACCTGACGATATATGTCGATTTTTATGATCGGACTTAAAATTGAAAATTCAAAATATGAGGTACTTGGTACTTATAAATATTTTTTTTGACTTTCTGAAAAGGTCTCAGTGACACTTATGAAGACCCTACGTTTTCACATTTTTTTCAATGAATTCCAAGACGTATATTTATTGGTACCTGACGATATATGTCGATTTTTATGATCGGACTTAGAATTAAAAATTCAAAATATGAGGTACTTGGTACTTATAAATATTTTTTTTGACTTTCTGAAAAGGTCTCAATGACACTTATGAAGACCCTACGTTTTCACATTTTTTTCAATGAATTCCAAGTCGTATATTTATTGGTACCTGACGATATATGTCGATTTTTATGATCGGACTTAAAATTGAAAATTCAAAATATGAGGTACTTGGTACTTATAAATATTTTTTTTGACTTTCTGAAAAGGTCTCAGTGACACTTATGAAGACCCTACGTTTTCACATTTTTTTCAATGAATTCCAAGTCGTATATTTATTGGTACCTGACGATATATGTCGATTTTTATGATCGGACTTAGAATTAAAAATTCAAAATATGAGGCACTTGGTACTTATAAATATTTTTTTTGACTTTCTGAAAAGGTCTAAGTGACACTTATGAAGACCCTACGTTTTCACATTTTTTTTTTAATTCCAAGTCGTATATTTATTGGTACCTGACGATATATGTCGATTTTTATGATCGGACTTAAAATTGAAAATTCAAAATATGAGGTACTTGGTACTTATAAATATTTTTTTTGACTTTCTGAAAAGGTCTCAGTGACACTTATGTAGACCCTACGTTTTCACATTTTTTTCAATGAATTCCAAGTCGTATATTTATTGGTACCTGACGATATATGTCGATTTTTATGATCGGACTTAGAATTAAAAATTCAAAATATGAGGTACTTGGTACTTATAAATTTTTTTTTGACTTTCTGAAAAGGTCTCAGTGACACACATGAAGACCCTACGTTTTCACATTTTTTTCAATGAATTCCAAGTCGTATATTTTTTGGTACCTGACGATATATGTTGATTTTTATGATCGGACTTAGAATTAAAAATTCAAAATATGAGGTACTTGGTACTTATAAATATTTTTTTTGACTTTCTGAAAAGGTCTCAGTGACATTTATGAAGACCCTACGTTTTCACATTTTTTTTTTAATTCCAAGTCGTATATTTATTGGTACCTGACGATATATGTCGATTTTTATGATCGGACTTAGAATTAAAAATTCAAAATATGAGGTACTTGGTACTTATAAATATTTTTTTTGACTTTCTGAAAAGGTCTCAATGACACTTATGAAGACCCTACGTTTTCACATTTTTTTCAATGAATTCCAAGTCGTATATTTATTGGTACCTGACGATATATGTCGATTTTTATGATCGGACTTAAAATTGAAAATTCAAAATATGAGGTACTTGGTACTTATAAATATTTTTTTTGACTTTCTGAAAAGGTCTCAGTGACACTTATGAAGACCCTACGTTTTCACATTTTTTTCAATGAATTCCAAGTCGTATATTTATTGGTACCTGACGATATATGTCGATTTTTATGATCGGACTTAAAATTAAAAATTCAAAATATGAGGTACTTGGTACTTATAAATATTTTTTTTGACTTTCTGAAAAGGTCTCAGTGACACTTATGAAGACCCTACGTTTTCACATTTTTTTCAATGAATTCCAAGACGTATATTTATTGGTACCTGACGATATATGTCGATTTTTATGATCGGACTTAGAATTAAAAATTCAAAATATGAGGTACTTGGTACTTATAAATATTTTTTTTGACTTTCTGAAAAGGTCTCAATGACACTTATGAAGACCCTACGTTTTCACATTTTTTTCAATGAATTCCAAGTCGTATATTTATTGGTACCTGACGATATATGTCGATTTTTATGATCGGACTTAAAATTGAAAATTCAAAATATGAGGTACTTGGTACTTATAAATATTTTTTTTGACTTTCTGAAAAGGTCTCAGTGACACTTATGAAGACCCTACGTTTTCACATTTTTTTCAATGAATTCCAAGTCGTATATTTATTGGTACCTGACGATATATGTCGATTTTTATGATCGGACTTAGAATTAAAAATTCAAAATATGAGGTACTTGGTACTTATAAATTTTTTTTTGACTTTCTGAAAAGGTCTCAGTGACACACATGAAGACCCTACGTTTTCACATTTTTTTCAATGAATTCCAAGTCGTATATTTTTTGGTACCTGACGATATATGTTGATTTTTATGATCGGACTTAAAATTGAAAATTCAAAATATGAGGTACTTGGTACTTATAAATATTTTTTTTGACTTTCTGAAAAGGTCTCAGTGACACTTATGAAGACCCTACGTTTTCACATTTTTTTCAATGAATTCCAAGTCGTATATTTATTGGTACCTGACGATATATGTCGATTTTTATGATCGGACTTAGAATTAAAAATTCAAAATATGAGGTACTTGGTACTTATAAATATTTTTTTTGACTTTCTGAAAAGGTCTAAGTGACACTTATGAAGACCCTACGTTTTCACATTTTTTTCAATGAATTCCAAGTCGTATATTTATTGGTACCTGACGATATATGTCGATTTTTATGATCGGACTTAGAATTAAAAATTCAAAATATGAGGTACTTGGTACTTATAAATTTTTTTTTGACTTTCTGAAAAGGTCTCAGTGACACACATGAAGACCCTACGTTTTCACATTTTTTTCAATGAATTCCAAGTCGTATATTTTTTGGTACCTGACGATATATGTTGATTTTTATGATCGGACTTAAAATTGAAAATTCAAAATATGAGGTACTTGGTACTTATAAATATTTTTTTTGACTTTCTGAAAAGGTCTCAGTGACACTTATGAAGACCCTACGTTTTCACATTTTTTTCAATGAATTCCAAGTCGTATATTTATTGGTACCTGACGATATATGTCGATTTTTATGATCGGACTTAGAATTAAAAATTCAAAATATGAGGTACTTGGTACTTATAAATATTTTTTTTGACTTTCTGAAAAGGTCTAAGTGACACTTATGAAGACCCTACGTTTTCACATTTTTTTCAATGAATTCCAAGACGTATATTTATTGGTACCTGACGATAAATGTCGATTTTTTTGATCGGATTTAGAATTAAAAATTCAAAATATGAGGTACTTGGTACTTATAAATATTTTTTTTGACTTTCTGAAAAGGTCTCAGTGACACTTATGAAGACCCTACGTTTTCACATTTTTTTCAATGAATTCCCAGTCGTATATTTTTTGGTACCTGACGATATATGTCGATTTTTATGATCGGACTTAAAATTGAAAATTCAAAATATGAGGTACTTGGTACTTATAAATATTTTTTTTGACTTTCTGAAAAGGTCTCAGTGACACTTATGAAGACCCTACGTTTTCACATTTTTTTCAATGAATTCCAAGTCGTATATTTATTGGTACCTGACGATATATGTCGATTTTTATGATCGGACTTAGAATTAAAAATTCAAAATATGAGGTACTTGGTACTTATAAATTTTTTTTTGACTTTCTGAAAAGGTCTCAGTGACACACATGAAGACCCTACGTTTTCACATTTTTTTCAATGAATTCCAAGTCGTATATTTTTTGGTACCTGACGATATATGTTGATTTTTATGATCGGACTTAAAATTGAAAATTCAAAATATGAGGTACTTGGTACTTATAAATATTTTTTTTGACTTTCTGAAAAGGTCTCAGTGACACTTATGAAGACCCTACGTTTTCACATTTTTTTCAATGAATTCCAAGTCGTATATTTATTGGTACCTGACGATATATGTCGATTTTTATGATCGGACTTAGAATTAAAAATTCAAAATATGAGGTACTTGGTACTTATAAATATTTTTTTTGACTTTCTGAAAAGGTCTAAGTGACACTTATGAAGACCCTACGTTTTCACATTTTTTTCAATGAATTCCAAGACGTATATTTATTGGTACCTGACGATAAATGTCGATTTTTATGATCGGATTTAGAATTAAAAATTCAAAATATGAGGTACTTGGTACTTATAAATATTTTTTTTGACTTTCTGAAAAGGTCTCAGTGACACTTATGAAGACCCTACGTTTTCACATTTTTTTCAATGAATTCCCAGTCGTATATTTTTTGGTACCTGACGATATATGTCGATTTTTATGATCGGACTTAAAATTGAAAATTCAAAATATGAGGTACTTGGTACTTATAAATATTTTTTTTGACTTTCTGAAAAGGTCTCAGTGACACTTATGAAGACCCTACGTTTTCACATTTTTTTCAATGAATTCCAAGTCGTATATTTATTGGTACCTGACGATATATGTCGATTTTTATGATCGGACTTAAAATTGAAAATTCAAAATATGAGGTACTTGGTACTTATAAATATTTTTTTTGACTTTCTGAAAAGGTCTCAGTGACACTTATGAAGACCCTACGTTTTCACATTTTTTTCAATGAATTCCAAGTCGTATATTTATTGGTACCTGACGATATATGTCGATTTTTATGATCGGACTTAGAATTAAAAATTCAAAATATGAGGTACTTGGTACTTATAAATTTTTTTTTGACTTTCTGAAAAGGTCTCAGTGACACACATGAAGACCCTACGTTTTCACATTTTTTTCAATGAATTCCAAGTCGTATATTTTTTGGTACCTGACGATATATGTTGATTTTTATGATCGGACTTAGAATTAAAAATTCAAAATATGAGGTACTTGGTACTTATAAATATTTTTCTTGACTTTCTGAAAAGGTCTCAGTGACATTTATGAAGACCCTACGTTTTCACATTTTTTTTTTAATTCCAAGTCGTATATTTATTGGTACCTGACGATATATGTCGATTTTTATGATCGGACTTAGAATTAAAAATTCAAAATATGAGGTACTTGGTACTTATAAATATTTTTTTTGACTTTCTGAAAAGGTCTCAGTGACACTTATGAAGACCCTACGTTTTCACATTTTTTTCAATGAATTCCAAGACGTATATTTATTGGTACCTGACGATATATGTCGATTTTTATGATCGGACTTAGAATTAAAAATTCAAAATATGAGGTACTTGGTACTTATAAATATTTTTTTTGACTTTCTGAAAAGGTCTCAATGACACTTATGAAGACCCTACGTTTTCACATTTTTTTCAATGAATTCCAAGTCGTATATTTATTGGTACCTGACGATATATGTCGATTTTTATGATCGGACTTAAAATTGAAAATTCAAAATATGAGGTACTTGGTACTTATAAATATTTTTTTTGACTTTCTGAAAAGGTCTCAGTGACACTTATGAAGACCCTACGTTTTCACATTTTTTTCAATGAATTCCAAGTCGTATATTTATTGGTACCTGACGATATATGTCGATTTTTATGATCGGACTTAGAATTAAAAATTCAAAATATGAGGCACTTGGTACTTATAAATATTTTTTTTGACTTTCTGAAAAGGTCTAAGTGACACTTATGAAGACCCTACGTTTTCACATTTTTTTTTTAATTCCAAGTCGTATATTTATTGGTACCTGACGATATATGTCGATTTTTATGATCGGACTTAAAATTGAAAATTCAAAATATGAGGTACTTGGTACTTATAAATATTTTTTTTGACTTTCTGAAAAGGTCTCAGTGACACTTATGTAGACCCTACGTTTTCACATTTTTTTCAATGAATTCCAAGTCGTATATTTATTGGTACCTGACGATATATGTCGATTTTTATGATCGGACTTAGAATTAAAAATTCAAAATATGAGGTACTTGGTACTTATAAATTTTTTTTTGACTTTCTGAAAAGGTCTCAGTGACACACATGAAGACCCTACGTTTTCACATTTTTTTCAATGAATTCCAAGTCGTATATTTTTTGGTACCTGACGATATATGTTGATTTTTATGATCGGACTTAGAATTAAAAATTCAAAATATGAGGTACTTGGTACTTATAAATATTTTTTTTGACTTTCTGAAAAGGTCTCAGTGACATTTATGAAGACCCTACGTTTTCACATTTTTTTTTTAATTCCAAGTCGTATATTTATTGGTACCTGACGATATATGTCGATTTTTATGATCGGACTTAGAATTAAAAATTCAAAATATGAGGTACTTGGTACTTATAAATATTTTTTTTGACTTTCTGAAAAGGTCTCAATGACACTTATGAAGACCCTACGTTTTCACATTTTTTTCAATGAATTCCAAGTCGTATATTTATTGGTACCTGACGATATATGTCGATTTTTATGATCGGACTTAAAATTGAAAATTCAAAATATGAGGTACTTGGTACTTATAAATATTTTTTTTGACTTTCTGAAAAGGTCTCAGTGACACTTATGAAGACCCTACGTTTTCACATTTTTTTCAATGAATTCCAAGTCGTATATTTATTGGTACCTGACGATATATGTCGATTTTTATGATCGGACTTAAAATTAAAAATTCAAAATATGAGGTACTTGGTACTTATAAATATTTTTTTTGACTTTCTGAAAAGGTCTCAGTGACACTTATGAAGACCCTACGTTTTCACATTTTTTTCAATGAATTCCAAGACGTATATTTATTGGTACCTGACGATATATGTCGATTTTTATGATCGGACTTAGAATTAAAAATTCAAAATATGAGGTACTTGGTACTTATAAATATTTTTTTTGACTTTCTGAAAAGGTCTCAATGACACTTATGAAGACCCTACGTTTTCACATTTTTTTCAATGAATTCCAAGTCGTATATTTATTGGTACCTGACGATATATGTCGATTTTTATGATCGGACTTAAAATTGAAAATTCAAAATATGAGGTACTTGGTACTTATAAATATTTTTTTTGACTTTCTGAAAAGGTCTCAGTGACACTTATGAAGACCCTACGTTTTCACATTTTTTTCAATGAATTCCAAGTCGTATATTTATTGGTACCTGACGATATATGTCGATTTTTATGATCGGACTTAGAATTAAAAATTCAAAATATGAGGTACTTGGTACTTATAAATTTTTTTTTGACTTTCTGAAAAGGTCTCAGTGACACACATGAAGACCCTACGTTTTCACATTTTTTTCAATGAATTCCAAGTCGTATATTTTTTGGTACCTGACGATATATGTTGATTTTTATGATCGGACTTAAAATTGAAAATTCAAAATATGAGGTACTTGGTACTTATAAATATTTTTTTTGACTTTCTGAAAAGGTCTCAGTGACACTTATGAAGACCCTACGTTTTCACATTTTTTTCAATGAATTCCAAGTCGTATATTTATTGGTACCTGACGATATATGTCGATTTTTATGATCGGACTTAGAATTAAAAATTCAAAATATGAGGTACTTGGTACTTATAAATATTTTTTTTGACTTTCTGAAAAGGTCTAAGTGACACTTATGAAGACCCTACGTTTTCACATTTTTTTCAATGAATTCCAAGACGTATATTTATTGGTACCTGACGATAAATGTCGATTTTTATGATCGGATTTAGAATTAAAAATTCAAAATATGAGGTACTTGGTACTTATAAATATTTTTTTTGACTTTCTGAAAAGGTCTCAGTGACACTTATGAAGACCCTACGTTTTCACATTTTTTTCAATGAATTCCCAGTCGTATATTTTTTGGTACCTGACGATATATGTCGATTTTTATGATCGGACTTAAAATTGAAAATTCAAAATATGAGGTACTTGGTACTTATAAATATTTTTTTTGACTTTCTGAAAAGGTCTCAGTGACACTTATGAAGACCCTACGTTTTCACATTTTTTTCAATGAATTCCAAGTCGTATATTTATTGGTACCTGACGATATATGTCGATTTTTATGATCGGACTTAGAATTAAAAATTCAAAATATGAGGTACTTGGTACTTATAAATATTTTTTTTGACTTTCTGAAAAGGTCTCAGTGACACTTATGAAGACCCTACGTTTTCACATTTTTTTCAATGAATTCCAAGACGTATATTTATTGGTACCTGACGATATATGTCGATTTTTATGATCGGACTTAGAATTAAAAATTCAAAATATGAGGTACTTGGTACTTATAAATATTTTTTTTGACTTTCTGAAAAGGTCTCAATGACACTTATGAAGACCCTACGTTTTCACATTTTTTTCAATGAATTCCAAGTCGTATATTTATTGGTACCTGACGATATATGTCGATTTTTATGATCGGACTTAAAATTGAAAATTCAAAATATGAGGTACTTGGTACTTATAAATATTTTTTTTGACTTTCTGAAAAGGTCTCAGTGACACTTATGAAGACCCTACGTTTTCACATTTTTTTCAATGAATTCCAAGTCGTATATTTATTGGTACCTGACGATATATGTCGATTTTTATGATCGGACTTAGAATTAAAAATTCAAAATATGAGGTACTTGGTACTTATAAATTTTTTTTTGACTTTCTGAAAAGGTCTCAGTGACACACATGAAGACCCTACGTTTTCACATTTTTTTCAATGAATTCCAAGTCGTATATTTTTTGGTACCTGACGATATATGTTGATTTTTATGATCGGACTTAGAATTAAAAATTCAAAATATGAGGTACTTGGTACTTATAAATATTTTTTTTGACTTTCTGAAAAGGTCTCAGTGACATTTATGAAGACCCTACGTTTTCACATTTTTTTTTTAATTCCAAGTCGTATATTTATTGGTACCTGACGATATATGTCGATTTTTATGATCGGACTTAGAATTAAAAATTCAAAATATGAGGTACTTGGTACTTATAAATATTTTTTTTGACTTTCTGAAAAGGTCTCAATGACACTTATGAAGACCCTACGTTTTCACATTTTTTTCAATGAATTCCAAGTCGTATATTTATTGGTACCTGACGATATATGTTGATTTTTATGATCGGACTTAAAATTGAAAATTCAAAATATGAGGTACTTGGTACTTATAAATATTTTTTTTGACTTTCTGAAAAGGTCTCAGTGACACTTATGAAGACCCTACGTTTTCACATTTTTTTCAATGAATTCCAAGTCGTATATTTATTGGTACCTGACGATATATGTCGATTTTTATGATCGGACTTAGAATTAAAAATTCAAAATATGAGGTACTTGGTACTTATAAATATTTTTTTTGACTTTCTGAAAAGGTCTAAGTGACACTTATGAAGACCCTACGTTTTCACATTTTTTTCAATGAATTCCAAGACGTATATTTATTGGTACCTGACGATAAATGTCGATTTTTATGATCGGATTTAGAATTAAAAATTCAAAATATGAGGTACTTGGTACTTATAAATATTTTTTTTGACTTTCTGAAAAGGTCTCAGTGACATTTATGAAGACCCTACGTTTTCACATTTTTTTTTTAATTCCAAGTCGTATATTTATTGGTACCTGACGATATATGTCGATTTTTATGATCGGACTTAGAATTAAAAATTCAAAATATGAGGTACTTGGTACTTATAAATATTTTTTTTGACTTTCTGAAAAGGTCTCAATGACACTTATGAAGACCCTACGTTTTCACATTTTTTTCAATGAATTCCAAGTCGTATATTTATTGGTACCTGACGATATATGTCGATTTTTATGATCGGACTTAAAATTGAAAATTCAAAATATGAGGTACTTGGTACTTATAAATATTTTTTTTGACTTTCTGAAAAGGTCTCAGTGACACTTATGAAGACCCTACGTTTTCACATTTTTTTCAATGAATTCCAAGTCGTATATTTATTGGTACCTGACGATATATGTCGATTTTTATGATCGGACTTAGAATTAAAAATTCAAAATATGAGGTACTTGGTACTTATAAATTTTTTTTTGACTTTCTGAAAAGGTCTCAGTGACACACATGAAGACCCTACGTTTTCACATTTTTTTCAATGAATTCCAAGTCGTATATTTTTTGGTACCTGACGATATATGTTGATTTTTATGATCGGACTTAAAATTGAAAATTCAAAATATGAGGTACTTGGTACTTATAAATATTTTTTTTGACTTTCTGAAAAGGTCTCAGTGACACTTATGAAGACCCTACGTTTTCACATTTTTTTCAATGAATTCCAAGTCGTATATTTATTGGTACCTGACGATATATGTCGATTTTTATGATCGGACTTAGAATTAAAAATTCAAAATATGAGGTACTTGGTACTTATAAATATTTTTTTTGACTTTCTGAAAAGGTCTAAGTGACACTTATGAAGACCCTACGTTTTCACATTTTTTTCAATGAATTCCAAGACGTATATTTATTGGTACCTGACGATAAATGTCGATTTTTATGATCGGATTTAGAATTAAAAATTCAAAATATGAGGTACTTGGTACTTATAAATATTTTTTTTGACTTTCTGAAAAGGTCTCAGTGACACTTATGAAGACCCTACGTTTTCACATTTTTTTCAATGAATTCCCAGTCGTATATTTTTTGGTACCTGACGATATATGTCGATTTTTATGATCGGACTTAAAATTGAAAATTCAAAATATGAGGTACTTGGTACTTATAAATATTTTTTTTGACTTTCTGAAAAGGTCTCAGTGACACTTATGAAGACCCTACGTTTTCACATTTTTTTCAATGAATTCCAAGTCGTATATTTATTGGTACCTGACGATATATGTCGATTTTTATGATCGGACTTAGAATTAAAAATTCAAAATATGAGGTACTTGGTACTTATAAATTTTTTTTTGACTTTCTGAAAAGGTCTCAGTGACACACATGAAGACCCTACGTTTTCACATTTTTTTCAATGAATTCCAAGTCGTATATTTTTTGGTACCTGACGATATATGTTGATTTTTATGATCGGACTTAAAATTGAAAATTCAAAATATGAGGTACTTGGTACTTATAAATATTTTTTTTGACTTTCTGAAAAGGTCTCAGTGACACTTATGAAGACCCTACGTTTTCACATTTTTTTCAATGAATTCCAAGTCGTATATTTATTGGTACCTGACGATATATGTCGATTTTTATGATCGGACTTAGAATTAAAAATTCAAAATATGAGGTACTTGGTACTTATAAATATTTTTTTTGACTTTCTGAAAAGGTCTAAGTGACACTTATGAAGACCCTACGTTTTCACATTTTTTTCAATGAATTCCAAGACGTATATTTATTGGTACCTGACGATAAATGTCGATTTTTATGATCGGATTTAGAATTAAAAATTCAAAATATGAGGTACTTGGTACTTATAAATATTTTTTTTGACTTTCTGAAAAGGTCTCAGTGACACTTATGAAGACCCTACGTTTTCACATTTTTTTCAATGAATTCCCAGTCGTATATTTTTTGGTACCTGACGATATATGTCGATTTTTATGATCGGACTTAAAATTTGAAAATTCAAAATATGAGGTACTTGGTACTTATAAATATTTTTTTTGACTTTCTGAAAAGGTCTCAGTGACACTTATGAAGACCCTACGTTTTCACATTTTTTTCAATGAATTCCAAGTCGTATATTTATTGGTACCTGACGATATATGTCGATTTTTATGATCGGACTTAAAATTGAAAATTCAAAATATGAGGTACTTGGTACTTATAAATATTTTTTTTGACTTTCTGAAAAGGTCTCAGTGACACTTATGAAGACCCTACGTTTTCACATTTTTTTCAATGAATTCCAAGTCGTATATTTATTGGTACCTGACGATATATGTCGATTTTTATGATCGGACTTAGAATTAAAAATTCAAAATATGAGGTACTTGGTACTTATAAATTTTTTTTTGACTTTCTGAAAAGGTCTCAGTGACACACATGAAGACCCTACGTTTTCACATTTTTTTCAATGAATTCCAAGTCGTATATTTTTTGGTACCTGACGATATATGTTGATTTTTATGATCGGACTTAGAATTAAAAATTCAAAATATGAGGTACTTGGTACTTATAAATATTTTTTTTGACTTTCTGAAAAGGTCTCAGTGACATTTATGAAGACCCTACGTTTTCACATTTTTTTTTTAATTCCAAGTCGTATATTTATTGGTACCTGACGATATATGTCGATTTTTATGATCGGACTTAGAATTAAAAATTCAAAATATGAGGTACTTGGTACTTATAAATATTTTTTTTGACTTTCTGAAAAGGTCTCAGTGACACTTATGAAGACCCTACGTTTTCACATTTTTTTCAATGAATTCCAAGACGTATATTTATTGGTACCTGACGATATATGTCGATTTTTATGATCGGACTTAGAATTAAAAATTCAAAATATGAGGTACTTGGTACTTATAAATATTTTTTTTGACTTTCTGAAAAGGTCTCAATGACACTTATGAAGACCCTACGTTTTCACATTTTTTTCAATGAATTCCAAGTCGTATATTTATTGGTACCTGACGATATATGTCGATTTTTATGATCGGACTTAAAATTGAAAATTCAAAATATGAGGTACTTGGTACTTATAAATATTTTTTTTGACTTTCTGAAAAGGTCTCAGTGACACTTATGAAGACCCTACGTTTTCACATTTTTTTCAATGAATTCCAAGTCGTATATTTATTGGTACCTGACGATATATGTCGATTTTTATGATCGGACTTAGAATTAAAAATTCAAAATATGAGGCACTTGGTACTTATAAATATTTTTTTTGACTTTCTGAAAAGGTCTAAGTGACACTTATGAAGACCCTACGTTTTCACATTTTTTTTTTAATTCCAAGTCGTATATTTATTGGTACCTGACGATATATGTCGATTTTTATGATCGGACTTAAAATTGAAAATTCAAAATATGAGGTACTTGGTACTTATAAATATTTTTTTTGACTTTCTGAAAAGGTCTCAGTGACACTTATGAAGACCCTACGTTTTCACATTTTTTTCAATGAATTCCAAGTCGTATATTTATTGGTACCTGACGATATATGTCGATTTTTATGATCGGACTTAGAATTAAAAATTCAAAATATGAGGTACTTGGTACTTATAAATTTTTTTTTGACTTTCTGAAAAGGTCTCAGTGACACACATGAAGACCCTACGTTTTCACATTTTTTTCAATGAATTCCAAGTCGTATATTTTTTGGTACCTGACGATATATGTTGATTTTTATGATCGGACTTAGAATTAAAAATTCAAAATATGAGGTACTTGGTACTTATAAATATTTTTTTTGACTTTCTGAAAAGGTCTCAGTGACATTTATGAAGACCCTACGTTTTCACATTTTTTTTTTAATTCCAAGTCGTATATTTATTGGTACCTGACGATATATGTCGATTTTTATGATCGGACTTAGAATTAAAAATTCAAAATATGAGGTACTTGGTACTTATAAATATTTTTTTTGACTTTCTGAAAAGGTCTCAATGACACTTATGAAGACCCTACGTTTTCACATTTTTTTCAATGAATTCCAAGTCGTATATTTATTGGTACCTGACGATATATGTCGATTTTTATGATCGGACTTAAAATTGAAAATTCAAAATATGAGGTACTTGGTACTTATAAATATTTTTTTTGACTTTCTGAAAAGGTCTCAGTGACACTTATGAAGACCCTACGTTTTCACATTTTTTTCAATGAATTCCAAGACGTATATTTATTGGTACCTGACGATATATGTCGATTTTTATGATCGGACTTAGAATTAAAAATTCAAAATATGAGGTACTTGGTACTTATAAATATTTTTTTTGACTTTCTGAAAAGGTCTCAGTGACACTTATGAAGACCCTACGTTTTCACATTTTTTTCAATGAATTCCAAGACGTATATTTATTGGTACCTGACGATATATGTCGATTTTTATGATCGGACTTAGAATTAAAAATTCAAAATATGAGGTACTTGGTACTTATAAATATTTTTTTTGACTTTCTGAAAAGGTCTCAATGACACTTATGAAGACCCTACGTTTTCACATTTTTTTCAATGAATTCCAAGTCGTATATTTATTGGTACCTGACGATATATGTCGATTTTTATGATCGGACTTAAAATTGAAAATTCAAAATATGAGGTACTTGGTACTTATAAATATTTTTTTTGACTTTCTGAAAAGGTCTCAGTGACACTTATGAAGACCCTACGTTTTCACATTTTTTTCAATGAATTCCAAGTCGTATATTTATTGGTACCTGACGATATATGTCGATTTTTATGATCGGACTTAGAATTAAAAATTCAAAATATGAGGCACTTGGTACTTATAAATATTTTTTTTGACTTTCTGAAAAGGTCTAAGTGACACTTATGAAGACCCTACGTTTTCACATTTTTTTTTTAATTCCAAGTCGTATATTTATTGGTACCTGACGATATATGTCGATTTTTATGATCGGACTTAAAATTGAAAATTCAAAATATGAGGTACTTGGTACTTATAAATATTTTTTTTGACTTTCTGAAAAGGTCTCAGTGACACTTATGAAGACCCTACGTTTTCACATTTTTTTCAATGAATTCCAAGTCGTATATTTATTGGTACCTGACGATATATGTCGATTTTTATGATCGGACTTAGAATTAAAAATTCAAAATATGAGGTACTTGGTACTTATAAATTTTTTTTTGACTTTCTGAAAAGGTCTCAGTGACACACATGAAGACCCTACGTTTTCACATTTTTTTCAATGAATTCCAAGTCGTATATTTTTTGGTACCTGACGATATATGTTGATTTTTATGATCGGACTTAGAATTAAAAATTCAAAATATGAGGTACTTGGTACTTATAAATATTTTTTTTGACTTTCTGAAAAGGTCTCAGTGACATTTATGAAGACCCTACGTTTTCACATTTTTTTTTTAATTCCAAGTCGTATATTTATTGGTACCTGACGATATATGTCGATTTTTATGATCGGATTTAGAATTAAAAATTCAAAATATGAGGTACTTGGTACTTATAAATATTTTTTTTGACTTTCTGAAAAGGTCTCAGTGACACTTAGGAAGACCCTACGTTTTCACATTTTTTTCAATGAATTCCCAGTCGTATATTTTTTGGTACCTGACGATATATGTCGATTTTTATGATCGGACTTAAAATTGAAAATTCAAAATATGAGGTACTTGGTACTTATAAATATTTTTTTTGACTTTCTGAAAAGGTCTCAGTGACACTTATGAAGACCCTACGTTTTCACATTTTTTTCAATGAATTCCAAGTCGTATATTTATTGGTACCTGACGATATATGTCGATTTTTATGATCGGACTTAAAATTGAAAATTCAAAATATGAGGTACTTGGTACTTATAAATATTTTTTTTGACTTTCTGAAAAGGTCTCAGTGACACTTATGAAGACCCTACGTTTTCACATTTTTTTCAATGAATTCCAAGTCGTATATTTATTGGTACCTGACGATATATGTCGATTTTTATGATCGGACTTAGAATTAAAAATTCAAAATATGAGGTACTTGGTACTTATAAATTTTTTTTTGACTTTCTGAAAAGGTCTCAGTGACACACATGAAGACCCTACGTTTTCACATTTTTTTCAATGAATTCCAAGTCGTATATTTTTTGGTACCTGACGATATATGTTGATTTTTATGATCGGACTTAGAATTAAAAATTCAAAATATGAGGTACTTGGTACTTATAAATATTTTTTTTGACTTTCTGAAAAGGTCTCAGTGACATTTATGAAGACCCTACGTTTTCACATTTTTTTTTTAATTCCAAGTCGTATATTTATTGGTACCTGACGATATTTGTCGATTTTTATGATCGGACTTAGAATTAAAAATTCAAAATATGAGGTACTTGGTACTTATAAATATTTTTTTTGACTTTCTGAAAAGGTCTCAGTGACACTTATGAAGACCCTACGTTTTCACATTTTTTTCAATGAATTCCAAGACGTATATTTATTGGTACCTGACGATATATGTCGATTTTTATGATCGGACTTAGAATTAAAAATTCAAAATATGAGGTACTTGGTACTTATAAATATTTTTTTTGACTTTCTGAAAAGGTCTCAATGACACTTATGAAGACCCTACGTTTTCACATTTTTTTCAATGAATTCCAAGTCGTATATTTATTGGTACCTGACGATATATGTCGATTTTTATGATCGGACTTAAAATTGAAAATTCAAAATATGAGGTACTTGGTACTTATAAATATTTTTTTTGACTTTCTGAAAAGGTCTCAATGACACTTATGAAGACCCTACGTTTTCACATTTTTTTCAATGAATTCCAAGTCGTATATTTATTGGTACCTGACGATATATGTCGATTTTTATGATCGGACTTAAAATTGAAAATTCAAAATATGAGGTACTTGGTACTTATAAATATTTTTTTTGACTTTCTGAAAAGGTCTCAGTGACACTTATGAAGACCCTACGTTTTCACATTTTTTTCAATGAATTCCAAGTCGTATATTTATTGGTACCTGACGATATATGTCGATTTTTATGATCGGACTTAGAATTAAAAATTCAAAATATGAGGCACTTGGTACTTATAAATATTTTTTTTGACTTTCTGAAAAGGTCTAAGTGACACTTATGAAGACCCTACGTTTTCACATTTTTTTTTTAATTCCAAGTCGTATATTTATTGGTACCTGACGATATATGTCGATTTTTATGATCGGACTTAAAATTGAAAATTCAAAATATGAGGTACTTGGTACTTATAAATATTTTTTTTGACTTTCTGAAAAGGTCTCAGTGACACTTATGAAGACCCTACGTTTTCACATTTTTTTCAATGAATTCCAAGTCGTATATTTATTGGTACCTGACGATATATGTCGATTTTTATGATCGGACTTAGAATTAAAAATTCAAAATATGAGGTACTTGGTACTTATAAATTTTTTTTTGACTTTCTGAAAAGGTCTCAGTGACACACATGAAGACCCTACGTTTTCACATTTTTTTCAATGAATTCCAAGTCGTATATTTTTTGGTACCTGACGATATATGTTGATTTTTATGATCGGACTTAGAATTAAAAATTCAAAATATGAGGTACTTGGTACTTATAAATATTTTTTTTGACTTTCTGAAAAGGTCTCAGTGACATTTATGAAGACCCTACGTTTTCACATTTTTTTTTTAATTCCAAGTCGTATATTTATTGGTACCTGACGATATATGTCGATTTTTATGATCGGATTTAGAATTAAAAATTCAAAATATGAGGTACTTGGTACTTATAAATATTTTTTTTGACTTTCTGAAAAGGTCTCAGTGACACTTAGGAAGACCCTACGTTTTCACATTTTTTTCAATGAATTCCCAGTCGTATATTTTTTGGTACCTGACGATATATGTCGATTTTTATGATCGGACTTAAAATTGAAAATTCAAAATATGAGGTACTTGGTACTTATAAATATTTTTTTTGACTTTCTGAAAAGGTCTCAGTGACACTTATGAAGACCCTACGTTTTCACATTTTTTTCAATGAATTCCAAGTCGTATATTTATTGGTACCTGACGATATATGTCGATTTTTATGATCGGACTTAAAATTGAAAATTCAAAATATGAGGTACTTGGTACTTATAAATATTTTTTTTGACTTTCTGAAAAGGTCTCAGTGACACTTATGAAGACCCTACGTTTTCACATTTTTTTCAATGAATTCCAAGTCGTATATTTATTGGTACCTAACGATATATGTCGATTTTTATGATCGGACTTAGAATTAAAAATTCAAAATATGAGGTACTTGGTACTTATAAATTTTTTTTTGACTTTCTGAAAAGGTCTCAGTGACACACATGAAGACCCTACGTTTTCACATTTTTTTCAATGAATTCCAAGTCGTATATTTTTTGGTACCTGACGATATATGTTGATTTTTATGATCGGACTTAGAATTAAAAATTCAAAATATGAGGTACTTGGTACTTATAAATATTTTTTTTGACTTTCTGAAAAGGTCTCAGTGACATTTATGAAGACCCTACGTTTTCACATTTTTTTTTTAATTCCAAGTCGTATATTTATTGGTACCTGACGATATTTGTCGATTTTTATGATCGGACTTAGAATTAAAAATTCAAAATATGAGGTACTTGGTACTTATAAATATTTTTTTTGACTTTCTGAAAAGGTCTCAGTGACACTTATGAAGACCCTACGTTTTCACATTTTTTTCAATGAATTCCAAGACGTATATTTATTGGTACCTGACGATATATGTCGATTTTTATGATCGGACTTAGAATTAAAAATTCAAAATATGAGGTACTTGGTACTTATAAATATTTTTTTTGACTTTCTGAAAAGGTCTCAATGACACTTATGAAGACCCTACGTTTTCACATTTTTTTCAATGAATTCCAAGTCGTATATTTATTGGTACCTGACGATATATGTCGATTTTTATGATCGGACTTAAAATTGAAAATTCAAAATATGAGGTACTTGGTACTTATAAATATTTTTTTTGACTTTCTGAAAAGGTCTCAGTGACACTTATGAAGACCCTACGTTTTCACATTTTTTTCAATGAATTCCAAGTCGTATATTTATTGGTACCTGACGATATATGTCGATTTTTATGATCGGACTTAGAATTAAAAATTCAAAATATGAGGTACTTGGTACTTATAAATATTTTTTTTGACTTTCTGAAAAGGTCTCAGTGACACTTATGAAGACCCTACGTTTTCACATTTTTTTCAATGAATTCCAAGTCGTATATTTATTGGTACCTGACGATATATGTCGATTTTTATGATCGGATTTAGAATTAAAAATTCAAAATATGAGGTACTTGGTACTTATAAATATTTTTTTTGACTTTCTGAAAAGGTCTCAGTGACACTTATGAAGACCCTACGTTTTCACATTTTTTTCAATGAATTCCCAGTCGTATATTTTTTGGTACCTGACGATATATGTCGATTTTTATGATCGGACTTAAAATTGAAAATTCAAAATATGAGGTACTTGGTACTTATAAATATTTTTTTTGACTTTCTGAAAAGGTCTCAGTGACACTTATGAAGACTCTACGTTTTCACATTTTTTTCAATGAATTCCAAGTCGTATATTTATTGGTACCTGACGATATATGTCGATTTTTATGATCGGACTTAAAATTGAAAATTCAAAATATGAGGTACTTGGTACTTATAAATATTTTTTTTGACTTTCTGAAAAGGTCTCAGTGACACTTATGAAGACCCTACGTTTTCACATTTTTTTCAATGAATTCCAAGTCGTATATTTATTGGTACCTGACGATATATGTCGATTTTTATGATCGGACTTAGAATTAAAAATTCAAAATATGAGGTACTTGGTACTTATAAATATTTTTTTTGACTTTCTGAAAAGGTCTAAGTGACACTTATGAAGACCCTACGTTTTCACATTTTTTTCAATGAATTCCAAGTCGTATATTTTTTGGTACCTGACGATATATGTCGATTTTTATGATCGGACTTAGAATTAAAAATTCAAAATATGAGGTACTTGGTACTTATAAATATTTTTTTTGACTTTCTGAAAAGGTCTCAGTGACACTTATGAAGACCCTACGTTTTCACATTTTTTTCAATGAATTCCCAGTCGTATATTTTTTGGTACCTGACGATATATGTCGATTTTTATGATCGGACTTAAAATTGAAAATTCAAAATATGAGGTACTTGGTACTTATAAATATTTTTTTTGACTTTCTGAAAAGGTCTCAGTGACACTTATGAAGACCCTACGTTTTCACATTTTTTTCAATGAATTCCAAGTCGTATATTTATTGGTACCTGACGATATATGTCGATTTTTATGATCGGACTTAAAATTGAAAATTCAAAATATGAGGTACTTGGTACTTATAAATATTTTTTTTGACTTTCTGAAAAGGTCTCAGTGACACTTATGAAGACCCTACGTTTTCACATTTTTTTCAATGAATTCCAAGTCGTATATTTATTGGTACCTGACGATATATGTCGATTTTTATGATCGGACTTAGAATTAAAAATTCAAAATATGAGGTACTTGGTACTTATAAATATTTTTTTTGACTTTCTGAAAAGGTCTAAGTGACACTTATGAAGACCCTACGTTTTCACATTTTTTTCAATGAATTCCAAGTCGTATATTTTTTGGTACCTGACGATATATGTCGATTTTTATGATCGGACTTAGAATTAAAAATTCAAAATATGAGGTACTTGGTACTTATAAATATTTTTTTTGACTTTCTGAAAAGGTCTCAGTGACACTTATGAAGACCCTACGTTTTCACATTTTTTTCAATGAATTCCAAGTCGTATATTTATTGGTACCTGACGATATATGTCGATTTTTATGATCGGACTTAGAATTAAAAATTCAAAATATGAGGTACTTGGTACTTATAAATATTTTTTTTGACTTTCTGAAAAGGTCTCAGTGACACTTATGAAGACCCTACGTTTTCACATTTTTTTCAATGAATTCCAAGTCGTATATATTTTGGTACCTGACGATATATGTCGATTTTTATGATCGAACTTAGAATTAAAAATTCAAAATATGAGGTACTTGGTACTTATAAATATTTTTTTTGACTTTCTGAAAAGGTCTCAGTGACATTTATGAAGACCCTACGTTTTCACATTTTTTTTTGAATTCCAAGTCGTATATTTATTGGTACCTGACGATATATGTCGATTTTTATGATCGGACTTAGAATTAAAAATTCAAAATATGAGGTACTTGGTACTTATAAATATTTTTTTTGACTTTCTGAAAAGGTCTCAGTGACACTTATGAAGACCCTACGTTTTCACATTTTTTTCAATGAATTCCAAGTCGTATATTTATTGGTACCTGACGATATATGTCGATTTTTATGATCGGATTAGAATTAAAAATTCAAAATATGAGGTACTTGGTACTTATAAATATTTTTTTTGACTTTCTGAAAAGGTCTCAGTGACACTTATGAAGACCCTACGTTTTCACATTTTTTTCAATGAATTCCAAGACGTATATTTATTGGTACCTGACGATAAATGTCGATTTTTATGATCGGATTTAGAATTAAAAATTCAAAATATGAGGTACTTGGTACTTATAAATATTTTTTTTGACTTTCTGAAAAGGTCTCAGTGACACTTAGGAAGACCCTACGTTTTCACATTTTTTTCAATGAATTCCCAGTCGTATATTTTTTGGTACCTGACGATATATGTCGATTTTTATGATCGGACTTAAAATTGAAAATTCAAAATATGAGGTACTTGGTACTTATAAATATTTTTTTTGACTTTCTGAAAAGGTCTCAGTGACACTTATGAAGACCCTACGTTTTCACATTTTTTTCAATGAATTCCAAGTCGTATATTTATTGGTACCTGACGATATATGTCGATTTTTATGATCGGACTTAAAATTGAAAATTCAAAATATGAGGTACTTGGTACTTATAAATATTTTTTTTGACTTTCTGAAAAGGTCTCAGTGACACTTATGAAGACCCTACGTTTTCACATTTTTTTCAATGAATTCCAAGTCGTATATTTATTGGTACCTGACGATATATGTCGATTTTTATGATCGGACTTAGAATTAAAAATTCAAAATATGAGGTACTTGGTACTTATAAATTTTTTTTTGACTTTCTGAAAAGGTCTCAGTGACACACATGAAGACCCTACGTTTTCACATTTTTTTCAATGAATTCCAAGTCGTATATTTTTTGGTACCTGACGATATATGTTGATTTTTATGATCGGACTTAGAATTAAAAATTCAAAATATGAGGTACTTGGTACTTATAAATATTTTTTTTGACTTTCTGAAAAGGTCTCAGTGACATTTATGAAGACCCTACGTTTTCACATTTTTTTTTTAATTCCAAGTCGTATATTTATTGGTACCTGACGATATATGTCGATTTTTATGATCGGACTTAGAATTAAAAATTCAAAATATGAGGTACTTGGTACTTATAAATATTTTTTTTGACTTTCTGAAAAGGTCTCAGTGACACTTATGAAGACCCTACGTTTTCACATTTTTTTCAATGAATTCCAAGACGTATATTTATTGGTACCTGACGATATATGTCGATTTTTATGATCGGACTTAGAATTAAAAATTCAAAATATGAGGTACTTGGTACTTATAAATATTTTTTTTGACTTTCTGAAAAGGTCTCAATGACACTTATGAAGACCCTACGTTTTCACATTTTTTTCAATGAATTCCAAGTCGTATATTTATTGGTACCTGACGATATATGTCGATTTTTATGATCGGACTTAAAATTGAAAATTCAAAATATGAGGTACTTGGTACTTATAAATATTTTTTTTGACTTTCTGAAAAGGTCTCAGTGACACTTATGAAGACCCTACGTTTTCACATTTTTTTCAATGAATTCCAAGTCGTATATTTATTGGTACCTGACGATATATGTCGATTTTTATGATCGGACTTAGAATTAAAAATTCAAAATATGAGGTACTTGGTACTTATAAATATTTTTTTTGACTTTCTGAAAAGGTCTCAGTGACACTTATGAAGACCCTACGTTTTCACATTTTTTTCAATGAATTCCCAGTCGTATATTTTTTGGTACCTGACGATATATGTCGATTTTTATGATCGGACTTAAAATTGAAAATTCAAAATATGAGGTACTTGGTACTTATAAATATTTTTTTTGACTTTCTGAAAAGGTCTCAGTGACACTTATGAAGACCCTACGTTTTCACATTTTTTTCAATGAATTCCAAGTCGTATATTTATTGGTACCTGACGATATATGTCGATTTTTATGATCGGACTTAAAATTGAAAATTCAAAATATGAGGTACTTGGTACTTATAAATATTTTTTTTGACTTTCTGAAAAGGTCTCAGTGACACTTATGAAGACCCTACGTTTTCACATTTTTTTCAATGAATTCCAAGTCGTATATTTATTGGTACCTGACGATATATGTCGATTTTTATGATCGGACTTAGAATTAAAAATTCAAAATATGAGGTACTTGGTACTTATAAATATTTTTTTTGACTTTCTGAAAAGGTCTAAGTGACACTTATGAAGACCCTACGTTTTCACATTTTTTTCAATGAATTCCAAGTCGTATATTTTTTGGTACCTGACGATATATGTCGATTTTTATGATCGGACTTAGAATTAAAAATTCAAAATATGAGGTACTTGGTACTTATAAATATTTTTTTTGACTTTCTGAAAAGGTCTCAGTGACACTTATGAAGACCCTACGTTTTCACATTTTTTTCAATGAATTCCAAGTCGTATATTTATTGGTACCTGACGATATATGTCGATTTTTATGATCGGACTTAGAATTAAAAATTCAAAATATGAGGTACTTGGTACTTATAAATATTTTTTTTGACTTTCTGAAAAGGTCTCAGTGACACTTATGAAGACCCTACGTTTTCACATTTTTTTCAATGAATTCCAAGTCGTATATATTTTGGTACCTGACGATATATGTCGATTTTTATGATCGAACTTAGAATTAAAAATTCAAAATATGAGGTACTTGGTACTTATAAATATTTTTTTTGACTTTCTGAAAAGGTCTCAGTGACATTTATGAAGACCCTACGTTTTCACATTTTTTTTTGAATTCCAAGTCGTATATTTATTGGTACCTGACGATATATGTCGATTTTTATGATCGGACTTAGAATTAAAAATTCAAAATATGAGGTACTTGGTACTTATAAATATTTTTTTTGACTTTCTGAAAAGGTCTCAGTGACACTTATGAAGACCCTACGTTTTCACATTTTTTTCAATGAATTCCAAGTCGTATATTTATTGGTACCTGACGATATATGTCGATTTTTATGATCGGATTAGAATTAAAAATTCAAAATATGAGGTACTTGGTACTTATAAATATTTTTTTTGACTTTCTGAAAAGGTCTAAGTGACACTTATGAAGACCCTACGTTTTCACATTTTTTTCAATGAATTCCAAGACGTATATTTATTGGTACCTGACGATAAATGTCGATTTTTATGATCGGATTTAGAATTAAAAATTCAAAATATGAGGTACTTGGTACTTATAAATATTTTTTTTGACTTTCTGAAAAGGTCTCAGTGACACTTAGGAAGACCCTACGTTTTCACATTTTTTTCAATGAATTCCCAGTCGTATATTTTTTGGTACCTGACGATATATGTCGATTTTTATGATCGGACTTAAAATTGAAAATTCAAAATATGAGGTACTTGGTACTTATAAATATTTTTTTTGACTTTCTGAAAAGGTCTCAGTGACACTTATGAAGACCCTACGTTTTCACATTTTTTTCAATGAATTCCAAGTCGTATATTTATTGGTACCTGACGATATATGTCGATTTTTATGATCGGACTTAAAATTGAAAATTCAAAATATGAGGTACTTGGTACTTATAAATATTTTTTTTGACTTTCTGAAAAGGTCTCAGTGACACTTATGAAGACCCTACGTTTTCACATTTTTTTCAATGAATTCCAAGTCGTATATTTATTGGTACCTGACGATATATGTCGATTTTTATGATCGGACTTAGAATTAAAAATTCAAAATATGAGGTACTTGGTACTTATAAATTTTTTTTTGACTTTCTGAAAAGGTCTCAGTGACACACATGAAGACCCTACGTTTTCACATTTTTTTCAATGAATTCCAAGTCGTATATTTTTTGGTACCTGACGATATATGTTGATTTTTATGATCGGACTTAGAATTAAAAATTCAAAATATGAGGTACTTGGTACTTATAAATATTTTTTTTGACTTTCTGAAAAGGTCTCAGTGACATTTATGAAGACCCTACGTTTTCACATTTTTTTTTTAATTCCAAGTCGTATATTTATTGGTACCTGACGATATATGTCGATTTTTATGATCGGACTTAGAATTAAAAATTCAAAATATGAGGTACTTGGTACTTATAAATATTTTTTTTGACTTTCTGAAAAGGTCTCAGTGACACTTATGAAGACCCTACGTTTTCACATTTTTTTCAATGAATTCCAAGACGTATATTTATTGGTACCTGACGATATATGTCGATTTTTATGATCGGACTTAGAATTAAAAATTCAAAATATGAGGTACTTGGTACTTATAAATATTTTTTTTGACTTTCTGAAAAGGTCTCAATGACACTTATGAAGACCCTACGTTTTCACATTTTTTTCAATGAATTCCAAGTCGTATATTTATTGGTACCTGACGATATATGTCGATTTTTATGATCGGACTTAAAATTGAAAATTCAAAATATGAGGTACTTGGTACTTATAAATATTTTTTTTGACTTTCTGAAAAGGTCTCAGTGACACTTATGAAGACCCTACGTTTTCACATTTTTTTCAATGAATTCCAAGTCGTATATTTATTGGTACCTGACGATATATGTCGATTTTTATGATCGGACTTAGAATTAAAAATTCAAAATATGAGGTACTTGGTACTTATAAATTTTTTTTTGACTTTCTGAAAAGGTCTCAGTGACACACATGAAGACCCTACGTTTTCACATTTTTTTCAATGAATTCCAAGTCGTATATTTTTTGGTACCTGACGATATATGTTGATTTTTATGATCGGACTTAGAATTAAAAATTCAAAATATGAGGTACTTGGTACTTATAAATATTTTTTTTGACTTTCTGAAAAGGTCTCAGTGACATTTATGAAGACCCTACGTTTTCACATTTTTTTTTTAATTCCAAGTCGTATATTTATTGGTACCTGACGATATATGTCGATTTTTATGATCGGACTTAGAATTAAAAATTCAAAATATGAGGTACTTGGTACTTATAAATATTTTTTTTGACTTTCTGAAAAGGTCTCAGTGACACTTATGAAGACCCTACGTTTTCACATTTTTTTCAATGAATTCCAAGACGTATATTTATTGGTACCTGACGATATATGTCGATTTTTATGATCGGACTTAGAATTAAAAATTCAAAATATGAGGTACTTGGTACTTATAAATATTTTTTTTGACTTTCTGAAAAGGTCTCAATGACACTTATGAAGACCCTACGTTTTCACATTTTTTTCAATGAATTCCAAGTCGTATATTTATTGGTACCTGACGATATATGTCGATTTTTATGATCGGACTTAAAATTGAAAATTCAAAATATGAGGTACTTGGTACTTATAAATATTTTTTTTGACTTTCTGAAAAGGTCTCAGTGACACTTATGAAGACCCTACGTTTTCACATTTTTTTCAATGAATTCCAAGTCGTATATTTATTGGTACCTGACGATATATGTCGATTTTTATGATCGGACTTAGAATTAAAAATTCAAAATATGAGGTACTTGGTACTTATAAATATTTTTTTTGACTTTCTGAAAAGGTCTCAGTGACACTTATGAAGACCCTACGTTTTCACATTTTTTTCAATGAATTCCCAGTCGTATATTTTTTGGTACCTGACGATATATGTCGATTTTTATGATCGGACTTAAAATTGAAAATTCAAAATATGAGGTACTTGGTACTTATAAATATTTTTTTTGACTTTCTGAAAAGGTCTCAGTGACACTTATGAAGACCCTACGTTTTCACATTTTTTTCAATGAATTCCAAGTCGTATATTTATTGGTACCTGACGATATATGTCGATTTTTATGATCGGACTTAGAATTAAAAATTCAAAATATGAGGTACTTGGTACTTATAAATATTTTTTTTGACTTTCTGAAAAGGTCTCAGTGACACTTATGAAGACCCTACGTTTTCACATTTTTTTCAATGAATTCCCAGTCGTATATTTTTTGGTACCTGACGATATATGTCGATTTTTATGATCGGACTTAAAATTGAAAATTCAAAATATGAGGTACTTGGTACTTATAAATATTTTTTTTGACTTTCTGAAAAGGTCTCAGTGACACTTATGAAGACCCTACGTTTTCACATTTTTTTCAATGAATTCCAAGTCGTATATTTATTGGTACCTGACGATATATGTCGATTTTTATGATCGGACTTAAAATTAAAAATTCAAAATATGAGGTACTTGGTACTTATAAATATTTTTTTTGACTTTCTGAAAAGGTCTCAGTGACATTTATGAAGACCCTACGTTTTCACATTTTTTTTTGAATTCCAAGTCGTATATTTATTGGTACCTGACGATATATGTCGATTTTTATGATCGGACTTAGAATTAAAAATTCAAAATATGAGGTACTTGGTACTTATAAATATTTTTTTTGACTTTCTGAAAAGGTCTCAGTGACACTTATGAAGACCCTACGTTTTCACATTTTTTTCAATGAATTCCAAGTCGTATATTTATTGGTACCTGACGATATATGTCGATTTTTATGATCGGATTAGAATTAAAAATTCAAAATATGAGGTACTTGGTACTTATAAATATTTTTTTTGACTTTCTGAAAAGGTCTAAGTGACACTTATGAAGACCCTACGTTTTCACATTTTTTTCAATGAATTCCAAGACGTATATTTATTGGTACCTGACGATAAATGTCGATTTTTATGATCGGATTTAGAATTAAAAATTCAAAATATGAGGTACTTGGTACTTATAAATATTTTTTTTGACTTTCTGAAAAGGTCTCAGTGACACTTAGGAAGACCCTACGTTTTCACATTTTTTTCAATGAATTCCCAGTCGTATATTTTTTGGTACCTGACGATATATGTCGATTTTTATGATCGGACTTAAAATTGAAAATTCAAAATATGAGGTACTTGGTACTTATAAATATTTTTTTTGACTTTCTGAAAAGGTCTCAGTGACACTTATGAAGACCCTACGTTTTCACATTTTTTTCAATGAATTCCAAGTCGTATATTTATTGGTACCTGACGATATATGTCGATTTTTATGATCGGACTTAAAATTGAAAATTCAAAATATGAGGTACTTGGTACTTATAAATATTTTTTTTGACTTTCTGAAAAGGTCTCAGTGACACTTATGAAGACCCTACGTTTTCACATTTTTTTCAATGAATTCCAAGTCGTATATTTATTGGTACCTGACGATATATGTCGATTTTTATGATCGGACTTAGAATTAAAAATTCAAAATATGAGGTACTTGGTACTTATAAATTTTTTTTTGACTTTCTGAAAAGGTCTCAGTGACACACATGAAGACCCTACGTTTTCACATTTTTTTCAATGAATTCCAAGTCGTATATTTTTTGGTACCTGACGATATATGTTGATTTTTATGATCGGACTTAGAATTAAAAATTCAAAATATGAGGTACTTGGTACTTATAAATATTTTTTTTGACTTTCTGAAAAGGTCTCAGTGACATTTATGAAGACCCTACGTTTTCACATTTTTTTTTTAATTCCAAGTCGTATATTTATTGGTACCTGACGATATATGTCGATTTTTATGATCGGACTTAGAATTAAAAATTCAAAATATGAGGTACTTGGTACTTATAAATATTTTTTTTGACTTTCTGAAAAGGTCTCAGTGACACTTATGAAGACCCTACGTTTTCACATTTTTTTCAATGAATTCCAAGACGTATATTTATTGGTACCTGACGATATATGTCGATTTTTATGATCGGACTTAGAATTAAAAATTCAAAATATGAGGTACTTGGTACTTATAAATATTTTTTTTGACTTTCTGAAAAGGTCTCAATGACACTTATGAAGACCCTACGTTTTCACATTTTTTTCAATGAATTCCAAGTCGTATATTTATTGGTACCTGACGATATATGTCGATTTTTATGATCGGACTTAAAATTGAAAATTCAAAATATGAGGTACTTGGTACTTATAAATATTTTTTTTGACTTTCTGAAAAGGTCTCAGTGACACTTATGAAGACCCTACGTTTTCACATTTTTTTCAATGAATTCCAAGTCGTATATTTATTGGTACCTGACGATATATGTCGATTTTTATGATCGGACTTAGAATTAAAAATTCAAAATATGAGGTACTTGGTACTTATAAATTTTTTTTTGACTTTCTGAAAAGGTCTCAGTGACACACATGAAGACCCTACGTTTTCACATTTTTTTCAATGAATTCCAAGTCGTATATTTTTTGGTACCTGACGATATATGTTGATTTTTATGATCGGACTTAGAATTAAAAATTCAAAATATGAGGTACTTGGTACTTATAAATATTTTTTTTGACTTTCTGAAAAGGTCTCAGTGACATTTATGAAGACCCTACGTTTTCACATTTTTTTTTTAATTCCAAGTCGTATATTTATTGGTACCTGACGATATATGTCGATTTTTATGATCGGACTTAGAATTAAAAATTCAAAATATGAGGTACTTGGTACTTATAAATATTTTTTTTGACTTTCTGAAAAGGTCTCAGTGACACTTATGAAGACCCTACGTTTTCACATTTTTTTCAATGAATTCCAAGACGTATATTTATTGGTACCTGACGATATATGTCGATTTTTATGATCGGACTTAGAATTAAAAATTCAAAATATGAGGTACTTGGTACTTATAAATATTTTTTTTGACTTTCTGAAAAGGTCTCAATGACACTTATGAAGACCCTACGTTTTCACATTTTTTTCAATGAATTCCAAGTCGTATATTTATTGGTACCTGACGATATATGTCGATTTTTATGATCGGACTTAAAATTGAAAATTCAAAATATGAGGTACTTGGTACTTATAAATATTTTTTTTGACTTTCTGAAAAGGTCTCAGTGACACTTATGAAGACCCTACGTTTTCACATTTTTTTCAATGAATTCCAAGTCGTATATTTATTGGTACCTGACGATATATGTCGATTTTTATGATCGGACTTAGAATTAAAAATTCAAAATATGAGGTACTTGGTACTTATAAATATTTTTTTTGACTTTCTGAAAAGGTCTCAGTGACACTTATGAAGACCCTACGTTTTCACATTTTTTTCAATGAATTCCCAGTCGTATATTTTTTGGTACCTGACGATATATGTCGATTTTTATGATCGGACTTAAAATTGAAAATTCAAAATATGAGGTACTTGGTACTTATAAATATTTTTTTTGACTTTCTGAAAAGGTCTCAGTGACACTTATGAAGACCCTACGTTTTCACATTTTTTTCAATGAATTCCAAGTCGTATATTTATTGGTACCTGACGATATATGTCGATTTTTATGATCGGACTTAAAATTGAAAATTCAAAATATGAGGTACTTGGTACTTATAAATATTTTTTTTGACTTTCTGAAAAGGTCTCAGTGACACTTATGAAGACCCTACGTTTTCACATTTTTTTCAATGAATTCCAAGTCGTATATTTATTGGTACCTGACGATATATGTCGATTTTTATGATCGGACTTAGAATTAAAAATTCAAAATATGAGGTACTTGGTACTTATAAATATTTTTTTTTGACTTTCTGAAAAGGTCTAAGTGACACTTATGAAGACCCTACGTTTTCACATTTTTTTCAATGAATTCCAAGTCGTATATTTTTTGGTACCTGACGATATATGTCGATTTTTATGATCGGACTTAGAATTAAAAATTCAAAATATGAGGTACTTGGTACTTATAAATATTTTTTTTGACTTTCTGAAAAGGTCTCAGTGACACTTATGAAGACCCTACGTTTTCACATTTTTTTCAATGAATTCCAAGTCGTATATTTATTGGTACCTGACGATATATGTCGATTTTTATGATCGGACTTAGAATTAAAAATTCAAAATATGAGGTACTTGGTACTTATAAATATTTTTTTTGACTTTCTGAAAAGGTCTCAGTGACACTTATGAAGACCCTACGTTTTCACATTTTTTTCAATGAATTCCAAGTCGTATATATTTTGGTACCTGACGATATATGTCGATTTTTATGATCGAACTTAGAATTAAAAATTCAAAATATGAGGTACTTGGTACTTATAAATATTTTTTTTGACTTTCTGAAAAGGTCTCAGTGACATTTATGAAGACCCTACGTTTTCACATTTTTTTTTGAATTCCAAGTCGTATATTTATTGGTACCTGACGATATATGTCGATTTTTATGATCGGACTTAGAATTAAAAATTCAAAATATGAGGTACTTGGTACTTATAAATATTTTTTTTGACTTTCTGAAAAGGTCTCAGTGACACTTATGAAGACCCTACGTTTTCACATTTTTTTCAATGAATTCCAAGTCGTATATTTATTGGTACCTGACGATATATGTCGATTTTTATGATCGGATTAGAATTAAAAATTCAAAATATGAGGTACTTGGTACTTATAAATATTTTTTTTGACTTTCTGAAAAGGTCTAAGTGACACTTATGAAGACCCTACGTTTTCACATTTTTTTCAATGAATTCCAAGACGTATATTTATTGGTACCTGACGATAAATGTCGATTTTTATGATCGGATTTAGAATTAAAAATTCAAAATATGAGGTACTTGGTACTTATAAATATTTTTTTTGACTTTCTGAAAAGGTCTCAGTGACACTTAGGAAGACCCTACGTTTTCACATTTTTTTCAATGAATTCCCAGTCGTATATTTTTTGGTACCTGACGATATATGTCGATTTTTATGATCGGACTTAAAATTGAAAATTCAAAATATGAGGTACTTGGTACTTATAAATATTTTTTTTGACTTTCTGAAAAGGTCTCAGTGACACTTATGAAGACCCTACGTTTTCACATTTTTTTCAATGAATTCCAAGTCGTATATTTATTGGTACCTGACGATATATGTCGATTTTTATGATCGGACTTAAAATTGAAAATTCAAAATATGAGGTACTTGGTACTTATAAATATTTTTTTTGACTTTCTGAAAAGGTCTCAGTGACACTTATGAAGACCCTACGTTTTCACATTTTTTTCAATGAATTCCAAGTCGTATATTTATTGGTACCTGACGATATATGTCGATTTTTATGATCGGACTTAGAATTAAAAATTCAAAATATGAGGTACTTGGTACTTATAAATTTTTTTTTGACTTTCTGAAAAGGTCTCAGTGACACACATGAAGACCCTACGTTTTCACATTTTTTTCAATGAATTCCAAGTCGTATATTTTTTGGTACCTGACGATATATGTTGATTTTTATGATCGGACTTAGAATTAAAAATTCAAAATATGAGGTACTTGGTACTTATAAATATTTTTTTTGACTTTCTGAAAAGGTCTCAGTGACATTTATGAAGACCCTACGTTTTCACATTTTTTTTTTAATTCCAAGTCGTATATTTATTGGTACCTGACGATATATGTCGATTTTTATGATCGGACTTAGAATTAAAAATTCAAAATATGAGGTACTTGGTACTTATAAATATTTTTTTTGACTTTCTGAAAAGGTCTCAGTGACACTTATGAAGACCCTACGTTTTCACATTTTTTTCAATGAATTCCAAGACGTATATTTATTGGTACCTGACGATATATGTCGATTTTTATGATCGGACTTAGAATTAAAAATTCAAAATATGAGGTACTTGGTACTTATAAATATTTTTTTTGACTTTCTGAAAAGGTCTCAATGACACTTATGAAGACCCTACGTTTTCACATTTTTTTCAATGAATTCCAAGTCGTATATTTATTGGTACCTGACGATATATGTCGATTTTTATGATCGGACTTAAAATTGAAAATTCAAAATATGAGGTACTTGGTACTTATAAATATTTTTTTTGACTTTCTGAAAAGGTCTCAGTGACACTTATGAAGACCCTACGTTTTCACATTTTTTTCAATGAATTCCAAGTCGTATATTTATTGGTACCTGACGATATATGTCGATTTTTATGATCGGACTTAGAATTAAAAATTCAAAATATGAGGTACTTGGTACTTATAAATATTTTTTTTGACTTTCTGAAAAGGTCTAAGTGACACTTATGAAGACCCTACGTTTTCACATTTTTTTCAATGAATTCCAAGACGTATATTTATTGGTACCTGACGATAAATGTCGATTTTTATGATCGGATTTAGAATTAAAAATTCAAAATATGAGGTACTTGGTACTTATAAATATTTTTTTTGACTTTCTGAAAAGGTCTCAGTGACACTTATGAAAACCCTACGTTTTCACATTTTTTTCAATGAATTCCCAGTCGTATATTTTTTGGTACCTGACGATATATGTCGATTTTTATGATCGGACTTAAAATTGAAAATTCAAAATATGAGGTACTTGGTACTTATAAATATTTTTTTTGACTTTCTGAAAAGGTCTCAGTGACACTTATGAAGACCCTACGTTTTCACATTTTTTTCAATGAATTCCAAGTCGTATATTTATTGGTACCTGACGATATATGTCGATTTTTATGATCGGACTTAAAATTGAAAATTCAAAATATGAGGTACTTGGTACTTATAAATATTTTTTTTGACTTTCTGAAAAGGTCTCAGTGACACTTATGAAGACCCTACGTTTTCACATTTTTTTCAATGAATTCCAAGTCGTATATTTATTGGTACCTGACGATATATGTCGATTTTTATGATCGGACTTAGAATTAAAAATTCAAAATATGAGGTACTTGGTACTTATAAATTTTTTTTTGACTTTCTGAAAAGGTCTCAGTGACACACATGAAGACCCTACGTTTTCACATTTTTTTCAATGAATTCCAAGTCGTATATTTTTTGGTACCTGACGATATATGTTGATTTTTATGATCGGACTTAGAATTAAAAATTCAAAATATGAGGTACTTGGTACTTATAAATATTTTTTTTGACTTTCTGAAAAGGTCTCAGTGACATTTATGAAGACCCTACGTTTTCACATTTTTTTTTTAATTCCAAGTCGTATATTTATTGGTACCTGACGATATATGTCGATTTTTATGATCGGACTTAGAATTAAAAATTCAAAATATGAGGTACTTGGTACTTATAAATATTTTTTTTGACTTTCTGAAAAGGTCTCAGTGACACTTATGAAGACCCTACGTTTTCACATTTTTTTCAATGAATTCCAAGACGTATATTTATTGGTACCTGACGATATATGTCGATTTTTATGATCGGACTTAGAATTAAAAATTCAAAATATGAGGTACTTGGTACTTATAAATATTTTTTTTGACTTTCTGAAAAGGTCTCAATGACACTTATGAAGACCCTACGTTTTCACATTTTTTTCAATGAATTCCAAGTCGTATATTTATTGGTACCTGACGATATATGTCGATTTTTATGATCGGACTTAAAATTGAAAATTCAAAATATGAGGTACTTGGTACTTATAAATATTTTTTTTGACTTTCTGAAAAGGTCTCAGTGACACTTATGAAGACCCTACGTTTTCACATTTTTTTCAATGAATTCCAAGTCGTATATTTATTGGTACCTGACGATATATGTCGATTTTTATGATCGGACTTAGAATTAAAAATTCAAAATATGAGGTACTTGGTACTTATAAATTTTTTTTTGACTTTCTGAAAAGGTCTCAGTGACACTTATGAAGACCCTACGTTTTCACATTTTTTTCAATGAATTCCAAGTCGTATATTTATTGGTACCTGACGATATATGTCGATTTTTATGATCGGACTTAGAATTAAAAATTCAAAATATGAGGTACTTGGTACTTATAAATTTTTTTTTGACTTTCTGAAAAGGTCTCAGTGACACACATGAAGACCCTACGTTTTCACATTTTTTTCAATGAATTCCAAGTCGTATATTTTTTGGTACCTGACGATATATGTTGATTTTTATGATCGGACTTAAAATTGAAAATTCAAAATATGAGGTACTTGGTACTTATAAATATTTTTTTTGACTTTCTGAAAAGGTCTCAGTGACACTTATGAAGACCCTACGTTTTCACATTTTTTTCAATGAATTCCAAGTCGTATATTTATTGGTACCTGACGATATATGTCGATTTTTATGATCGGACTTAAAATTGAAAATTCAAAATATGAGGTACTTGGTACTTATAAATATTTTTTTTGACTTTCTGAAAAGGTCTCAGTGACACTTATGAAGACCCTACGTTTTCACATTTTTTTCAATGAATTCCAAGTCGTATATTTATTGGTACCTGACGATATATGTCGATTTTTATGATCGGACTTAGAATTAAAAATTCAAAATATGAGGTACTTGGTACTTATAAATATTTTTTTTGACTTTCTGAAAAGGTCTAAGTGACACTTATGAAGACCCTACGTTTTCACATTTTTTTCAATGAATTCCAAGTCGTATATTTTTTGGTACCTGACGATATATGTCGATTTTTATGATCGGACTTAGAATTAAAAATTCAAAATATGAGGTACTTGGTACTTATAAATATTTTTTTTGACTTTCTGAAAAGGTCTCAGTGACACTTATGAAGACCCTACGTTTTCACATTTTTTTCAATGAATTCCAAGTCGTATATTTATTGGTACCTGACGATATATGTCGATTTTTATGATCGGACTTAGAATTAAAAATTCAAAATATGAGGTACTTGGTGCTTATAAATATTTTTTTTGACTTTCTGAAAAGGTCTCAGTGACACTTATGAAGACCCTACGTTTTCACATTTTTTTCAATGAATTCCAAGTCGTATATATTTTGGTACCTGACGATATATGTCGATTTTTATGATCGAACTTAGAATTAAAAATTCAAAATATGAGGTACTTGGTACTTATAAATATTTTTTTTGACTTTCTGAAAAGGTCTCAGTGACATTTATGAAGACCCTACGTTTTCACATTTTTTTTTTAATTCCAAGTCGTATATTTATTGGTACCTGACGATATATGTCGATTTTTATGATCGGATTTAGAATTAAAAATTCAAAATATGAGGTACTTGGTACTTATAAATATTTTTTTTGACTTTCTGAAAAGGTCTCAGTGACACTTATGAAAACCCTACGTTTTCACATTTTTTTCAATGAATTCCCAGTCGTATATTTTTTGGTACCTGACGATATATGTCGATTTTTATGATCGGACTTAAAATTGAAAATTCAAAATATGAGGTACTTGGTACTTATAAATATTTTTTTTGACTTTCTGAAAAGGTCTCAGTGACACTTATGAAGACCCTACGTTTTCACATTTTTTTCAATGAATTCCAAGTCGTATATTTATTGGTACCTGACGATATATGTCGATTTTTATGATCGGACTTAAAATTGAAAATTCAAAGTATGAGGTACTTGGTACTTATAAATATTTTTTTTGACTTTCTGAAAAGGTCTCAGTGACACTTATGAAGACCCTACGTTTTCACATTTTTTTCAATGAATTCCAAGTCGTATATTTATTGGTACCTGACGATATATGTCGATTTTTATGATCGGACTTAGAATTAAAAATTCAAAATATGAGGTACTTGGTACTTATAAATATTTTTTTTGACTTTCTGAAAAGGTCTCAGTGACACTTATGAAGACCCTACGTTTTCACATTTTTTTCAATGAATTCCAAGTCGTATATTTATTGGTACCTGACGATATATGTCGATTTTTATGATCGGACTTAAAATTGAAAATTCAAAATATGAGGTACTTGGTACTTATAAATATTTTTTTTGACTTTCTGAAAAGGTCTCAGTGACACTTATGAAGACCCTACGTTTTCACATTTTTTTCAATGAATTCCAAGTCGTATATTTATTGGTACCTGACGATATATGTCGATTTTTATGATCGGACTTAGAATTAAAAATTCAAAATATGAGGTACTTGGTACTTATAAATATTTTTTTTGACTTTCTGAAAAGGTCTCAGTGACACTTATGAAGACCCTACGTTTTCACATTTTTTTCAATGAATTCCAAGTCGTATATTTATTGGTACCTGACGATATATGTCGATTTTTATGATCGGACTTAAAATTGAAAATTCAAAATATGAGGTACTTGGTACTTATAAATATTTTTTTTGACTTTCTGAAAAGGTCTCAGTGACACTTATGAAGACCCTACGTTTTCACATTTTTTTCAATGAATTCCAAGTCGTATATTTATTGGTACCTGACGATATATGTCGATTTTTATGATCGGACTTAGAATTAAAAATTCAAAATATGAGGTACTTGGTACTTATAAATATTTTTTTTGACTTTCTGAAAAGGTCTCAGTGACACTTATGAAGACCCTACGTTTTCACATTTTTTTCAATGAATTCCAAGTCGTATATTTATTGGTACCTGACGATATATGTCGATTTTTATGATCGGACTTAGAATTAAAAATTCAAAATATGAGGTACTTGGTACTTATAAATTTTTTTTTGACTTTCTGAAAAGGTCTCAGTGACACACATGAAGACCCTACGTTTTCACATTTTTTTCAATGAATTCCAAGTCGTATATTTATTGGTACCTGACGATATATGTCGATTTTTATGATCGGACTTAGAATTAAAAATTCAAAATATGAGGTACTTGGTACTTATAAATTTTTTTTTGACTTTCTGAAAAGGTCTCAGTGACACACATGAAGACCCTACGTTTTCACATTTTTTTCAATGAATTCCAAGTCGTATATTTTTTGGTACCTGACGATATATGTTGATTTTTATGATCGGACTTAAAATTGAAAATTCAAAATATGAGGTACTTGGTACTTATAAATATTTTTTTTGACTTTCTGAAAAGGTCTCAGTGACACTTATGAAGACCCTACGTTTTCACATTTTTTTCAATGAATTCCAAGTCGTATATTTATTGGTACCTGACGATATATGTCGATTTTTATGATCGGACTTAAAATTGAAAATTCAAAATATGAGGTACTTGGTACTTATAAATATTTTTTTTGACTTTCTGAAAAGGTCTCAGTGACACTTATGAAGACCCTACGTTTTCACATTTTTTTCAATGAATTCCAAGTCGTATATTTATTGGTACCTGACGATATATGTCGATTTTTATGATCGGACTTAGAATTAAAAATTCAAAATATGAGGTACTTGGTACTTATAAATTTTTTTTTGACTTTCTGAAAAGGTCTCAGTGACACACATGAAGACCCTACGTTTTCACATTTTTTTCAATGAATTCCAAGTCGTATATTTTTTGGTACCTGACGATATATGTTGATTTTTATGATCGGACTTAAAATTGAAAATTCAAAATATGAGGTACTTGGTACTTATAAATATTTTTTTTGACTTTCTGAAAAGGTCTCAGTGACACTTATGAAGACCCTACGTTTTCACATTTTTTTCAATGAATTCCAAGTCGTATATTTATTGGTACCTGACGATATATGTCGATTTTTATGATCGGACTTAAAATTGAAAATTCAAAATATGAGGTACTTGGTACTTATAAATATTTTTTTTGACTTTCTGAAAAGGTCTCAGTGACACTTATGAAGACCCTACGTTTTCACATTTTTTTCAATGAATTCCAAGTCGTATATTTATTGGTACCTGACGATATATGTCGATTTTTATGATCGGACTTAGAATTAAAAATTCAAAATATGAGGTACTTGGTACTTATAAATATTTTTTTTGACTTTCTGAAAAGGTCTAAGTGACACTTATGAAGACCCTACGTTTTCACATTTTTTTCAATGAATTCCAAGTCGTAATTTTTTGGTACCTGACGATATATGTCGATTTTTATGATCGGACTTAGAATTAAAAATTCAAAATATGAGGTACTTGGTACTTATAAATATTTTTTTTGACTTTCTGAAAAGGTCTCAGTGACACTTATGAAGACCCTACGTTTTCACATTTTTTTCAATGAATTCCAAGTCGTATATTTATTGGTACCTGACGATATATGTCGATTTTTATGATCGGACTTAGAATTAAAAATTCAAAATATGAGGTACTTGGTGCTTATAAATATTTTTTTTGACTTTCTGAAAAGGTCTCAGTGACACTTATGAAGACCCTACGTTTTCACATTTTTTTCAATGAATTCCAAGTCGTATATATTTTGGTACCTGACGATATATGTCGATTTTTATGATCGAACTTAGAATTAAAAATTCAAAATATGAGGTACTTGGTACTTATAAATATTTTTTTTGACTTTCTGAAAAGGTCTCAGTGACATTTATGAAGACCCTACGTTTTCACATTTTTTTTTTAATTCCAAGTCGTATATTTATTGGTACCTGACGATATATGTCGATTTTTATGATCGGATTTAGAATTAAAAATTCAAAATATGAGGTACTTGGTACTTATAAATATTTTTTTTGACTTTCTGAAAAGGTCTCAGTGACACTTATGAAAACCCTACGTTTTCACATTTTTTTCAATGAATTCCCAGTCGTATATTTTTTGGTACCTGACGATATATGTCGATTTTTATGATCGGACTTAAAATTGAAAATTCAAAATATGAGGTACTTGGTACTTATAAATATTTTTTTTGACTTTCTGAAAAGGTCTCAGTGACACTTATGAAGACCCTACGTTTTCACATTTTTTTCAATGAATTCCAAGTCGTATATTTATTGGTACCTGACGATATATGTCGATTTTTATGATCGGACTTAAAATTGAAAATTCAAAGTATGAGGTACTTGGTACTTATAAATATTTTTTTTGACTTTCTGAAAAGGTCTCAGTGACACTTATGAAAACCCTACGTTTTCACATTTTTTTCAATGAATTCCCAGTCGTATATTTTTTGGTACCTGACGATATATGTCGATTTTTATGATCGGACTTAAAATTGAAAATTCAAAATATGAGGTACTTGGTACTTATAAATATTTTTTTTGACTTTCTGAAAAGGTCTCAGTGACACTTATGAAGACCCTACGTTTTCACATTTTTTTCAATGAATTCCAAGTCGTATATTTATTGGTACCTGACGATATATGTCGATTTTTATGATCGGACTTAAAATTGAAAATTCAAAGTATGAGGTACTTGGTACTTATAAATATTTTTTTTGACTTTCTGAAAAGGTCTCAGTGACACTTATGAAGACCCTACGTTTTCACATTTTTTTCAATGAATTCCAAGTCGTATATTTATTGGTACCTGACGATATATGTCGATTTTTATGATCGGACTTAGAATTAAAAATTCAAAATATGAGGTACTTGGTACTTATAAATATTTTTTTTGACTTTCTGAAAAGGTCTCAGTGACACTTATGAAGACCCTACGTTTTCACATTTTTTTCAATGAATTCCAAGTCGTATATTTATTGGTACCTGACGATATATGTCGATTTTTATGATCGGACTTAAAATTGAAAATTCAAAATATGAGGTACTTGGTACTTATAAATATTTTTTTTGACTTTCTGAAAAGGTCTCAGTGACACTTATGAAGACCCTACGTTTTCACATTTTTTTCAATGAATTCCAAGTCGTATATTTATTGGTACCTGACGATATATGTCGATTTTTATGATCGGACTTAGAATTAAAAATTCAAAATATGAGGTACTTGGTACTTATAAATATTTTTTTTGACTTTCTGAAAAGGTCTCAGTGACACTTATGAAGACCCTACGTTTTCACATTTTTTTCAATGAATTCCAAGTCGTATATTTATTGGTACCTGACGATATATGTCGATTTTTATGATCGGACTTAAAATTGAAAATTCAAAATATGAGGTACTTGGTACTTATAAATATTTTTTTTGACTTTCTGAAAAGGTCTCAGTGACACTTATGAAGACCCTACGTTTTCACATTTTTTTCAATGAATTCCAAGTCGTATATTTATTGGTACCTGACGATATATGTCGATTTTTATGATCGGACTTAGAATTAAAAATTCAAAATATGAGGTACTTGGTACTTATAAATATTTTTTTTGACTTTCTGAAAAGGTCTCAGTGACACTTATGAAGACCCTACGTTTTCACATTTTTTTCAATGAATTCCAAGTCGTATATTTATTGGTACCTGACGATATATGTCGATTTTTATGATCGGACTTAGAATTAAAAATTCAAAATATGAGGTACTTGGTACTTATAAATTTTTTTTTGACTTTCTGAAAAGGTCTCAGTGACACACATGAAGACCCTACGTTTTCACATTTTTTTCAATGAATTCCAAGTCGTATATTTATTGGTACCTGACGATATATGTCGATTTTTATGATCGGACTTAGAATTAAAAATTCAAAATATGAGGTACTTGGTACTTATAAATTTTTTTTTGACTTTCTGAAAAGGTCTCAGTGACACACATGAAGACCCTACGTTTTCACATTTTTTTCAATGAATTCCAAGTCGTATATTTTTTGGTACCTGACGATATATGTTGATTTTTATGATCGGACTTAAAATTGAAAATTCAAAATATGAGGTACTTGGTACTTATAAATTTTTTTTTTGACTTTCTGAAAAGGTCTCAGTGACACTTATGAAGACCCTACGTTTTCACATTTTTTTCAATGAATTCCAAGTCGTATATTTATTGGTACCTGACGATATATGTCGATTTTTATGATCGGACTTAGAATTAAAAATTCAAAATATGAGGTACTTGGTACTTATAAATATTTTTTTTGACTTTCTGAAAAGGTCTCAGTGACATTTATGAAGACCCTACGTTTTCACATTTTTTTTTTAATTCCAAGTCGTATATTTATTGGTACCTGACGATATATGTCGATTTTTATGATCGGATTTAGAATTAAAAATTCAAAATATGAGGTACTTGGTACTTATAAATATTTTTTTTGACTTTCTGAAAAGGTCTCAGTGACACTTATGAAAACCCTACGTTTTCACATTTTTTTCAATGAATTCCCAGTCGTATATTTTTTGGTACCTGACGATATATGTCGATTTTTATGATCGGACTTAAAATTGAAAATTCAAAATATGAGGTACTTGGTACTTATAAATATTTTTTTTGACTTTCTGAAAAGGTCTCAGTGACACTTATGAAGACCCTACGTTTTCACATTTTTTTCAATGAATTCCAAGTCGTATATTTATTGGTACCTGACGATATATGTCGATTTTTATGATCGGACTTAAAATTGAAAATTCAAAGTATGAGGTACTTGGTACTTATAAATATTTTTTTTGACTTTCTGAAAAGGTCTCAGTGACACTTATGAAGACCCTACGTTTTCACATTTTTTTCAATGAATTCCAAGTCGTATATTTATTGGTACCTGACGATATATGTCGATTTTTATGATCGGACTTAGAATTAAAAATTCAAAATATGAGGTACTTGGTACTTATAAATATTTTTTTTGACTTTCTGAAAAGGTCTCAGTGACACTTATGAAGACCCTACGTTTTCACATTTTTTTCAATGAATTCCAAGTCGTATATTTATTGGTACCTGACGATATATGTCGATTTTTATGATCGGACTTAAAATTGAAAATTCAAAATATGAGGTACTTGGTACTTATAAATATTTTTTTTGACTTTCTGAAAAGGTCTCAGTGACACTTATGAAGACCCTACGTTTTCACATTTTTTTCAATGAATTCCAAGTCGTATATTTATTGGTACCTGACGATATATGTCGATTTTTATGATCGGACTTAGAATTAAAAATTCAAAATATGAGGTACTTCGTACTTATAAATATTTTTTTTGACTTTCTGAAAAGGTCTAAGTGACACTTATGAAGACCCTACGTTTTCACATTTTTTTCAATGAATTCCAAGTCGTATATTTTTTGGTACCTGACGATATATGTCGATTTTTATGATCGGACTTTGAATTAAAAATTCAAAATATGAGGTACTTGGTACTTATAAATATTTTTTTTGACTTTCTGAAAAGGTCTCAGTGACACTTATGAAGACCCTGCGTTTTCACATTTTTTTCAATGAATTCCAAGTCGTATATTTATTGGTACCTGACGATATATGTCGATTTTTATGATCGGACTTAGAATTAAAAATTCAAAATATGAGGTACTTGGTACTTATAAATATTTTTTTTGACTTTCTGAAAAGGTCTCAGTGACACTTATGAAGACCCTACGTTTTCACATTTTTTTCAATGAATTCCAAGTCGTATATATTTTGGTACCTGACGATATATGTCGATTTTTATGATCGGACTTAGAATTAAAAATTCAAAATATGAGGTACTTGGTACTTATAAATATTTTTTTTGACTTTCTGAAAAGGTCTCAGTGACATTTATGAAGACCCTACGTTTTCACATTTTTTTTTTAATTCCAAGTCGTATATTTATTGGTACCTGACGATATATGTCGATTTTTATGATCGGACTTAGAATTAAAAATTCAAAATATGAGGTACTTGGTACTTATAAATATTTTTTTTGACTTTCTGAAAAGGTCTCAGTGACACTTATGAAGACCCTACGTTTTCACATTTTTTTCAATGAATTCCAAGACGTATATTTATTGGTACCTGACGATATATGTCGATTTTTATGATCGGACTTAGAATTAAAAATTCAAAATATGAGGTACTTGGTACTTATAAATATTTTTTTTGACTTTCTGAAAAGGTCTCAATGACACTTATGAAGACCCTACGTTTTCACATTTTTTTCAATGAATTCCAAGTCGTATATATTTTGGTACCTGACGATATATGTCGATTTTTATGATCGGACTTAGAATTAAAAATTCAAAATATGAGGTACTTGGTACTTATAAATATTTTTTTTGACTTTCTGAAAAGGTCTCAGTGACATTTATGAAGACCCTACGTTTTCACATTTTTTTTTTAATTCCAAGTCGTATATTTATTGGTACCTGACGATATATGTCGATTTTTATGATCGGACTTAGAATTAAAAATTCAAAATATGAGGTACTTGGTACTTATAAATATTTTTTTTGACTTTCTGAAAAGGTCTCAGTGACACTTATGAAGACCCTACGTTTTCACATTTTTTTCAATGAATTCCAAGACGTATATTTATTGGTACCTGACGATATATGTCGATTTTTATGATCGGACTTAGAATTAAAAATTCAAAATATGAGGTACTTGGTACTTATAAATATTTTTTTTGACTTTCTGAAAAGGTCTCAGTGACATTTATGAAGACCCTACGTTTTCACATTTTTTTTTTAATTCCAAGTCGTATATTTATTGGTACCTGACGATATATGTCGATTTTTATGATCGGATTTAGAATTAAAAATTCAAAATATGAGGTACTTGGTACTTATAAATATTTTTTTTGACTTTCTGAAAAGGTCTCAGTGACACTTATGAAAACCCTACGTTTTCACATTTTTTTCAATGAATTCCCAGTCGTATATTTTTTGGTACCTGACGATATATGTCGATTTTTATGATCGGACTTAGAATTAAAAATTCAAAATATGAGGTACTTGGTACTTATAAATATTTTTTTTGACTTTCTGAAAAGGTCTCAGTGACATTTATGAAGACCCTACGTTTTCACATTTTTTTTTTAATTCCAAGTCGTATATTTATTGGTACCTGACGATATATGTCGATTTTTATGATCGGATTTAGAATTAAAAATTCAAAATATGAGGTACTTGGTACTTATAAATATTTTTTTTGACTTTCTGAAAAGGTCTCAGTGACACTTATGAAGACCCTACGTTTTCACATTTTTTTCAATGAATTCCAAGTCGTATATTTATTGGTACCTGACGATATATGTCGATTTTTATGATCGGACTTAAAATTGAAAATTCAAAATATGAGGTACTTGGTACTTATAAATATTTTTTTTGACTTTCTGAAAAGGTCTCAGTGACACTTATGAAGACCCTACGTTTTCACATTTTTTTCAATGAATTCCAAGACGTATATTTATTGGTACCTGACGATATATGTCGATTTTTATGATCGGACTTAGAATTAAAAATTCAAAATATGAGGTACTTGGTACTTATAAATTTTTTTTTGACTTTCTGAAAAGGTCTCAGTGACACACATGAAGACCCTACGTTTTCACATTTTTTTCAATGAATTCCAAGTCGTATATATTTTGGTACCTGACGATATATGTCGATTTTTATGATCGAACTTAGAATTAAAAATTCAAAATATGAGGTACTTGGTACTTATAAATATTTTTTTTGACTTTCTGAAAAGGTCTCAGTGACACTTATGAAAACCCTACGTTTTCACATTTTTTTCAATGAATTCCCAGTCGTATATTTTTTGGTACCTGACGATATATGTCGATTTTTATGATCGGACTTAGAATTAAAAATTCAAAATATGAGGTACTTGGTACTTATAAATATTTTTTTTGACTTTCTGAAAAGGTCTCAGTGACATTTATGAAGACCCTACGTTTTCACATTTTTTTTTTAATTCCAAGTCGTATATTTATTGGTACCTGACGATATATGTCGATTTTTATGATCGGATTTAGAATTAAAAATTCAAAATATGAGGTACTTGGTACTTATAAATATTTTTTTTGACTTTCTGAAAAGGTCTCAGTGACACTTATGAAAACCCTACGTTTTCACATTTTTTTCAATGAATTCCCAGTCGTATATTTTTTGGTACCTGACGATATATGTCGATTTTTATGATCGGACTTAAAATTGAAAATTCAAAATATGAGGTACTTGGTACTTATAAATATTTTTTTTGACTTTCTGAAAAGGTCTCAGTGACACTTATGAAGACCCTACGTTTTCACATTTTTTTCAATGAATTCCAAGTCGTATATTTATTGGTACCTGACGATATATGTCGATTTTTATGATCGGACTTAAAATTGAAAATTCAAAATATGAGGTACTTGGTACTTATAAATATTTTTTTTGACTTTCTGAAAAGGTCTCAGTGACACTTATGAAGACCCTACGTTTTCACATTTTTTTCAATGAATTCCAAGACGTATATTTATTGGTACCTGACGATATATGTCGATTTTTATGATCGGACTTAGAATTAAAAATTCAAAATATGAGGTACTTGGTACTTATAAATTTTTTTTTGACTTTCTGAAAAGGTCTCAGTGACACACATGAAGACCCTACGTTTTCACATTTTTTTCAATGAATTCCAAGTCGTATATATTTTGGTACCTGACGATATATGTCGATTTTTATGATCGAACTTAGAATTAAAAATTCAAAATATGAGGTACTTGGTACTTATAAATATTTTTTTTGACTTTCTGAAAAGGTCTCAGTGACATTTATGAAGACCCTACGTTTTCACATTTTTTTTTTAATTCCAAGTCGGGTATTTATTGGTACCTGACGATATATGTCGATTTTTATGATCGGACTTAGAATTAAAAATTCAAAATATGAGGTACTTGGTACTTATAAATATTTTTTTTGACTTTCTGAAAAGGTCTCAGTGACACTTATGAAGACCCTACGTTTTCACATTTTTTTCAATGAATTCCAAGACGTATATTTATTGGTACCTGACGATATATGTCGATTTTTATGATCGGACTTAGAATTAAAAATTCAAAATATGAGGTACTTGGTACTTATAAATATTTTTTTTGACTTTCTGAAAAGGTCTCAGTGACACTTATGAAGACCCTACGTTTTCACATTTTTTTCAATGAATTCCAAGACGTATATTTATTGGTACCTGACGATATATGTCGATTTTTATGATCGGACTTAGAATTAAAAATTCAAAATATGAGGTACTTGGTACTTATAAATATTTTTTTTGACTTTCTGAAAAGGTCTCAATGACACTTATGAAGACCCTACGTTTTCACATTTTTTTCAATGAATTCCAAGTCGTATATTTATTGGTACCTGACGATATATGTCGATTTTTATGATCGGACTTAAAATTGAAAATTCAAAATATGAGGTACTTGGTACTTATAAATATTTTTTTTGACTTTCTGAAAAGGTCTCAGTGACACTTATGAAGACCCTACGTTTTCACATTTTTTTCAATGAATTCCAAGTCGTATATTTATTGGTACCTGACGATATATGTCGATTTTTATGATCGGACTTAGAATTAAAAATTCAAAATATGAGGTACTTGGTACTTATAAATATTTTTTTTGACTTTCTGAAAAGGTCTAAGTGACACTTATGAAGACCCTACGTTTTCACATTTTTTTCAATGAATTCCAAGACGTATATTTATTGGTACCTGACGATAAATGTCGATTTTTATGATCGGATTTAGAATTAAAAATTCAAAATATGAGGTACTTGGTACTTATAAATATTTTTTTTGACTTTCTGAAAAGGTCTCAGTGACACTTATGAAGACCCTACGTTTTCACATTTTTTTCAATGAATTCCCAGTCGTATATTTTTTGGTACCTGACGATATATGTCGATTTTTATGATCGGACTTAAAATTGAAAATTCAAAATATGAGGTACTTGGTACTTATAAATATTTTTTTTGACTTTCTGGAAAGGTCTAAGTGACACTTATGAAGACCCTACGTTTTCACATTTTTTTCAATGAATTCCAAGTCGTATATTTTTTGGTACCTGACGATATATGTCGATTTTTATGATCGGACTTAGAATTAAAAATTCAAAATATGAGGTACTTGGTACTTATAAATATTTTTTTTGACTTTCTGAAAAGGTCTCAGTGACACTTATGAAGACCCTACGTTTTCACATTTTTTTCAATGAATTCCAAGTCGTATATATTTTGGTACCTGACGATATATGTCGATTTTTATGATCGAACTTAGAATTAAAAATTCAAAATATGAGGTACTTGGTACTTATAAATATTTTTTTTGACTTTCTGAAAAGGTCTCAGTGACATTTATGAAGACCCTACGTTTTCACATTTTTTTTTTAATTCCAAGTCGTATATTTATTGGTACCTGACGATATATGTCGATTTTTATGATCGGATTTAGAATTAAAAATTCAAAATATGAGGTACTTGGTACTTATAAATATTTTTTTTGACTTTCTGAAAAGGTCTCAGTGACACTTATGAAAACCCTACGTTTTCACATTTTTTTCAATGAATTCCCAGTCGTATATTTTTTGGTACCTGACGATATATGTCGATTTTTATGATCGGACTTAGAATTAAAAATTCAAAATATGAGGTACTTGGTACTTATAAATATTTTTTTTGACTTTCTGAAAAGGTCTCAGTGACATTTATGAAGACCCTACGTTTTCACATTTTTTTTTTAATTCCAAGTCGTATATTTATTGGTACCTGACGATATATGTCGATTTTTATGATCGGATTTAGAATTAAAAATTCAAAATATGAGGTACTTGGTACTTATAAATATTTTTTTTGACTTTCTGAAAAGGTCTCAGTGACACTTATGAAAACCCTACGTTTTCACATTTTTTTCAATGAATTCCCAGTCGTATATTTTTTGGTACCTGACGATATATGTCGATTTTTATGATCGGACTTAAAATTGAAAATTCAAAATATGAGGTACTTGGTACTTATAAATATTTTTTTTGACTTTCTGAAAAGGTCTCAGTGACACTTATGAAGACCCTACGTTTTCACATTTTTTTCAATGAATTCCAAGTCGTATATTTATTGGTACCTGACGATATATGTCGATTTTTATGATCGGACTTAAAATTGAAAATTCAAAATATGAGGTACTTGGTACTTATAAATATTTTTTTTGACTTTCTGAAAAGGTCTCAGTGACACTTATGAAGACCCTACGTTTTCACATTTTTTTCAATGAATTCCAAGACGTATATTTATTGGTACCTGACGATATATGTCGATTTTTATGATCGGACTTAGAATTAAAAATTCAAAATATGAGGTACTTGGTACTTATAAATTTTTTTTTGACTTTCTGAAAAGGTCTCAGTGACACACATGAAGACCCTACGTTTTCACATTTTTTTCAATGAATTCCAAGTCGTATATATTTTGGTACCTGACGATATATGTCGATTTTTATGATCGAACTTCGAATTAAAAATTCAAAATATGAGGTACTTGGTACTTATAAATATTTTTTTTGACTTTCTGAAAAGGTCTCAGTGACACTTATGAAAACCCTACGTTTTCACATTTTTTTCAATGAATTCCCAGTCGTATATTTTTTGGTACCTGACGATATATGTCGATTTTTATGATCGGACTTAGAATTAAAAATTCAAAATATGAGGTACTTGGTACTTATAAATATTTTTTTTGACTTTCTGAAAAGGTCTCAGTGACATTTATGAAGACCCTACGTTTTCACATTTTTTTTTTAATTCCAAGTCGTATATTTATTGGTACCTGACGATATATGTCGATTTTTATGATCGGATTTAGAATTAAAAATTCAAAATATGAGGTACTTGGTACTTATAAATATTTTTTTTGACTTTCTGAAAAGGTCTCAGTGACACTTATGAAAACCCTACGTTTTCACATTTTTTTCAATGAATTCCCAGTCGTATATTTTTTGGTACCTGACGATATATGTCGATTTTTATGATCGGACTTAAAATTGAAAATTCAAAATATGAGGTACTTGGTACTTATAAATATTTTTTTTGACTTTCTGAAAAGGTCTCAGTGACACTTATGAAGACCCTACGTTTTCACATTTTTTTCAATGAATTCCAAGTCGTATATTTATTGGTACCTGACGATATATGTCGATTTTTATGATCGGACTTAAAATTGAAAATTCAAAATATGAGGTACTTGGTACTTATAAATATTTTTTTTGACTTTCTGAAAAGGTCTCAGTGACACTTATGAAGACCCTACGTTTTCACATTTTTTTCAATGAATTCCAAGACGTATATTTATTGGTACCTGACGATATATGTCGATTTTTATGATCGGACTTAGAATTAAAAATTCAAAATATGAGGTACTTGGTACTTATAAATTTTTTTTTGACTTTCTGAAAAGGTCTCAGTGACACACATGAAGACCCTACGTTTTCACATTTTTTTCAATGAATTCCAAGTCGTATATATTTTGGTACCTGACGATATATGTCGATTTTTATGATCGAACTTAGAATTAAAAATTCAAAATATGAGGTACTTGGTACTTATAAATATTTTTTTTGACTTTCTGAAAAGGTCTCAGTGACATTTATGAAGACCCTACGTTTTCACATTTTTTTTTTAATTCCAAGTCGGGTATTTATTGGTACCTGACGATATATGTCGATTTTTATGATCGGACTTAGAATTAAAAATTCAAAATATGAGGTACTTGGTACTTATAAATATTTTTTTTGACTTTCTGAAAAGGTCTCAGTGACACTTATGAAGACCCTACGTTTTCACATTTTTTTCAATGAATTCCAAGACGTATATTTATTGGTACCTGACGATATATGTCGATTTTTATGATCGGACTTAGAATTAAAAATTCAAAATATGAGGTACTTGGTACTTATAAATATTTTTTTTGACTTTCTGAAAAGGTCTCAGTGACACTTATGAAGACCCTACGTTTTCACATTTTTTTCAATGAATTCCAAGTCGTATATTTATTGGTACCTGACGATATATGTCGATTTTTATGATCGGACTTAAAATTGAAAATTCAAAATATGAGGTACTTGGTACTTATAAATATTTTTTTTGACTTTCTGAAAAGGTCTCAGTGACACTTATGAAGACCCTACGTTTTCACATTTTTTTCAATGAATTCCAAGTCGTATATTTATTGGTACCTGACGATATATGTCGATTTTTATGATCGGACTTAGAATTAAAAATTCAAAATATGAGGTACTTGGTACTTATAAATATTTTTTTTGACTTTCTGAAAAGGTCTCAGTGACACTTATGAAGACCCTACGTTTTCACATTTTTTTCAATGAATTCCAAGTCGTATATTTATTGGTACCTGACGATAAATGTCGATTTTTATGATCGGATTTAGAATTAAAAATTCAAAATATGAGGTACTTGGTACTTATAAATATTTTTTTTGACTTTCTGAAAAGGTCTCAGTGACACTTATGAAGACCCTACGTTTTCACATTTTTTTCAATGAATTCCCAGTCGTATATTTTTTGGTACCTGACGATATATGTCGATTTTTATGATCGGACTTAAAATTGAAAATTCAAAATATGAGGTACTTGGTACTTATAAATATTTTTTTTGACTTTCTGAAAAGGTCTCAGTGACACTTATGAAGACGCTACGTTTTCACATTTTTTTCAATGAATTCCAAGTCGTATATTTATTGGTACCTGACGATATATGTCGATTTTTATGATCGGACTTAAAATTGAAAATTCAAAATATGAGGTACTTGGTACTTATAAATATTTTTTTTGACTTTCTGAAAAGGTCTCAGTGACACTTATGAAGACCCTACGTTTTCACATTTTTTTCAATGAATTCCAAGTCGTATATTTATTGGTACCTGACGATATATGTCGATTTTTATGATCGGATTTAGAATTAAAAATTCAAAATATGAGGTACTTGGTACTTATAAATATTTTTTTTGACTTTCTGAAAAGGTCTCAGTGACACTTATGAAAACCCTACGTTTTCACATTTTTTTCAATGAATTCCCAGTCGTATATTTTTTGGTACCTGACGATATATGTCGATTTTTATGATCGGACTTAAAATTGAAAATTCAAAATATGAGGTACTTGGTACTTATAAATATTTTTTTTGACTTTCTGAAAAGGTCTCAGTGACACTTATGAAGACCCTACGTTTTCACATTTTTTTCAATGAATTCCAAATCGTATATTTATTGGTACCTGACGATATATGTCGATTTTTATGATCGGACTTAAAATTGAAAATTCAAAATATGAGGTACTTGGTACTTATAAATATTTTTTTTGACTTTCTGAAAAGGTCTCAGTGACACTTATGAAGACCCTACGTTTTCACATTTTTTTCAATGAATTCCAAGACGTATATTTATTGGTACCTGACGATATATGTCGATTTTTATGATCGGACTTAGAATTAAAAATTCAAAATATGAGGTACTTGGTACTTATAAATTTTTTTTTGACTTTCTGAAAAGGTCTCAGTGACACACATGAAGACCCTACGTTTTCACATTTTTTTCAATGAATTCCAAGTCGTATATATTTTGGTACCTGACGATATATGTCGATTTTTATGATCGAACTTAGAATTAAAAATTCAAAATATGAGGTACTTGGTACTTATAAATATTTTTTTTGACTTTCTGAAAAGGTCTCAATGACACTTATGAAGACCCTACGTTTTCACATTTTTTTCAATGAATTCCAAGTCGTATATTTATTGGTACCTGACGATATATGTCGATTTTTATGATCGGACTTAAAATTGAAAATTCAAAATATGAGGTACTTGGTACTTATAAATATTTTTTTTGACTTTCTGAAAAGGTCTCAGTGACACTTATGAAGACCCTACGTTTTCACATTTTTTTCAATGAATTCCAAGTCGTATATTTATTGGTACCTGACGATATATGTCGATTTTTATGATCGGACTTAAAATTGAAAATTCAAAATATGAGGTACTTGGTACTTATAAATATTTTTTTTGACTTTCTGAAAAGGTCTCAGTGACACTTATGAAGACCCTACGTTTTCACATTTTTTTCAATGAATTCCAAGTCGTATATTTATTGGTACCTGACGATATATGTCGATTTTTATGATCAGACTTAGAATTAAAAATTCAAAATATGAGGTACTTGGTACTTATAAATTTTTTTTTGACTTTCTGAAAAGGTCTCAGTGACACACATGAAGACCCTACGTTTTCACATTTTTTTCAATGAATTCCAAGTCGTATATTTTTTGGTACCTGACGATATATGTCGATTTTTATGATCGGACTTAGAATTAAAAATTCAAAATATGAGGTACTTGGTACTTATAAATATTTTTTTTGACTTTCTGAAAAGGTCTCAGTGACACTTATGAAGACCCTACGTTTTCACATTTTTTTTTTAATTCCAAGTCGTATATTTATTGGTACCTGACGATATATGTCGATTTTTATGATCGGATTTAGAATTAAAAATTCAAAATATGAGGTACTTGGTACTTATAAATATTTTTTTTGACTTTCTGAAAAGGTCTCAGTGACACTTATGAAAACCCTACGTTTTCACATTTTTTTCAATGAATTCCCAGTCGTATATTTTTTGGTACCTGACGATATATGTCGATTTTTATGATCGGACTTAAAATTGAAAATTCAAAATATGAGGTACTTGGTACTTATAAATATTTTTTTTGACTTTCTGAAAAGGTCTCAGTGACACTTATGAAGACCCTACGTTTTCACATTTTTTTCAATGAATTCCAAGTCGTATATTTATTGGTACCTGACGATATATGTCGATTTTTATGATCGGACTTAAAATTGAAAATTCAAAATATGAGGTACTTGGTACTTATAAATATTTTTTTTGACTTTCTGAAAAGGTCTCAGTGACACTTATGAAGACCCTACGTTTTCACATTTTTTTCAATGAATTCCAAGTCGTATATTTATTGGTACCTGACGATATATGTCGATTTTTATGATCGGACTTAGAATTAAAAATTCAAAATATGAGGTACTTGGTACTTATAAATTTTTTTTTGACTTTCTGAAAAGGTCTCAGTGACACACATGAAGACCCTACGTTTTCACATTTTTTTCAATGAATTCCAAGTCGTATATTTTTTGGTACCTGACGATATATGTCGATTTTTATGATCGGACTTAGAATTAAAAATTCGCAATATGAGGTACTTGGTACTTATAAATATTTTTTTTGACTTTCTGAAAAGGTCTCAGTGACACTTATGAAGACCCTACGTTTTCACATTTTTTTCAATGAATTCCAAGTCGTATATTTATTGGTACCTGACGATATATGTCGATTTTTATGATCGGACTTAAAATTGAAAATTCAAAATATGAGGTACTTGGTACTTATAAATATTTTTTTTGACTTTCTGAAAAGGTCTCAGTGACACTTATGAAGACCCTACGTTTTCACATTTTTTTCAATGAATTCCAAGTCGTATATTTATTGGTACCTGACGATATATGTCGATTTTTATGATCGGACTTAGAATTAAAAATTCAAAATATGAGGTACTTGGTACTTATAAATATTTTTTTTGACTTTCTGAAAAGGTCTCAGTGACACTTATGAAGACCCTACGTTTTCACATTTTTTTCAATGAATTCCAAGTCGTATATTTATTGGTACCTGACGATATATGTCGATTTTTATGATCGGACTTAAAATTGAAAATTCAAAATATGAGGTACTTGGTACTTATAAATATTTTTTTTGACTTTCTGAAAAGGTCTCAGTGACACTTATGAAGACCCTACGTTTTCACATTTTTTTTTTAATTCCAAGTCGTATATTTATTGGTACCTGACGATATATGTCGATTTTTATGATCGGACTTAGAATTAAAAATTCAAAATATGAGGTACTTGGTACTTATAAATTTTTTTTTGACTTTCTGAAAAGGTCTCAGTGACACACATGAAGACCCTACGTTTTCACATTTTTTTCAATGAATTCCAAGTCGTATATTTTTTGGTACCTGACGATATATGTTGATTTTTATGATCGGACTTAAAATTGAAAATTCAAAATATGAGGTACTTGGTACTTATAAATATTTTTTTTGACTTTCTGAAAAGGTCTCAGTGACACTTATGAAGACCCTACGTTTTCACATTTTTTTCAATGAATTCCAAGTCGTATATTTATTGGTACCTGACGATATATGTCGATTTTTATGATCGGACTTAAAATTGAAAATTCAAAATATGAGGTACTTGGTACTTATAAATATTTTTTTTGACTTTCTGAAAAGGTCTCAGTGACACTTATGAAGACCCTACGTTTTCACATTTTTTTCAATGAATTCCAAGTCGTATATTTATTGGTACCTGACGATATATGTCGATTTTTATGATCGGACTTAGAATTAAAAATTCAAAATATGAGGTACTTGGTACTTATAAATATTTTTTTTGACTTTCTGAAAAGGTCTAAGTGACACTTATGAAGACCCTACGTTTTCACATTTTTTTCAATGAATTCCAAGTCGTATATTTTTTGGTACCTGACGATATATGTCGATTTTTATGATCGGACTTAGAATTAAAAATTCAAAATATGAGGTACTTGGTACTTATAAATATTTTTTTTGACTTTCTGAAAAGGTCTCAGTGACACTTATGAAGACCCTACGTTTTCACATTTTTTTCAATGAATTCCAAGTCGTATATTTATTGGTACCTGACGATATATGTCGATTTTTATGATCGGACTTAGAATTAAAAATTCAAAATATGAGGTACTTGGTACTTATAAATATTTTTTTTGACTTTCTGAAAAGGTCTCAGTGACACTTATGAAGACCCTACGTTTTCACATTTTTTTCAATGAATTCCAAGTCGTATATTTATTGGTACCTGACGATATATGTCGATTTTTATGATCGGACTTAAAATTGAAAATTCAAAATATGAGGTACTTGGTACTTATAAATATTTTTTTTGACTTTCTGAAAAGGTCTCAGTGACACTTATGAAGACCCTACGTTTTCACATTTTTTTTTTAATTCCAAGTCGTATATTTATTGGTACCTGACGATATATGTCGATTTTTATGATCGGACTTAGAATTAAAAATTCAAAATATGAGGTACTTGGTACTTATAAATTTTTTTTTGACTTTCTGAAAAGGTCTCAGTGACACACATGAAGACCCTACGTTTTCACATTTTTTTCAATGAATTCCAAGTCGTATATTTTTTGGTACCTGACGATATATGTTGATTTTTATGATCGGACTTAAAATTGAAAATTCAAAATATGAGGTACTTGGTACTTATAAATATTTTTTTTGACTTTCTGAAAAGGTCTCAGTGACACTTATGAAGACCCTACGTTTTCACATTTTTTTCAATGAATTCCAAGTCGTATATTTATTGGTACCTGACGATATATGTCGATTTTTATGATCGGACTTAAAATTGAAAATTCAAAATATGAGGTACTTGGTACTTATAAATATTTTTTTTGACTTTCTGAAAAGGTCTCAGTGACACTTATGAAGACCCTACGTTTTCACATTTTTTTCAATGAATTCCAAGTCGTATATTTTTTGGTACCTGACGATATATGTTGATTTTTATGATCGGACTTAAAATTGAAAATTCAAAATATGAGGTACTTGGTACTTATAAATATTTTTTTTGACTTTCTGAAAAGGTCTCAGTGACACTTATGAAGACCCTACGTTTTCACATTTTTTTCAATGAATTCCAAGTCGTATATTTATTGGTACCTGACGATATATGTCGATTTTTATGATCGGACTTAAAATTGAAAATTCAAAATATGAGGTACTTGGTACTTATAAATATTTTTTTTGACTTTCTGAAAAGGTCTCAGTGACACTTATGAAGACCCTACGTTTTCACATTTTTTTCAATGAATTCCAAGTCGTATATTTATTGGTACCTGACGATATATGTCGATTTTTATGATCGGACTTAAAATTGAAAATTCAAAATATGAGGTACTTGGTACTTATAAATATTTTTTTTGACTTTCTGAAAAGGTCTCAGTGACACTTATGAAGACCCTACGTTTTCACATTTTTTTTTTAATTCCAAGTCGTATATTTATTGGTACCTGACGATATATGTCGATTTTTATGATCGGACTTAGAATTAAAAATTCAAAATATGAGGTACTTGGTACTTATAAATATTTTTTTTGACTTTCTGAAAAGGTCTCAGTGACACTTATGAAGACCCTACGTTTTCACATTTTTTTCAATGAATTCCAAGTCGTATATTTATTGGTACCTGACGATATATGTCGATTTTTATGATCGGACTTAAAATTGAAAATTCAAAATATGAGGTACTTGGTACTTATAAATATTTTTTTTGACTTTCTGAAAAGGTCTCAGTGACACTTATGAAGACCCTACGTTTTCACATTTTTTTTTTAATTCCAAGTCGTATATTTATTGGTACCTGACGATATATGTCGATTTTTATGATCGGACTTAGAATTAAAAATTCAAAATATGAGGTACTTGGTACTTATAAATTTTTTTTTGACTTTCTGAAAAGGTCTCAGTGACACACATGAAGACCCTACGTTTTCACATTTTTTTCAATGAATTCCAAGTCGTATATTTTTTGGTACCTGACGATATATGTTGATTTTTATGATCGGACTTAAAATTGAAAATTCAAAATATGAGGTACTTGGTACTTATAAATATTTTTTTTGACTTTCTGAAAAGGTCTCAGTGACACTTATGAAGACCCTACGTTTTCACATTTTTTTCAATGAATTCCAAGTCGTATATTTATTGGTACCTGACGATATATGTCGATTTTTATGATCGGACTTAAAATTGAAAATTCAAAATATGAGGTACTTGGTACTTATAAATATTTTTTTTGACTTTCTGAAAAGGTCTCAGTGACACTTATGAAGACCCTACGTTTTCACATTTTTTTCAATGAATTCCAAGTCGTATATTTATTGGTACCTGACGATATATGTCGATTTTTATGATCGGACTTAGAATTAAAAATTCAAAATATGAGGTACTTGGTACTTATAAATATTTTTTTTGACTTTCTGAAAAGGTCTAAGTGACACTTATGAAGACCCTACGTTTTCACATTTTTTTCAATGAATTCCAAGTCGTATATTTTTTGGTACCTGACGATATATGTCGATTTTTATGATCGGACTTAGAATTAAAAATTCAAAATATGAGGTACTTGGTACTTATAAATATTTTTTTTGACTTTCTGAAAAGGTCTCAGTGACACTTATGAAGACCCTACGTTTTCACATTTTTTTCAATGAATTCCAAGTCGTATATTTATTGGTACCTGACGATATATGTCGATTTTTATGATCGGACTTAGAATTAAAAATTCAAAATATGAGGTACTTGGTACTTATAAATATTTTTTTTGACTTTCTGAAAAGGTCTCAGTGACACTTATGAAGACCCTACGTTTTCACATTTTTTTCAATGAATTCCAAGTCGTATATTTATTGGTACCTGACGATATATGTCGATTTTTATGATCGGACTTAAAATTGAAAATTCAAAATATGAGGTACTTGGTACTTATAAATATTTTTTTTGACTTTCTGAAAAGGTCTCAGTGACACTTATGAAGACCCTACGTTTTCACATTTTTTTTTTAATTCCAAGTCGTATATTTATTGGTACCTGACGATATATGTCGATTTTTATGATCGGACTTAGAATTAAAAATTCAAAATATGAGGTACTTGGTACTTATAAATTTTTTTTTGACTTTCTGAAAAGGTCTCAGTGACACACATGAAGACCCTACGTTTTCACATTTTTTTCAATGAATTCCAAGTCGTATATTTTTTGGTACCTGACGATATATGTTGATTTTTATGATCGGACTTAAAATTGAAAATTCAAAATATGAGGTACTTGGTACTTATAAATATTTTTTTTGACTTTCTGAAAAGGTCTCAGTGACACTTATGAAGACCCTACGTTTTCACATTTTTTTCAATGAATTCCAAGTCGTATATTTATTGGTACCTGACGATATATGTCGATTTTTATGATCGGACTTAAAATTGAAAATTCAAAATATGAGGTACTTGGTACTTATAAATATTTTTTTTGACTTTCTGAAAAGGTCTCAGTGACACTTATGAAGACCCTACGTTTTCACATTTTTTTCAATGAATTCCAAGTCGTATATTTTTTGGTACCTGACGATATATGTTGATTTTTATGATCGGACTTAAAATTGAAAATTCAAAATATGAGGTACTTGGTACTTATAAATATTTTTTTTGACTTTCTGAAAAGGTCTCAGTGACACTTATGAAGACCCTACGTTTTCACATTTTTTTCAATGAATTCCAAGTCGTATATTTATTGGTACCTGACGATATATGTCGATTTTTATGATCGGACTTAAAATTGAAAATTCAAAATATGAGGTACTTGGTACTTATAAATATTTTTTTTGACTTTCTGAAAAGGTCTCAGTGACACTTATGAAGACCCTACGTTTTCACATTTTTTTCAATGAATTCCAAGTCGTATATTTATTGGTACCTGACGATATATGTCGATTTTTATGATCGGACTTAAAATTGAAAATTCAAAATATGAGGTACTTGGTACTTATAAATATTTTTTTTGACTTTCTGAAAAGGTCTCAGTGACACTTATGAAGACCCTACGTTTTCACATTTTTTTTTTAATTCCAAGTCGTATATTTATTGGTACCTGACGATATTTGTCGATTTTTATGATCGGACTTAGAATTAAAAATTCAAAATATGAGGTACTTGGTACTTATAAATTTTTTTTTGACTTTCTGAAAAGGTCTCAGTGACACACATGAAGACCCTACGTTTTCACATTTTTTTCAATGAATTCCAAGTCGTATATTTTTTGGTACCTGACGATATATGTTGATTTTTATGATCGGACTTAAAATTGAAAATTCAAAATATGAGGTACTTGGTACTTATAAATATTTTTTTTGACTTTCTGAAAAGGTCTCAGTGACACTTATGAAGACCCTACGTTTTCACATTTTTTTCAATGAATTCCAAGTCGTATATTTATTGGTACCTGACGATATATGTCGATTTTTATGATCGGACTTAAAATTGAAAATTCAAAATATGAGGTACTTGGTACTTATAAATATTTTTTTTGACTTTCTGAAAAGGTCTCAGTGACACTTATGAAGACCCTACGTTTTCACATTATTTTCAATGAATTCCAAGTCGTATATTTTTTGGTACCTGACGATATATGTTGATTTTTATGATCGGACTTAAAATTGAAAATTCAAAATATGAGGTACTTGGTACTTATAAATATTTTTTTTGACTTTCTGAAAAGGTCTCAGTGACACTTATGAAGACCCTACGTTTTCACATTTTTTTCAATGAATTCCAAGTCGTATATTTATTGGTACCTGACGATATATGTCGATTTTTATGATCGGACTTAAAATTGAAAATTCAAAATATGAGGTACTTGGTACTTATAAATATTTTTTTTGACTTTCTGAAAAGGTCTCAGTGACACTTATGAAGACCCTACGTTTTCACATTTTTTTCAATGAATTCCAAGTCGTATATTTATTGGTACCTGACGATATATGTCGATTTTTATGATCGGACTTAAAATTGAAAATTCAAAATATGAGGTACTTGGTACTTATAAATATTTTTTTTGACTTTCTGAAAAGGTCTCAGTGACACTTATGAAGACCCTACGTTTTCACATTTTTTTTTTAATTCCAAGTTGTATATGTATTGGTACCTGACGATATATGTCGATTTTTATGATCGGACTTAGAATTAAAAATTCAAAATATGAGGTACTTGGTACTTATAAATTTTTTTTTGACTTTCTGAAAAGGTCTCAGTGACACACATGAAGACCCTACGTTTTCACATTTTTTTCAATGAATTCCAAGTCGTATATTTTTTGGTACCTGACGATATATGTTGATTTTTATGATCGGACTTAAAATTGAAAATTCAAAATATGAGGTACTTGGTACTTATAAATATTTTTTTTGACTTTCTGAAAAGGTCTCAGTGACACTTATGAAGACCCTACGTTTTCACATTTTTTTCAATGAATTCCAAGTCGTATATTTATTGGTACCTGACGATATATGTCGATTTTTATGATCGGACTTAAAATTGAAAATTCAAAATATGAGGTACTTGGTACTTATAAATATTTTTTTTGACTTTCTGAAAAGGTCTCAGTGACACTTATGAAGACCCTACGTTTTCACATTTTTTTCAATGAATTCCAAGTCGTATATTTTTTGGTACCTGACGATATATGTTGATTTTTATGATCGGACTTAAAATTGAAAATTCAAAATATGAGGTACTTGGTACTTATAAATATTTTTTTTGACTTTCTGAAAAGGTCTCAGTGACACTTATGAAGACCCTACGTTTTCACATTTTTTTCAATGAATTCCAAGTCGTATATTTATTGGTACCTGACGATATATGTCGATTTTTATGATCGGACTTAAAATTGAAAATTCAAAATATGAGGTACTTGGTACTTATAAATATTTTTTTTGACTTTCTGAAAAGGTCTCAGTGACACTTATGAAGACCCTACGTTTTCACATTTTTTTCAATGAATTCCAAGTCGTATATTTATTGGTACCTGACGATATATGTCGATTTTTATGATCGGACTTAGAATTAAAAATTCAAAATATGAGGTACTTGGTACTTATAAATATTTTTTTTGACTTTCTGAAAAGGTCTAAGTGACACTTATGAAGACCCTACGTTTTCACATTTTTTTCAATGAATTCCAAGTCGTATATTTTTTGGTACCTGACGATATATGTCGATTTTTATGATCGGACTTAGAATTAAAAATTCAAAATATGAGGTACTTGGTACTTATAAATATTTTTTTTGACTTTCTGAAAAGGTCTCAGTGACACTTATGAAGACCCTACGTTTTCACATTTTTTTCAATGAATTCCAAGTCGTATATTTATTGGTACCTGACGATATATGTCGATTTTTATGATCGGACTTAGAATTAAAAATTCAAAATATGAGGTACTTGGTACTTATAAATATTTTTTTTGACTTTCTGAAAAGGTCTCAGTGACACTTATGAAGACCCTACGTTTTCACATTTTTTTCAATGAATTCCAAGTCGTATATTTATTGGTACCTGACGATATATGTCGATTTTTATGATCGGACTTAAAATTGAAAATTCAAAATATGAGGTAATTGGTACTTATAAATATTTTTTTTGACTTTCTGAAAAGGTCTCAGTGACACTTATGAAGACCCTACGTTTTCACATTTTTTTTTTAATTCCAAGTCGTATATTTATTGGTACCTGACGATATATGTCGATTTTTATGATCGGACTTAGAATTAAAAATTCAAAATATGAGGTACTTGGTACTTATAAATTTTTTTTTGACTTTCTGAAAAGGTCTCAGTGACACACATGAAGACCCTACGTTTTCACATTTTTTTCAATGAATTCCAAGTCGTATATTTTTTGGTACCTGACGATATATGTTGATTTTTATGATCGGACTTAAAATTGAAAATTCAAAATATGAGGTACTTGGTACTTATAAATATTTTTTTTGACTTTCTGAAAAGGTCTCAGTGACACTTATGAAGACCCTACGTTTTCACATTTTTTTCAATGAATTCCAAGTCGTATATTTATTGGTACCTGACGATATATGTCGATTTTTATGATCGGACTTAAAATTGAAAATTCAAAATATGAGGTACTTGGTACTTATAAATATTTTTTTTGACTTTCTGAAAAGGTCTCAGTGACACTTATGAAGACCCTACGTTTTCACATTTTTTTCAATGAATTCCAAGTCGTATATTTATTGGTACCTGACGATATATGTCGATTTTTATGATCGGACTTAGAATTAAAAATTCAAAATATGAGGTACTTGGTACTTATAAATATTTTTTTTGACTTTCTGAAAAGGTCTAAGTGACACTTATGAAGACCCTACGTTTTCACATTTTTTTCAATGAATTCCAAGTCGTATATTTTTTGGTACCTGACGATATATGTCGATTTTTATGATCGGACTTAGAATTAAAAATTCAAAATATGAGGTACTTGGTACTTATAAATATTTTTTTTGACTTTCTGAAAAGGTCTCAGTGACACTTATGAAGACCCTACGTTTTCACATTTTTTTCAATGAATTCCAAGTCGTATATATTTTGGTACCTGACGATATATGTCGATTTTTATGATCGAACTTAGAATTAAAAATTCAAAATATGAGGTACTTGGTACTTATAAATATTTTTTTTGACTTTCTGAAAAGGTCTCAGTGACATTTATGAAGACCCTACGTTTTCACATTTTTTTTTTAATTCCAAGTCGTATATTTATTGGTACCTGACGATATATGTCGATTTTTATGATCGGATTTAGAATTAAAAATTCAAAATATGAGGTACTTGGTACTTATAAATATTTTTTTTGACTTTCTGAAAAGGTCTCAGTGACACTTATGAAAACCCTACGTTTTCACATTTTTTTCAATGAATTCCCAGTCGTATATTTTTTGGTACCTGACGATATATGTCGATTTTTATGATCGGACTTAAAATTGAAAATTCAAAATATGAGGTACTTGGTACTTATAAATATTTTTTTTGACTTTCTGAAAAGGTCTCAGTGACACTTATGAAGACCCTACGTTTTCACATTTTTTTCAATGAATTCCAAGTCGTATATTTATTGGTACCTGACGATATATGTCGATTTTTATGATCGGACTTAAAATTGAAAATTCAAAATATGAGGTACTTGGTACTTATAAATATTTTTTTTGACTTTCTGAAAAGGTCTCAGTGACACTTATGAAGACCCTGCGTTTTCACATTTTTTTCAATGAATTCCAAGTCGTATATATTTTGGTACCTGACGATATATGTCGATTTTTATGATCGAACTTAGAATTAAAAATTCAAAATATGAGGTACTTGGTACTTATAAATATTTTTTTTGACTTTCTGAAAAGGTCTCAGTGACATTTATGAAGACCCTACGTTTTCACATTTTTTTTTTAATTCCAAGTCGTATATTTATTGGTACCTGACGATATATGTCGATTTTTATGATCGGATTTAGAATTGAAAATTCAAAATATGAGGTACTTGGTACTTATAAATATTTTTTTTGACTTTCTGAAAAGGTCTCAGTGACACTTATGAAAACCCTACGTTTTCACATTTTTTTCAATGAATTCCCAGTCGTATATTTTTTGGTACCTGACGATATATGTCGATTTTTATGATCGGACTTAAAATTGAAAATTCAAAATATGAGGTACTTGGTACTTATAAATATTTTTTTTGACTTTCTGAAAAGGTCTCAGTGACACTTATGAAGACCCTACGTTTTCACATTTTTTTCAATGAATTCCAAGTCGTATATTTATTGGTACCTGACGATATATGTCGATTTTTATGATCGAACTTAGAATTAAAAATTCAAAATATGAGGTACTTGGTACTTATAAATATTTTTTTTGACTTTCTGAAAAGGTCTCAGTGACACTTATGAAGACCCTACGTTTTCACATTTTTTTCAATGAATTCCAAGTCGTATATATTTTGGTACCTGACGATATATGTCGATTTTTATGATCGGACTTAGAATTAAAAATTCAAAATATGAGGTACTTGGTACTTATAAATATTTTTTTTGACTTTCTGAAAAGGTCTCAGTGACATTTATGAAGACCCTACGTTTTCACATTTTTTTTTTAATTCCAAGTCGTATATTTATTGGTACCTGACGATATATGTCGATTTTTATGATCGGACTTAGAATTAAAAATTCAAAATATGAGGTACTTGGTACTTATAAATATTTTTTTTGACTTTCTGAAAAGGTCTCAGTGACACTTATGAAGACCCTACGTTTTCACATTTTTTTCAATGAATTCCAAGACGTATATTTATTGGTACCTGACGATATATGTCGATTTTTATGATCGGACTTAGAATTAAAAATTCAAAATATGAGGTACTTGGTACTTATAAATATTTTTTTTGACTTTCTGAAAAGGTCTCAATGACACTTATGAAGACCCTACGTTTTCACATTTTTTTCAATGAATTCCAAGTCGTATATTTATTGGTACCTGACGATATATGTCGATTTTTATGATCGGACTTAAAATTGAAAATTCAAAATATGAGGTACTTGGTACTTATAAATATTTTTTTTGACTTTCTGAAAAGGTCTCAGTGACACTTATGAAGACCCTACGTTTTCACATTTTTTTCAATGAATTCCAAGTCGTATATTTATTGGTACCTGACGATATATGTCGATTTTTATGATCGGACTTAAAATTGAAAATTCAAAATATGAGGTACTTGGTACTTATAAATATTTTTTTTGACTTTCTGAAAAGGTCTCAGTGACACTTATGAAGACCCTACGTTTTCACATTTTTTTCAATGAATTCCAAGTCGTATATTTATTGGTACCTGACGATATATGTCGATTTTTATGATCGGACTTAGAATTAAAAATTCAAAATATGAGGTACTTGGTACTTATAAATTTTTTTTTGACTTTCTGAAAAGGTCTCAGTGACACACATGAAGACCCTACGTTTTCACATTTTTTTCAATGAATTCCAAGTCGTATATTTTTTGGTACCTGACGATATATGTCGATTTTTATGATCGGACTTAGAATTAAAAATTCAAAATATGAGGTACTTGGTACTTATAAATATTTTTTTTGACTTTCTGAAAAGGTCTCAGTGACACTTATGAAGACCCTACGTTTTCACATTTTTTTTTTAATTCCAAGTCGTATATTTATTGGTACCTGACGATATATGTCGATTTTTATGATCGGATTTAGAATTAAAAATTCAAAATATGAGGTACTTGGTACTTATAAATATTTTTTTTGACTTTCTGAAAAGGTCTCAGTGACACTTATGAAAACCCTACGTTTTCACATTTTTTTCAATGAATTCCCAGTCGTATATTTTTTGGTACCTGACGATATATGTCGATTTTTATGATCGGACTTAAAATTGAAAATTCAAAATATGAGGTACTTGGTACTTATAAATATTTTTTTTGACTTTCTGAAAAGGTCTCAGTGACACTTATGAAGACCCTACGTTTTCACATTTTTTTCAATGAATTCCAAGTCGTATATTTATTGGTACCTGACGATATATGTCGATTTTTATGATCGGACTTAGAATTAAAAATTCAAAATATGAGGTACTTGGTACTTATAAATATTTTTTTTGACTTTCTGAAAAGGTCTCAGTGACACTTATGAAGACCCTACGTTTTCACATTTTTTTCAATGAATTCCAAGTCGTATATTTATTGGTACCTGACGATATATGTCGATTTTTATGATCGGACTTAGAATTAAAAATTCAAAATATGAGGTACTTGGTACTTATAAATTTTTTTTTGACTTTCTGAAAAGGTCTCAGTGACACACATGAAGACCCTACGTTTTCACATTTTTTTCAATGAATTCCAAGTCGTATATTTTTTGGTACCTGACGATATATGTCGATTTTTATGATCGGACTTAGAATTAAAAATTCAAAATATGAGGTACTTGGTACTTATAAATATTTTTTTTGACTTTCTGAAAAGGTCTCAGTGACACTTATGAAGACCCTACGTTTTCACATTTTTTTCAATGAATTCCAAGTCGTATATTTATTGGTACCTGACGATATATGTCGATTTTTATGATCGGACTTAAAATTGAAAATTCAAAATATGAGGTACTTGGTACTTATAAATATTTTTTTTGACTTTCTGAAAAGGTCTCAGTGACACTTATGAAGACCCTACGTTTTCACATTTTTTTTTTAATTCCAAGTCGTATATTTATTGGTACCTGACGATATATGTCGATTTTTATGATCGGATTTAGAATTAAAAATTCAAAATATGAGGTACTTGGTACTTATAAATATTTTTTTTGACTTTCTGAAAAGGTCTCAGTGACACTTATGAAAACCCTACGTTTTCACATTTTTTTCAATGAATTCCCAGTCGTATATTTTTTGGTACCTGACGATATATGTCGATTTTTATGATCGGACTTAAAATTGAAAATTCAAAATATGAGGTACTTGGTACTTATAAATATTTTTTTTGACTTTCTGAAAAGGTCTCAGTGACACTTATGAAGACCCTACGTTTTCACATTTTTTTCAATGAATTCCAAGTCGTATATTTATTGGTACCTGACGATATATGTCGATTTTTATGATCGGACTTAGAATTAAAAATTCAAAATATGAGGTACTTGGTACTTATAAATATTTTTTTTGACTTTCTGAAAAGGTCTCAGTGACACTTATGAAGACCCTACGTTTTCACATTTTTTTCAATGAATTCCAAGTCGTATATTTATTGGTACCTGACGATATATGTCGATTTTTATGATCGGACTTAGAATTAAAAATTCAAAATATGAGGTACTTGGTACTTATAAATTTTTTTTTGACTTTCTGAAAAGGTCTCAGTGACACACATGAAGACCCTACGTTTTCACATTTTTTTCAATGAATTCCAAGTCGTATATTTTTTGGTACCTGACGATATATGTCGATTTTTATGATCGGACTTAGAATTAAAAATTCAAAATATGAGGTACTTGGTACTTATAAATATTTTTTTTGACTTTCTGAAAAGGTCTCAGTGACACTTATGAAGACCCTACGTTTTCACATTTTTTTCAATGAATTCCAAGTCGTATATTTATTGGTACCTGACGATATATGTCGATTTTTATGATCGGACTTAAAATTGAAAATTCAAAATATGAGGTACTTGGTACTTATAAATATTTTTTTTGACTTTCTGAAAAGGTCTCAGTGACACTTATGAAGACCCTACGTTTTCACATTTTTTTCAATGAATTCCAAGTCGTATATTTATTGGTACCTGACGATATATGTCGATTTTTATGATCGGACTTAGAATTAAAAATTCAAAATATGAGGTACTTGGTACTTATAAATATTTTTTTTGACTTTCTGAAAAGGTCTCAGTGACACTTATGAAGACCCTACGTTTTCACATTTTTTTCAATGAATTCCAAGTCGTATATTTATTGGTACCTGACGATATATGTCGATTTTTATGATCGGACTTAAAATTGAAAATTCAAAATATGAGGTACTTGGTACTTATAAATATTTTTTTTGACTTTCTGAAAAGGTCTCAGTGACACTTATGAAGACCCTACGTTTTCACATTTTTTTTTAATTCCAAGTCGTATATTTATTGGTACCTGACGATATATGTCGATTTTTATGATCGGACTTAGAATTAAAAATTCAAAATATGAGGTACTTGGTACTTATAAATTTTTTTTTGACTTTCTGAAAAGGTCTCAGTGACACACATGAAGACCCTACGTTTTCACATTTTTTTCAATGAATTCCAAGTCGTATATTTTTTGGTACCTGACGATATATGTTGATTTTTATGATCGGACTTAAAATTGAAAATTCAAAATATGAGGTACTTGGTACTTATAAATATTTTTTTTGACTTTCTGAAAAGGTCTCAGTGACACTTATGAAGACCCTACGTTTTCACATTTTTTTCAATGAATTCCAAGTCGTATATTTATTGGTACCTGACGATATATGTCGATTTTTATGATCGGACTTAAAATTGAAAATTCAAAATATGAGGTACTTGGTACTTATAAATATTTTTTTTGACTTTCTGAAAAGGTCTCAGTGACACTTATGAAGACCCTACGTTTTCACATTTTTTTCAATGAATTCCAAGTCGTATATTTATTGGTACCTGACGATATATGTCGATTTTTATGATCGGACTTAGAATTAAAAATTCAAAATATGAGGTACTTGGTACTTATAAATATTTTTTTTGACTTTCTGAAAAGGTCTAAGTGACACTTATGAAGACCCTACGTTTTCACATTTTTTTCAATGAATTCCAAGTCGTATATTTTTTGGTACCTGACGATATATGTCGATTTTTATGATCGGACTTAGAATTAAAAATTCAAAATATGAGGTACTTGGTACTTATAAATATTTTTTTTGACTTTCTGAAAAGGTCTCAGTGACACTTATGAAGACCCTACGTTTTCACATTTTTTTCAATGAATTCCAAGTCGTATATTTATTGGTACCTGACGATATATGTCGATTTTTATGATCGGACTTAGAATTAAAAATTCAAAATATGAGGTACTTGGTACTTATAAATATTTTTTTTGACTTTCTGAAAAGGTCTCAGTGACACTTATGAAGACCCTACGTTTTCACATTTTTTTCAATGAATTCCAAGTCGTATATATTTTGGTACCTGACGATATATGTCGATTTTTATGATCGAACTTAGAATTAAAAATTCAAAATATGAGGTACTTGGTACTTATAAATATTTTTTTTGACTTTCTGAAAAGGTCTCAGTGACATTTATGAAGACCCTACGTTTTCACATTTTTTTTTTAATTCCAAGTCGTATATTTATTGGTACCTGACGATATATGTCGATTTTTATGATCGGATTTAGAATTAAAAATTCAAAATATGAGGTACTTGGTACTTATAAATATTTTTTTTGACTTTCTGAAAAGGTCTCAGTGACACTTATGAAAACCCTACGTTTTCACATTTTTTTCAATGAATTCCCAGTCGTATATTTTTTGGTACCTGACGATATATGTCGATTTTTATGATCGGACTTAAAATTGAAAATTCAAAATATGAGGTACTTGGTACTTATAAATATTTTTTTTGACTTTCTGAAAAGGTCTCAGTGACACTTATGAAGACCCTACGTTTTCACATTTTTTTCAATGAATTCCAAGTCGTATATTTATTGGTACCTGACGATATATGTCGATTTTTATGATCGGACTTAAAATTGAAAATTCAAAATATGAGGTACTTGGTACTTATAAATATTTTTTTTGACTTTCTGAAAAGGTCTCAGTGACACACATGAAGACCCTACGTTTTCACATTTTTTTCAATGAATTCCAAGACGTATATTTATTGGTACCTGACGATATATGTCGATTTTTATGATCGGACTTAGAATTAAAAATTCAAAATATGAGGTACTTGGTACTTATAAATATTTTTTTTGACTTTCTGAAAAGGTCTCAGTGACACTTATGAAGACCCTACGTTTTCACATTTTTTTCAATGAATTCCAAGTCGTATATTTATTGGTACCTGACGATATATGTCGATTTTTATGATCGGACTTAAAATTGAAAATTCAAAATATGAGGTACTTGGTACTTATAAATATTTTTTTTGACTTTCTGAAAAGGTCTCAGTGACACTTATGAAGACCCTACGTTTTCACATTTTTTTCAATGAATTCCAAGTCGTATATTTATTGGTACCTGACGATATATGTCGATTTTTATGATCGGACTTAGAATTAAAAATTCAAAATATGAGGTACTTGGTACTTATAAATATTTTTTTTGACTTTCTGAAAAGGTCTCAGTGACACTTATGAAGACCCTACGTTTTCACATTTTTTTCAATGAATTCCAAGTCGTATATTTATTGGTACCTGACGATATATGTCGATTTTTATGATCGGACTTAAAATTGAAAATTCAAAATATGAGGTACTTGGTACTTATAAATATTTTTTTTGACTTTCTGAAAAGGTCTCAGTGACACTTATGAAGACCCTACGTTTTCACATTTTTTTCAATGAATTCCAAGTCGTATATTTATTGGTACCTGACGATATATGTCGATTTTTATGATCGGACTTAGAATTAAAAATTCAAAATATGAGGTACTTCGTACTTATAAATATTTTTTTTGACTTTCTGAAAAGGTCTAAGTGACACTTATGAAGACCCTACGTTTTCACATTTTTTTCAATGAATTCCAAGTCGTATATTTTTTGGTACCTGACGATATATGTCGATTTTTATGATCGGACTTTGAATTAAAAATTCAAAATATGAGGTACTTGGTACTTATAAATATTTTTTTTGACTTTCTGAAAAGGTCTCAGTGACACTTATGAAGACCCTACGTTTTCACATTTTTTTCAATGAATTCCCAGTCGTATATTTTTTGGTACCTGACGATATATGTCGATTTTTATGATCGGACTTAAAATTGAAAATTCAAAATATGAGGTACTTGGTACTTATAAATATTTTTTTTGACTTTCTGAAAAGGTCTCAGTGACACTTATGAAGACGCTACGTTTTCACATTTTTTTCAATGAATTCCAAGTCGTATATTTATTGGTACCTGACGATATATGTCGATTTTTATGATCGGACTTAAAATTGAAAATTCAAAATATGAGGTACTTGGTACTTATAAATATTTTTTTTGACTTTCTGAAAAGGTCTCAGTGACACTTATGAAGACCCTATGGTTTCACATTTTTTTCAATGAATTCCAAGTCGTATATTTATTGGTACCTGACGATATATGTCGATTTTTATGATCGAACTTAGAATTAAAAATTCAAAATATGAGGTACTTGGTACTTATAAATATTTTTTTTGACTTTCTGAAAAGGTCTCAGTGACATTTATGAAGACCCTACGTTTTCACATTTTTTTTTTAATTCCAAGTCGTATATTTATTGGTACCTGACGATATATGTCGATTTTTATGATCGGATTCAGAATTAAAAATTCAAAATATGAGGTACTTGGTACTTATAAATATTTTTTTTGACTTTCTGAAAAGGTCTCAGTGACACTTATGAAAACCCTACGTTTTCACATTTTTTTCAATGAATTCCCAGTCGTATATTTTTTGGTACCTGACGATATATGTCGATTTTTATGATCGGACTTAAAATTGAAAATTCAAAATATGAGGTACTTGGTACTTATAAATATTTTTTTTGACTTTCTGAAAAGGTCTCAGTGACACTTATGAAGACCCTACGTTTTCACATTTTTTTCAATGAATTCCAAGTCGTATATTTATTGGTACCTGACGATATATGTCGATTTTTATGATCGGACTTAAAATTGAAAATTCAAAATATGAGGTACTTGGTACTTATAAATATTTTTTTTGACTTTCTGAAAAGGTCTCAGTGACACTTATGAAGACCCTACGTTTTCACATTTTTTTCAATGAATTCCAAGACGTATATTTATTGGTACCTGACGATATATGTCGATTTTTATGATCGGACTTAAAATTGAAAATTCAAAATATGAGGTACTTGGTACTTATAAATATTTTTTTTGACTTTCTGAAAAGGTCTCAGTGACACTTATGAAGACCCTACGTTTTCACATTTTTTTCAATGAATTCCAAGTCGTATATTTATTGGTACCTGACGATATATGTCGATTTTTATGATCGGACTTAGAATTAAAAATTCAAAATATGAGGTACTTGGTACTTATAAATATTTTTTTTGACTTTCTGAAAAGGTCTCAGTGACACTTATGAAGACCCTACGTTTTCACATTTTTTTCAATGAATTCCAAGTCGTATATTTATTGGTACCTGACGATATATGTCGATTTTTATGATCGGACTTAGAATTAAAAATTCAAAATATGAGGTACTTGGTACTTATAAATTTTTTTTTGACTTTCTGAAAAGGTCTCAGTGACACACATGAAGACCCTACGTTTTCACATTTTTTTCAATGAATTCCAAGTCGTATATTTTTTGGTACCTGACGATATATGTCGATTTTTATGATCGGACTTAGAATTAAAAATTCAAAATATGAGGTACTTGGTACTTATAAATATTTTTTTTGACTTTCTGAAAAGGTCTCAGTGACACTTATGAAGACCCTACGTTTTCACATTTTTTTCAATGAATTCCAAGTCGTATATTTATTGGTACCTGACGATATATGTCGATTTTTATGATCGGACTTAAAATTGAAAATTCAAAATATGAGGTACTTGGTACTTATAAATATTTTTTTTGACTTTCTGAAAAGGTCTCAGTGACACTTATGAAGACCCTACGTTTTCACATTTTTTTTTTAATTCCAAGTCGTATATTTATTGGTACCTGACGATATATGTCGATTTTTATGATCGGATTTAGAATTAAAAATTCAAAATATGAGGTACTTGGTACTTATAAATATTTTTTTTGACTTTCTGAAAAGGTCTCAGTGACACTTATGAAAACCCTACGTTTTCACATTTTTTTCAATGAATTCCCAGTCGTATATTTTTTGGTACCTGACGATATATGTCGATTTTTATGATCGGACTTAAAATTAAAAATTCAAAATATGAGGTACTTGGTACTTATAAATATTTTTTTTGACTTTCTGAAAAGGTCTCAGTGACACTTATGAAAACCCTACGTTTTCACATTTTTTTCAATGAATTCCCAGTCGTATATTTTTTGGTACCTGACGATATATGTCGATTTTTATGATCGGACTTAAAATTGAAAATTCAAAATATGAGGTACTTGGTACTTATAAATATTTTTTTTGACTTTCTGAAAAGGTCTCAGTGACATTTATGAAGACCCTACGTTTTCACATTTTTTTTTTAATTCCAAGTCGTATATTTATTGGTACCTGACGATATATGTCGATTTTTATGATCGGATTCAGAATTAAAAATTCAAAATATGAGGTACTTGGTACTTATAAATATTTTTTTTGACTTTCTGAAAAGGTCTCAGTGACACTTATGAAAACCCTACGTTTTCACATTTTTTTCAATGAATTCCCAGTCGTATATTTTTTGGTACCTGACGATATATGTCGATTTTTATGATCGGACTTAAAATTGAAAATTCAAAATATGAGGTACTTGGTACTTATAAATATTTTTTTTGACTTTCTGAAAAGGTCTCAGTGACACTTATGAAGACCCTACGTTTTCACATTTTTTTCAATGAATTCCAAGTCGTATATTTATTGGTACCTGACGATATATGTCGATTTTTATGATCGGACTTAAAATTGAAAATTCAAAATATGAGGTACTTGGTACTTATAAATATTTTTTTTGACTTTCTGAAAAGGTCTCAGTGACACTTATGAAGACCCTACGTTTTCACATTTTTTTCAATGAATTCCAAGACGTATATTTATTGGTACCTGACGATATATGTCGATTTTTATGATCGGACTTAAAATTGAAAATTCAAAATATGAGGTACTTGGTACTTATAAATATTTTTTTTGACTTTCTGAAAAGGTCTCAGTGACACTTATGAAGACCCTACGTTTTCACATTTTTTTCAATGAATTCCAAGTCGTATATTTATTGGTACCTGACGATATATGTCGATTTTTATGATCGGACTTAGAATTAAAAATTCAAAATATGAGGTACTTGGTACTTATAAATATTTTTTTTGACTTTCTGAAAAGGTCTCAGTGACACTTATGAAGACCCTACGTTTTCACATTTTTTTCAATGAATTCCAAGTCGTATATTTATTGGTACCTGACGATATATGTCGATTTTTATGATCGGACTTAGAATTAAAAATTCAAAATATGAGGTACTTGGTACTTATAAATTTTTTTTTGACTTTCTGAAAAGGTCTCAGTGACACACATGAAGACCCTACGTTTTCACATTTTTTTCAATGAATTCCAAGTCGTATATTTTTTGGTACCTGACGATATATGTCGATTTTTATGATCGGACTTAGAATTAAAAATTCAAAATATGAGGTACTTGGTACTTATAAATATTTTTTTTGACTTTCTGAAAAGGTCTCAGTGACACTTATGAAGACCCTACGTTTTCACATTTTTTTCAATGAATTCCAAGTCGTATATTTATTGGTACCTGACGATATATGTCGATTTTTATGATCGGACTTAAAATTGAAAATTCAAAATATGAGGTACTTGGTACTTATAAATATTTTTTTTGACTTTCTGAAAAGGTCTCAGTGACACTTATGAAGACCCTACGTTTTCACATTTTTTTTTTAATTCCAAGTCGTATATTTATTGGTACCTGACGATATATGTCGATTTTTATGATCGGATTTAGAATTAAAAATTCAAAATATGAGGTACTTGGTACTTATAAATATTTTTTTTGACTTTCTGAAAAGGTCTCAGTGACACTTATGAAAACCCTACGTTTTCACATTTTTTTCAATGAATTCCCAGTCGTATATTTTTTGGTACCTGACGATATATGTCGATTTTTATGATCGGACTTAAAATTGAAAATTCAAAATATGAGGTACTTGGTACTTATAAATATTTTTTTTGACTTTCTGAAAAGGTCTCAGTGACACTTATGAAGACCCTACGTTTTCACATTTTTTTCAATGAATTCCAAGTCGTATATTTATTGGTACCTGACGATATATGTCGATTTTTATGATCGGACTTAGAATTAAAAATTCAAAATATGAGGTACTTGGTACTTATAAATATTTTTTTTGACTTTCTGAAAAGGTCTCAGTGACACTTATGAAGACCCTACGTTTTCACATTTTTTTCAATGAATTCCAAGTCGTATATTTATTGGTACCTGACGATATATGTCGATTTTTATGATCGGACTTAGAATTAAAAATTCAAAATATGAGGTACTTGGTACTTATAAATTTTTTTTTGACTTTCTGAAAAGGTCTCAGTGACACACATGAAGACCCTACGTTTTCACATTTTTTTCAATGAATTCCAAGTCGTATATTTTTTGGTACCTGACGATATATGTCGATTTTTATGATCGGACTTAGAATTAAAAATTCAAAATATGAGGTACTTGGTACTTATAAATATTTTTTTTGACTTTCTGAAAAGGTCTCAGTGACACTTATGAAGACCCTACGTTTTCACATTTTTTTCAATGAATTCCAAGTCGTATATTTATTGGTACCTGACGATATATGTCGATTTTTATGATCGGACTTAAAATTGAAAATTCAAAATATGAGGTACTTGGTACTTATAAATATTTTTTTTGACTTTCTGAAAAGGTCTCAGTGACACTTATGAAGACCCTACGTTTTCACATTTTTTTCAATGAATTCCAAGTCGTATATTTATTGGTACCTGACGATATATGTCGATTTTTATGATCGGACTTAGAATTAAAAATTCAAAATATGAGGTACTTGGTACTTATAAATATTTTTTTTGACTTTCTGAAAAGGTCTCAGTGACACTTATGAAGACCCTACGTTTTCACATTTTTTTCAATGAATTCCAAGTCGTATATTTATTGGTACCTGACGATATATGTCGATTTTTATGATCGGACTTAAAATTGAAAATTCAAAATATGAGGTACTTGGTACTTATAAATATTTTTTTTGACTTTCTGAAAAGGTCTCAGTGACACTTATGAAGACCCTACGTTTTCACATTTTTTTTTAATTCCAAGTCGTATATTTATTGGTACCTGACGATATATGTCGATTTTTATGATCGGACTTAGAATTAAAAATTCAAAATATGAGGTACTTGGTACTTATAAATTTTTTTTTGACTTTCTGAAAAGGTCTCAGTGACACACATGAAGACCCTACGTTTTCACATTTTTTTCAATGAATTCCAAGTCGTATATTTTTTGGTACCTGACGATATATGTTGATTTTTATGATCGGACTTAAAATTGAAAATTCAAAATATGAGGTACTTGGTACTTATAAATATTTTTTTTGACTTTCTGAAAAGGTCTCAGTGACACTTATGAAGACCCTACGTTTTCACATTTTTTTCAATGAATTCCAAGTCGTATATTTATTGGTACCTGACGATATATGTCGATTTTTATGATCGGACTTAAAATTGAAAATTCAAAATATGAGGTACTTGGTACTTATAAATATTTTTTTTGACTTTCTGAAAAGGTCTCAGTGACACTTATGAAGACCCTACGTTTTCACATTTTTTTCAATGAATTCCAAGTCGTATATTTATTGGTACCTGACGATATATGTCGATTTTTATGATCGGACTTAGAATTAAAAATTCAAAATATGAGGTACTTGGTACTTATAAATATTTTTTTTGACTTTCTGAAAAGGTCTAAGTGACACTTATGAAGACCCTACGTTTTCACATTTTTTTCAATGAATTCCAAGTCGTATATTTTTTGGTACCTGACGATATATGTCGATTTTTATGATCGGACTTAGAATTAAAAATTCAAAATATGAGGTACTTGGTACTTATAAATATTTTTTTTGACTTTCTGAAAAGGTCTCAGTGACACTTATGAAGACCCTACGTTTTCACATTTTTTTCAATGAATTCCAAGTCGTATATTTATTGGTACCTGACGATATATGTCGATTTTTATGATCGGACTTAGAATTAAAAATTCAAAATATGAGGTACTTGGTACTTATAAATATTTTTTTTGACTTTCTGAAAAGGTCTCAGTGACACTTATGAAGACCCTACGTTTTCACATTTTTTTCAATGAATTCCAAGTCGTATATATTTTGGTACCTGACGATATATGTCGATTTTTATGATCGAACTTAGAATTAAAAATTCAAAATATGAGGTACTTGGTACTTATAAATATTTTTTTTGACTTTCTGAAAAGGTCTCAGTGACATTTATGAAGACCCTACGTTTTCACATTTTTTTTTTAATTCCAAGTCGTATATTTATTGGTACCTGACGATATATGTCGATTTTTATGATCGGATTTAGAATTAAAAATTCAAAATATGAGGTACTTGGTACTTATAAATATTTTTTTTGACTTTCTGAAAAGGTCTCAGTGACACTTATGAAAACCCTACGTTTTCACATTTTTTTCAATGAATTCCCAGTCGTATATTTTTTGGTACCTGACGATATATGTCGATTTTTATGATCGGACTTAAAATTGAAAATTCAAAATATGAGGTACTTGGTACTTATAAATATTTTTTTTGACTTTCTGAAAAGGTCTCAGTGACACTTATGAAGACCCTACGTTTTCACATTTTTTTCAATGAATTCCAAGTCGTATATTTATTGGTACCTGACGATATATGTCGATTTTTATGATCGGACTTAAAATTGAAAATTCAAAATATGAGGTACTTGGTACTTATAAATATTTTTTTTGACTTTCTGAAAAGGTCTCAGTGACACACATGAAGACCCTACGTTTTCACATTTTTTTCAATGAATTCCAAGACGTATATTTATTGGTACCTGACGATATATGTCGATTTTTATGATCGGACTTAGAATTAAAAATTCAAAATATGAGGTACTTGGTACTTATAAATATTTTTTTTGACTTTCTGAAAAGGTCTCAGTGACACTTATGAAGACCCTACGTTTTCACATTTTTTTCAATGAATTCCAAGTCGTATATTTATTGGTACCTGACGATATATGTCGATTTTTATGATCGGACTTAAAATTGAAAATTCAAAATATGAGGTACTTGGTACTTATAAATATTTTTTTTGACTTTCTGAAAAGGTCTCAGTGACACTTATGAAGACCCTACGTTTTCACATTTTTTTCAATGAATTCCAAGTCGTATATTTATTGGTACCTGACGATATATGTCGATTTTTATGATCGGACTTAGAATTAAAAATTCAAAATATGAGGTACTTGGTACTTATAAATATTTTTTTTGACTTTCTGAAAAGGTCTCAGTGACACTTATGAAGACCCTACGTTTTCACATTTTTTTCAATGAATTCCAAGTCGTATATTTATTGGTACCTGACGATATATGTCGATTTTTATGATCGGACTTAAAATTGAAAATTCAAAATATGAGGTACTTGGTACTTATAAATATTTTTTTTGACTTTCTGAAAAGGTCTCAGTGACACTTATGAAGACCCTACGTTTTCACATTTTTTTCAATGAATTCCAAGTCGTATATTTATTGGTACCTGACGATATATGTCGATTTTTATGATCGGACTTAGAATTAAAAATTCAAAATATGAGGTACTTCGTACTTATAAATATTTTTTTTGACTTTCTGAAAAGGTCTAAGTGACACTTATGAAGACCCTACGTTTTCACATTTTTTTCAATGAATTCCAAGTCGTATATTTTTTGGTACCTGACGATATATGTCGATTTTTATGATCGGACTTTGAATTAAAAATTCAAAATATGAGGTACTTGGTACTTATAAATATTTTTTTTGACTTTCTGAAAAGGTCTCAGTGACACTTATGAAGACCCTACGTTTTCACATTTTTTTCAATGAATTCCCAGTCGTATATTTTTTGGTACCTGACGATATATGTCGATTTTTATGATCGGACTTAAAATTGAAAATTCAAAATATGAGGTACTTGGTACTTATAAATATTTTTTTTGACTTTCTGAAAAGGTCTCAGTGACACTTATGAAGACGCTACGTTTTCACATTTTTTTCAATGAATTCCAAGTCGTATATTTATTGGTACCTGACGATATATGTCGATTTTTATGATCGGACTTAAAATTGAAAATTCAAAATATGAGGTACTTGGTACTTATAAATATTTTTTTTGACTTTCTGAAAAGGTCTCAGTGACACTTATGAAGACCCTATGGTTTCACATTTTTTTCAATGAATTCCAAGTCGTATATTTATTGGTACCTGACGATATATGTCGATTTTTATGATCGAACTTAGAATTAAAAATTCAAAATATGAGGTACTTGGTACTTATAAATATTTTTTTTGACTTTCTGAAAAGGTCTCAGTGACATTTATGAAGACCCTACGTTTTCACATTTTTTTTTTAATTCCAAGTCGTATATTTATTGGTACCTGACGATATATGTCGATTTTTATGATCGGATTCAGAATTAAAAATTCAAAATATGAGGTACTTGGTACTTATAAATATTTTTTTTGACTTTCTGAAAAGGTCTCAGTGACACTTATGAAAACCCTACGTTTTCACATTTTTTTCAATGAATTCCCAGTCGTATATTTTTTGGTACCTGACGATATATGTCGATTTTTATGATCGGACTTAAAATTGAAAATTCAAAATATGAGGTACTTGGTACTTATAAATATTTTTTTTGACTTTCTGAAAAGGTCTCAGTGACACTTATGAAGACCCTACGTTTTCACATTTTTTTCAATGAATTCCAAGTCGTATATTTATTGGTACCTGACGATATATGTCGATTTTTATGATCGGACTTAAAATTGAAAATTCAAAATATGAGGTACTTGGTACTTATAAATATTTTTTTTGACTTTCTGAAAAGGTCTCAGTGACACTTATGAAGACCCTACGTTTTCACATTTTTTTCAATGAATTCCAAGACGTATATTTATTGGTACCTGACGATATATGTCGATTTTTATGATCGGACTTAGAATTAAAAATTCAAAATATGAGGTACTTGGTACTTATAAATTTTTTTTTGACTTTCTGAAAAGGTCTCAGTGACACACATGAAGACCCTACGTTTTCACATTTTTTTCAATGAATTCCAAGTCGTATATATTTTGGTACCTGACGATATATGTCGATTTTTATGATCGAACTTAGAATTAAAAATTCAAAATATGAGGTACTTGGTACTTATAAATATTTTTTTTGACTTTCTGAAAAGGTCTCAGTGACATTTATGAAGACCCTACGTTTTCACATTTTTTTTTTAATTCCAAGTCGTATATTTATTGGTACCTGACGATATATGTCGATTTTTACGATCGGACTTAGAATTAAAAATTCAAAATATGAGGTACTTGGTACTTATAAATATTTTTTTTGACTTTCTGAAAAGGTCTCAGTGACACTTATGAAGACCCTACGTTTTCACATTTTTTTCAATGAATTCCAAGACGTATATTTATTGGTACCTGACGATATATGTCGATTTTTATGATCGGACTTAGAATTAAAAATTCAAAATATGAGGTACTTGGTACTTATAAATATTTTTTTTGACTTTCTGAAAAGGTCTCAGTGACACTTATGAAGACCCTACGTTTTCACATTTTTTTCAATGAATTCCCAGTCGTATATTTTTTGGTACCTGACGATATATGTCGATTTTTATGATCGGACTTAAAATTGAAAATTCAAAATATGAGGTACTTGGTACTTATAAATATTTTTTTTGACTTTCTGAAAAGGTCTCAGTGACACTTATGAAGACGCTACGTTTTCACATTTTTTTCAATGAATTCCAAGTCGTATATTTATTGGTACCTGACGATATATGTCGATTTTTATGATCGGACTTAAAATTGAAAATTCAAAATATGAGGTACTTGGTACTTATAAATATTTTTTTTGACTTTCTGAAAAGGTCTCAGTGACACTTATGAAGACCCTATGGTTTCACATTTTTTTCAATGAATTCCAAGTCGTATATTTATTGGTACCTGACGATATATGTCGATTTTTATGATCGAACTTAGAATTAAAAATTCAAAATATGAGGTACTTGGTACTTATAAATATTTTTTTTGACTTTCTGAAAAGGTCTCAGTGACATTTATGAAGACCCTACGTTTTCACATTTTTTTTTTAATTCCAAGTCGTATATTTATTGGTACCTGACGATATATGTCGATTTTTATGATCGGATTCAGAATTAAAAATTCAAAATATGAGGTACTTGGTACTTATAAATATTTTTTTTGACTTTCTGAAAAGGTCTCAGTGACACTTATGAAAACCCTACGTTTTCACATTTTTTTCAATGAATTCCCAGTCGTATATTTTTTGGTACCTGACGATATATGTCGATTTTTATGATCGGACTTAAAATTGAAAATTCAAAATATGAGGTACTTGGTACTTATAAATATTTTTTTTGACTTTCTGAAAAGGTCTCAGTGACACTTATGAAGACCCTACGTTTTCACATTTTTTTCAATGAATTCCAAGTCGTATATTTATTGGTACCTGACGATATATGTCGATTTTTATGATCGGACTTAAAATTGAAAATTCAAAATATGAGGTACTTGGTACTTATAAATATTTTTTTTGACTTTCTGAAAAGGTCTCAGTGACACTTATGAAGACCCTACGTTTTCACATTTTTTTCAATGAATTCCAAGACGTATATTTATTGGTACCTGACGATATATGTCGATTTTTATGATCGGACTTAGAATTAAAAATTCAAAATATGAGGTACTTGGTACTTATAAATTTTTTTTTGACTTTCTGAAAAGGTCTCAGTGACACACATGAAGACCCTACGTTTTCACATTTTTTTCAATGAATTCCAAGTCGTATATATTTTGGTACCTGACGATATATGTCGATTTTTATGATCGAACTTAGAATTAAAAATTCAAAATATGAGGTACTTGGTACTTATAAATATTTTTTTTGACTTTCTGAAAAGGTCTCAGTGACATTTATGAAGACCCTACGTTTTCACATTTTTTTTTTAATTCCAAGTCGTATATTTATTGGTACCTGACGATATATGTCGATTTTTACGATCGGACTTAGAATTAAAAATTCAAAATATGAGGTACTTGGTACTTATAAATATTTTTTTTGACTTTCTGAAAAGGTCTCAGTGACACTTATGAAGACCCTACGTTTTCACATTTTTTTCAATGAATTCCAAGACGTATATTTATTGGTACCTGACGATATATGTCGATTTTTATGATCGGACTTAGAATTAAAAATTCAAAATATGAGGTACTTGGTACTTATAAATATTTTTTTTGACTTTCTGAAAAGGTCTCAGTGACACTTATGAAGACCCTACGTTTTCACATTTTTTTCAATGAATTCCAAGTCGTATATTTATTGGTACCTGACGATATATGTCGATTTTTATGATCGGACTTAAAATTGAAAATTCAAAATATAAGGTACTTGGTACTTATAAATATTTTTTTTGACTTTCTGAAAAGGTCTCAGTGACACTTATGAAGACCCTACGTTTTCACATTTTTTTCAATGAATTCCAAGTCGTATATTTATTGGTACCTGACGATATATGTCGATTTTTATGATCGGACTTAGAATTAAAAATTCAAAATATGAGGTACTTGGTACTTATAAATATTTTTTTTGACTTTCTGAAAAGGTCTCAGTGACACTTATGAAGACCCTACGTTTTCACATTTTTTTCAATGAATTCCAAGTCGTATATTTATTGGTACCTGACGATAAATGTCGATTTTTATGATCGGATTTAGAATTAAAAATTCAAAATATGAGGTACTTGGTACTTATAAATATTTTTTTTGACTTTCTGAAAAGGTCTCAGTGACACTTATGAAGACCCTACGTTTTCACATTTTTTTCAATGAATTCCCAGTCGTATATTTTTTGGTACCTGACGATATATGTCGATTTTTATGATCGGACTTAAAATTGAAAATTCAAAATATGAGGTACTTGGTACTTATAAATATTTTTTTTGACTTTCTGAAAAGGTCTCAGTGACACTTATGAAGACGCTACGTTTTCACATTTTTTTCAATGAATTCCAAGTCGTATATTTATTGGTACCTGACGATATATGTCGATTTTTATGATCGGACTTAAAATTGAAAATTCAAAATATGAGGTACTTGGTACTTATAAATATTTTTTTTGACTTTCTGAAAAGGTCTCAGTGACACTTATGAAGACCCTACGTTTTCACATTTTTTTCAATGAATTCCAAGTCGTATATTTATTGGTACCTGACGATATATGTCGATTTTTATGATCGAACTTAGAATTAAAAATTCAAAATATGAGGTACTTGGTACTTATAAATATTTTTTTTGACTTTCTGAAAAGGTCTCAGTGACATTTATGAAGACCCTACGTTTTCACATTTTTTTTTTAATTCCAAGTCGTATATTTATTGGTACCTGACGATATATGTCGATTTTTACGATCGGACTTAGAATTAAAAATTCAAAATATGAGGTACTTGGTACTTATAAATATTTTTTTTGACTTTCTGAAAAGGTCTAAGTGACACTTATGAAGACCCTACGTTTTCACATTTTTTTCAATGAATTCCAAGTCGTATATTTTTTGGTACCTGACGATATATGTCGATTTTTATGATCGGACTTTGAATTAAAAATTCAAAATATGAGGTACTTGGTACTTATAAATATTTTTTTTGACTTTCTGAAAAGGTCTCAGTGACACTTATGAAGACCCTACGTTTTCACATTTTTTTCAATGAATTCCCAGTCGTATATTTTTTGGTACCTGACGATATATGTCGATTTTTATGATCGGACTTAAAATTGAAAATTCAAAATATGAGGTACTTGGTACTTATAAATATTTTTTTTGACTTTCTGAAAAGGTCTCAGTGACACTTATGAAGACGCTACGTTTTCACATTTTTTTCAATGAATTCCAAGTCGTATATTTATTGGTACCTGACGATATATGTCGATTTTTATGATCGGACTTAAAATTGAAAATTCAAAATATGAGGTACTTGGTACTTATAAATATTTTTTTTGACTTTCTGAAAAGGTCTCAGTGACACTTATGAAGACCCTATGGTTTCACATTTTTTTCAATGAATTCCAAGTCGTATATTTATTGGTACCTGACGATATATGTCGATTTTTATGATCGAACTTAGAATTAAAAATTCAAAATATGAGGTACTTGGTACTTATAAATATTTTTTTTGACTTTCTGAAAAGGTCTCAGTGACATTTATGAAGACCCTACGTTTTCACATTTTTTTTTTAATTCCAAGTCGTATATTTATTGGTACCTGACGATATATGTCGATTTTTATGATCGGATTCAGAATTAAAAATTCAAAATATGAGGTACTTGGTACTTATAAATATTTTTTTTGACTTTCTGAAAAGGTCTCAGTGACACTTATGAAAACCCTACGTTTTCACATTTTTTTCAATGAATTCCCAGTCGTATATTTTTTGGTACCTGACGATATATGTCGATTTTTATGATCGGACTTAAAATTGAAAATTCAAAATATGAGGTACTTGGTACTTATAAATATTTTTTTTGACTTTCTGAAAAGGTCTCAGTGACACTTATGAAGACCCTACGTTTTCACATTTTTTTCAATGAATTCCAAGTCGTATATTTATTGGTACCTGACGATATATGTCGATTTTTATGATCGGACTTAAAATTGAAAATTCAAAATATGAGGTACTTGGTACTTATAAATATTTTTTTTGACTTTCTGAAAAGGTCTCAGTGACACTTATGAAGACCCTACGTTTTCACATTTTTTTCAATGAATTCCAAGACGTATATTTATTGGTACCTGACGATATATGTCGATTTTTATGATCGGACTTAGAATTAAAAATTCAAAATATGAGGTACTTGGTACTTATAAATTTTTTTTTGACTTTCTGAAAAGGTCTCAGTGACACACATGAAGACCCTACGTTTTCACATTTTTTTCAATGAATTCCAAGTCGTATATATTTTGGTACCTGACGATATATGTCGATTTTTATGATCGAACTTAGAATTAAAAATTCAAAATATGAGGTACTTGGTACTTATAAATATTTTTTTTGACTTTCTGAAAAGGTCTCAGTGACATTTATGAAGACCCTACGTTTTCACATTTTTTTTTTAATTCCAAGTCGTATATTTATTGGTACCTGACGATATATGTCGATTTTTACGATCGGACTTAGAATTAAAAATTCAAAATATGAGGTACTTGGTACTTATAAATATTTTTTTTGACTTTCTGAAAAGGTCTCAGTGACACTTATGAAGACCCTACGTTTTCACATTTTTTTCAATGAATTCCAAGACGTATATTTATTGGTACCTGACGATATATGTCGATTTTTATGATCGGACTTAGAATTAAAAATTCAAAATATGAGGTACTTGGTACTTATAAATATTTTTTTTGACTTTCTGAAAAGGTCTCAGTGACACTTATGAAGACCCTACGTTTTCACATTTTTTTCAATGAATTCCCAGTCGTATATTTTTTGGTACCTGACGATATATGTCGATTTTTATGATCGGACTTAAAATTGAAAATTCAAAATATGAGGTACTTGGTACTTATAAATATTTTTTTTGACTTTCTGAAAAGGTCTCAGTGACACTTATGAAGACGCTACGTTTTCACATTTTTTTCAATGAATTCCAAGTCGTATATTTATTGGTACCTGACGATATATGTCGATTTTTATGATCGGACTTAAAATTGAAAATTCAAAATATGAGGTACTTGGTACTTATAAATATTTTTTTTGACTTTCTGAAAAGGTCTCAGTGACACTTATGAAGACCCTATGGTTTCACATTTTTTTCAATGAATTCCAAGTCGTATATTTATTGGTACCTGACGATATATGTCGATTTTTATGATCGAACTTAGAATTAAAAATTCAAAATATGAGGTACTTGGTACTTATAAATATTTTTTTTGACTTTCTGAAAAGGTCTCAGTGACATTTATGAAGACCCTACGTTTTCACATTTTTTTTTTAATTCCAAGTCGTATATTTATTGGTACCTGACGATATATGTCGATTTTTATGATCGGATTCAGAATTAAAAATTCAAAATATGAGGTACTTGGTACTTATAAATATTTTTTTTGACTTTCTGAAAAGGTCTCAGTGACACTTATGAAAACCCTACGTTTTCACATTTTTTTCAATGAATTCCCAGTCGTATATTTTTTGGTACCTGACGATATATGTCGATTTTTATGATCGGACTTAAAATTGAAAATTCAAAATATGAGGTACTTGGTACTTATAAATATTTTTTTTGACTTTCTGAAAAGGTCTCAGTGACACTTATGAAGACCCTACGTTTTCACATTTTTTTCAATGAATTCCAAGTCGTATATTTATTGGTACCTGACGATATATGTCGATTTTTATGATCGGACTTAAAATTGAAAATTCAAAATATGAGGTACTTGGTACTTATAAATATTTTTTTTGACTTTCTGAAAAGGTCTCAGTGACACTTATGAAGACCCTACGTTTTCACATTTTTTTCAATGAATTCCAAGACGTATATTTATTGGTACCTGACGATATATGTCGATTTTTATGATCGGACTTAGAATTAAAAATTCAAAATATGAGGTACTTGGTACTTATAAATTTTTTTTTGACTTTCTGAAAAGGTCTCAGTGACACACATGAAGACCCTACGTTTTCACATTTTTTTCAATGAATTCCAAGTCGTATATATTTTGGTACCTGACGATATATGTCGATTTTTATGATCGAACTTAGAATTAAAAATTCAAAATATGAGGTACTTGGTACTTATAAATATTTTTTTTGACTTTCTGAAAAGGTCTCAGTGACATTTATGAAGACCCTACGTTTTCACATTTTTTTTTTAATTCCAAGTCGTATATTTATTGGTACCTGACGATATATGTCGATTTTTACGATCGGACTTAGAATTAAAAATTCAAAATATGAGGTACTTGGTACTTATAAATATTTTTTTTGACTTTCTGAAAAGGTCTCAGTGACACTTATGAAGACCCTACGTTTTCACATTTTTTTCAATGAATTCCAAGACGTATATTTATTGGTACCTGACGATATATGTCGATTTTTATGATCGGACTTAGAATTAAAAATTCAAAATATGAGGTACTTGGTACTTATAAATATTTTTTTTGACTTTCTGAAAAGGTCTCAGTGACACTTATGAAGACCCTACGTTTTCACATTTTTTTCAATGAATTCCAAGTCGTATATTTATTGGTACCTGACGATATATGTCGATTTTTATGATCGGACTTAAAATTGAAAATTCAAAATATAAGGTACTTGGTACTTATAAATATTTTTTTTGACTTTCTGAAAAGGTCTCAGTGACACTTATGAAGACCCTACGTTTTCACATTTTTTTCAATGAATTCCAAGTCGTATATTTATTGGTACCTGACGATATATGTCGATTTTTATGATCGGACTTAGAATTAAAAATTCAAAATATGAGGTACTTGGTACTTATAAATATTTTTTTTGACTTTCTGAAAAGGTCTCAGTGACACTTATGAAGACCCTACGTTTTCACATTTTTTTCAATGAATTCCAAGTCGTATATTTATTGGTACCTGACGATAAATGTCGATTTTTATGATCGGATTTAGAATTAAAAATTCAAAATATGAGGTACTTGGTACTTATAAATATTTTTTTTGACTTTCTGAAAAGGTCTCAGTGACACTTATGAAGACCCTACGTTTTCACATTTTTTTCAATGAATTCCCAGTCGTATATTTTTTGGTACCTGACGATATATGTCGATTTTTATGATCGGACTTAAAATTGAAAATTCAAAATATGAGGTACTTGGTACTTATAAATATTTTTTTTGACTTTCTGAAAAGGTCTCAGTGACACTTATGAAGACGCTACGTTTTCACATTTTTTTCAATGAATTCCAAGTCGTATATTTATTGGTACCTGACGATATATGTCGATTTTTATGATCGGACTTAAAATTGAAAATTCAAAATATGAGGTACTTGGTACTTATAAATATTTTTTTTGACTTTCTGAAAAGGTCTCAGTGACACTTATGAAGACCCTACGTTTTCACATTTTTTTCAATGAATTCCAAGTCGTATATTTATTGGTACCTGACGATATATGTCGATTTTTATGATCGAACTTAGAATTAAAAATTCAAAATATGAGGTACTTGGTACTTATAAATATTTTTTTTGACTTTCTGAAAAGGTCTCAGTGACATTTATGAAGACCCTACGTTTTCACATTTTTTTTTTAATTCCAAGTCGTATATTTATTGGTACCTGACGATATATGTCGATTTTTATGATCGGATTTAGAATTAAAAATTCAAAATATGAGGTACTTGGTACTTATAAATATTTTTTTTGACTTTCTGAAAAGGTCTCAGTGACACTTATGAAAACCCTACGTTTTCACATTTTTTTCAATGAATTCCCAGTCGTATATTTTTTGGTACCTGACGATATATGTCGATTTTTATGATCGGACTTAAAATTGAAAATTCAAAATATGAGGTACTTGGTACTTATAAATATTTTTTTTGACTTTCTGAAAAGGTCTCAGTGACACTTATGAAGACCCTACGTTTTCACATTTTTTTCAATGAATTCCAAGTCGTATATTTATTGGTACCTGACGATATATGTCGATTTTTATGATCGGACTTAAAATTGAAAATTCAAAATATGAGGTACTTGGTACTTATAAATATTTTTTTTGACTTTCTGAAAAGGTCTCAGTGACACTTATGAAGACCCTACGTTTTCACATTTTTTTCAATGAATTCCAAGTCGTATATTTATTGGTACCTGACGATATATGTCGATTTTTATGATCGGACTTAGAATTAAAAATTCAAAATATGAGGTACTTGGTACTTATAAATTTTTTTTTGACTTTCTGAAAAGGTCTCAGTGACACACATGAAGACCCTACGTTTTCACATTTTTTTCAATGAATTCCAAGTCGTATATATTTTGGTACCTGACGATATATGTCGATTTTTATGATCGAACTTAGAATTAAAAATTCAAAATATGAGGTACTTGGTACTTATAAATATTTTTTTTGACTTTCTGAAAAGGTCTCAGTGACATTTATGAAGACCCTACGTTTTCACATTTTTTTTTTAATTCCAAGTCGTATATTTATTGGTACCTGACGATATATGTCGATTTTTATGATCGGACTTAGAATTAAAAATTCAAAATATGAGGTACTTGGTACTTATAAATATTTTTCTTGACTTTCTGAAAAGGTCTCAGTGACACTTATGAAGACCCTACGTTTTCACATTTTTTTCAATGAATTCCAAGACGTATATTTATTGGTACCTGACGATATATGTCGATTTTTATGATCGGACTTAGAATTAAAAATTCAAAATATGAGGTACTTGGTACTTATAAATATTTTTTTTGACTTTCTGAAAAGGTCTCAGTGACACTTATGAAGACCCTACGTTTTCACATTTTTTTCAATGAATTCCAAGTCGTATATTTATTGGTACCTGACGATATATGTCGATTTTTATGATCGGACTTAGAATTAAAAATTCAAAATATGAGGTACTTGGTACTTATAAATATTTTTTTTGACTTTCTGAAAAGGTCTCAGTGACACTTATGAAGACCCTACGTTTTCACATTTTTTTCAATGAATTCCAAGTCGTATATTTATTGGTACCTGACGATAAATGTCGATTTTTATGATCGGATTTAGAATTAAAAATTCAAAATATGAGGTACTTGGTACTTATAAATATTTTTTTTGACTTTCTGAAAAGGTCTCAGTGACACTTATGAAGACCCTACGTTTTCACATTTTTTTCAATGAATTCCCAGTCGTATATTTTTTGGTACCTGACGATATATGTCGATTTTTATGATCGGACTTAAAATTGAAAATTCAAAATATGAGGTACTTGGTACTTATAAATATTTTTTTTGACTTTCTGAAAAGGTCTCAGTGACACTTATGAAGACGCTACGTTTTCACATTTTTTTCAATGAATTCCAAGTCGTATATTTATTGGTACCTGACGATATATGTCGATTTTTATGATCGGACTTAAAATTGAAAATTCAAAATATGAGGTACTTGGTACTTATAAATATTTTTTTTGACTTTCTGAAAAGGTCTCAGTGACACTTATGAAGACCCTACGTTTTCACATTTTTTTCAATGAATTCCAAGTCGTATATTTATTGGTACCTGACGATATATGTCGATTTTTATGATCGAACTTAGAATTAAAAATTCAAAATATGAGGTACTTGGTACTTATAAATATTTTTTTTGACTTTCTGAAAAGGTCTCAGTGACATTTATGAAGACCCTACGTTTTCACATTTTTTTTTTAATTCCAAGTCGTATATTTATTGGTACCTGACGATATATGTCGATTTTTATGATCGGATTTAGAATTAAAAATTCAAAATATGAGGTACTTGGTACTTATAAATATTTTTTTTGACTTTCTGAAAAGGTCTCAGTGACACTTATGAAAACCCTACGTTTTCACATTTTTTTCAATGAATTCCCAGTCGTATATTTTTTGGTACCTGACGATATATGTCGATTTTTATGATCGGACTTAAAATTGAAAATTCAAAATATGAGGTACTTGGTACTTATAAATATTTTTTTTGACTTTCTGAAAAGGTCTCAGTGACACTTATGAAGACCCTACGTTTTCACATTTTTTTCAATGAATTCCAAGTCGTATATTTATTGGTACCTGACGATATATGTCGATTTTTATGATCGGACTTAAAATTGAAAATTCAAAATATGAGGTACTTGGTACTTATAAATATTTTTTTTGACTTTCTGAAAAGGTCTCAGTGACACTTATGAAGACCCTACGTTTTCACATTTTTTTCAATGAATTCCAAGTCGTATATTTATTGGTACCTGACGATATATGTCGATTTTTATGATCGGACTTAGAATTAAAAATTCAAAATATGAGGTACTTGGTACTTATAAATTTTTTTTTGACTTTCTGAAAAGGTCTCAGTGACACACATGAAGACCCTACGTTTTCACATTTTTTTCAATGAATTCCAAGTCGTATATATTTTGGTACCTGACGATATATGTCGATTTTTATGATCGAACTTAGAATTAAAAATTCAAAATATGAGGTACTTGGTACTTATAAATATTTTTTTTGACTTTCTGAAAAGGTCTCAGTGACATTTATGAAGACCCTACGTTTTCACATTTTTTTTTTAATTCCAAGTCGTATATTTATTGGTACCTGACGATATATGTCGATTTTTATGATCGGACTTAGAATTAAAAATTCAAAATATGAGGTACTTGGTACTTATAAATATTTTTCTTGACTTTCTGAAAAGGTCTCAGTGACACTTATGAAGACCCTACGTTTTCACATTTTTTTCAATGAATTCCAAGACGTATATTTATTGGTACCTGACGATATATGTCGATTTTTATGATCGGACTTAGAATTAAAAATTCAAAATATGAGGTACTTGGTACTTATAAATATTTTTTTTGACTTTCTGAAAAGGTCTCAGTGACACTTATGAAGACCCTACGTTTTCACATTTTTTTCAATGAATTCCAAGTCGTATATTTATTGGTACCTGACGATATATGTCGATTTTTATGATCGGACTTAAAATTGAAAATTCAAAATATGAGGTACTTGGTACTTATAAATATTTTTTTTGACTTTCTGAAAAGGTCTCAGTGACACTTATGAAGACCCTACGTTTTCACATTTTTTTCAATGAATTCCAAGTCGTATATTTATTGGTACCTGACGATATATGTCGATTTTTATGATCGGACTTAGAATTAAAAATTCAAAATATGAGGTACTTGGTACTTATAAATATTTTTTTTGACTTTCTGAAAAGGTCTCAGTGACACTTATGAAGACCCTACGTTTTCACATTTTTTTCAATGAATTCCAAGTCGTATATTTATTGGTACCTGACGATATATGTCGATTTTTATGATCGGACTTAGAATTAAAAATTCAAAATATGAGGTACTCTGTACTTATAAATATTTTTTTTGACTTTCTGAAAAGGTCTCAGTGACACTTATGAAGACCCTACGTTTTCACATTTTTTTCAATGAATTCCAAGTCGTATATATTTTGGTACCTGACGATATATGTCGATTTTTATGATCGGACTTAAAATTGAAAATTCAAAATATGAGGTACTTGGTACTTATAAATATTTTTTTTGACTTTCTGAAAAGGTCTCAGTGACACTTATGAAGACCCTACGTTTTCACATTTTTTTCAATGAATTCCAAGTCGTATATTTATTGGTACCTGACGATATATGTCGATTTTTATGATCGGACTTAAAATTGAAAATTCAAAATATGAGGTACTTGGTACTTATAAATATTTTTTTTGACTTTCTGAAAAGGTCTCAGTGACACTGATGAAGACCCTACGTTTTCACATTTTTTTCAATGAATTCCAAGACGTATATTTATTGGTACCTGACGATATATGTCGATTTTTATGATCGGACTTAGAATTAAAAATTCAAAATATGAGGTACTTGGTACTTATAAATTTTTTTTTGACTTTCTGAAAAGGTCTCAGTGACACACATGAAGACCCTACGTTTTCACATTTTTTTCAATGAATTCCAAGTCGTATATATTTTGGTACCTGACGATATATGTCGATTTTTATGATCGAACTTAGAATTAAAAATTCAAAATATGAGGTACTTGGTACTTATAAATATTTTTTTTGACTTTCTGAAAAGGTCTCAGTGACATTTATGAAGACCCTACGTTTTCACATTTTTTTTTTAATTCCAAGTCGTATATTTATTGGTACCTGACGATATATGTCGATTTTTACGATCGGACTTAGAATTAAAAATTCAAAATATGAGGTACTTGGTACTTATAAATATTTTTTTTGACTTTCTGAAAAGGTCTCAGTGACACTTATGAAGACCCTACGTTTTCACATTTTTTTCAATGAATTCCAAGACGTATATTTATTGGTACCTGACGATATATGTCGATTTTTATGATCGGACTTAGAATTAAAAATTCAAAATATGAGGTACTTGGTACTTATAAATATTTTTTTTGACTTTCTGAAAAGGTCTCAGTGACACTTATGAAGACCCTACGTTTTCACATTTTTTTCAATGAATTCCAAGTCGTATATTTATTGGTACCTGACGATATATGTCGATTTTTATGATCGGACTTAAAATTGAAAATTCAAAATATAAGGTACTTGGTACTTATAAATATTTTTTTTGACTTTCTGAAAAGGTCTCAGTGACACTTATGAAGACCCTACGTTTTCACATTTTTTTCAATGAATTCCAAGTCGTATATTTATTGGTACCTGACGATATATGTCGATTTTTATGATCGGACTTAGAATTAAAAATTCAAAATATGAGGTACTTGGTACTTATAAATATTTTTTTTGACTTTCTGAAAAGGTCTCAGTGACACTTATGAAGACCCTACGTTTTCACATTTTTTTCAATGAATTCCAAGTCGTATATTTATTGGTACCTGACGATAAATGTCGATTTTTATGATCGGATTTAGAATTAAAAATTCAAAATATGAGGTACTTGGTACTTATAAATATTTTTTTTGACTTTCTGAAAAGGTCTCAGTGACACTTATGAAGACCCTACGTTTTCACATTTTTTTCAATGAATTCCCAGTCGTATATTTTTTGGTACCTGACGATATATGTCGATTTTTATGATCGGACTTAAAATTGAAAATTCAAAATATGAGGTACTTGGTACTTATAAATATTTTTTTTGACTTTCTGAAAAGGTCTCAGTGACACTTATGAAGACGCTACGTTTTCACATTTTTTTCAATGAATTCCAAGTCGTATATTTATTGGTACCTGACGATATATGTCGATTTTTATGATCGGACTTAAAATTGAAAATTCAAAATATGAGGTACTTGGTACTTATAAATATTTTTTTTGACTTTCTGAAAAGGTCTCAGTGACACTTATGAAGACCCTACGTTTTCACATTTTTTTCAATGAATTCCAAGTCGTATATTTATTGGTACCTGACGATATATGTCGATTTTTATGATCGAACTTAGAATTAAAAATTCAAAATATGAGGTACTTGGTACTTATAAATATTTTTTTTGACTTTCTGAAAAGGTCTCAGTGACATTTATGAAGACCCTACGTTTTCACATTTTTTTTTTAATTCCAAGTCGTATATTTATTGGTACCTGACGATATATGTCGATTTTTATGATCGGATTTAGAATTAAAAATTCAAAATATGAGGTACTTGGTACTTATAAATATTTTTTTTGACTTTCTGAAAAGGTCTCAGTGACACTTATGAAAACCCTACGTTTTCACATTTTTTTCAATGAATTCCCAGTCGTATATTTTTTGGTACCTGACGATATATGTCGATTTTTATGATCGGACTTAAAATTGAAAATTCAAAATATGAGGTACTTGGTACTTATAAATATTTTTTTTGACTTTCTGAAAAGGTCTCAGTGACACTTATGAAGACCCTACGTTTTCACATTTTTTTCAATGAATTCCAAGTCGTATATTTATTGGTACCTGACGATATATGTCGATTTTTATGATCGGACTTAAAATTGAAAATTCAAAATATGAGGTACTTGGTACTTATAAATATTTTTTTTGACTTTCTGAAAAGGTCTCAGTGACACTTATGAAGACCCTACGTTTTCACATTTTTTTCAATGAATTCCAAGTCGTATATTTATTGGTACCTGACGATATATGTCGATTTTTATGATCGGACTTAGAATTAAAAATTCAAAATATGAGGTACTTGGTACTTATAAATTTTTTTTTGACTTTCTGAAAAGGTCTCAGTGACACACATGAAGACCCTACGTTTTCACATTTTTTTCAATGAATTCCAAGTCGTATATATTTTGGTACCTGACGATATATGTCGATTTTTATGATCGAACTTAGAATTAAAAATTCAAAATATGAGGTACTTGGTACTTATAAATATTTTTTTTGACTTTCTGAAAAGGTCTCAGTGACATTTATGAAGACCCTACGTTTTCACATTTTTTTTTTAATTCCAAGTCGTATATTTATTGGTACCTGACGATATATGTCGATTTTTATGATCGGACTTAGAATTAAAAATTCAAAATATGAGGTACTTGGTACTTATAAATATTTTTCTTGACTTTCTGAAAAGGTCTCAGTGACACTTATGAAGACCCTACGTTTTCACATTTTTTTCAATGAATTCCAAGACGTATATTTATTGGTACCTGACGATATATGTCGATTTTTATGATCGGACTTAGAATTAAAAATTCAAAATATGAGGTACTTGGTACTTATAAATATTTTTTTTGACTTTCTGAAAAGGTCTCAGTGACACTTATGAAGACCCTACGTTTTCACATTTTTTTCAATGAATTCCAAGTCGTATATTTATTGGTACCTGACGATATATGTCGATTTTTATGATCGGACTTAAAATTGAAAATTCAAAATATGAGGTACTTGGTACTTATAAATATTTTTTTTGACTTTCTGAAAAGGTCTCAGTGACACTTATGAAGACCCTACGTTTTCACATTTTTTTCAATGAATTCCAAGTCGTATATTTATTGGTACCTGACGATATATGTCGATTTTTATGATCGGACTTAGAATTAAAAATTCAAAATATGAGGTACTTGGTACTTATAAATATTTTTTTTGACTTTCTGAAAAGGTCTCAGTGACACTTATGAAGACCCTACGTTTTCACATTTTTTTCAATGAATTCCAAGTCGTATATTTATTGGTACCTGACGATATATGTCGATTTTTATGATCGGACTTAGAATTAAAAATTCAAAATATGAGGTACTCTGTACTTATAAATATTTTTTTTGACTTTCTGAAAAGGTCTCAGTGACACTTATGAAGACCCTACGTTTTCACATTTTTTTCAATGAATTCCAAGTCGTATATATTTTGGTACCTGACGATATATGTCGATTTTTATGATCGGACTTAGAATTAAAAATTCAAAATATGAGGTACTTGGTACTTATAAATATTTTTTTTGACTTTCTGAAAAGGTCTCAGTGACATTTATGAAGACCCTACGTTTTCACATTTTTTTTTTAATTCCAAGTCGTATATTTATTGGTACCTGACGATATATGTCGATTTTTATGATCGGACTTAGAATTAAAAATTCAAAATATGAGGTACTTGGTACTTATAAATATTTTTTTTGACTTTCTGAAAAGGTCTCAGTGACACTTATGAAGACCCTACGTTTTCACATTTTTTTCAATGAATTCCAAGACGTATATTTATTGGTACCTGACGATATATGTCGATTTTTATGATCGGACTTAGAATTAAAAATTCAAAATATGAGGTACTTGGTACTTATAAATATTTTTTTTGACTTTCTGAAAAGGTCTCAATGACACTTATGAAGACCCTACGTTTTCACATTTTTTTCAATGAATTCCAAGTCGTATATTTATTGGTACCTGACGATATATGTCGATTTTTATGATCGGACTTAAAATTGAAAATTCAAAATATGAGGTACTTGGTACTTATAAATATTTTTTTTGACTTTCTGAAAAGGTCTCAGTGACACTTATGAAGACCCTACGTTTTCACATTTTTTTCAATGAATTCCAAGTCGTATATTTATTGGTACCTGACGATATATGTCGATTTTTATGATCGGACTTAGAATTAAAAATTCAAAATATGAGGTACTTGGTACTTATAAATATTTTTTTTGACTTTCTGAAAAGGTCTAAGTGACACTTATGAAGACCCTACGTTTTCACATTTTTTTCAATGAATTCCAAGACGTATATTTATTGGTACCTGACGATAAATGTCGATTTTTATGATCGGATTTAGAATTAAAAATTCAAAATATGAGGTACTTGGTACTTATAAATATTTTTTTTGACTTTCTGAAAAGGTCTCAGTGACACTTATGAAGACCCTACGTTTTCACATTTTTTTCAATGAATTCCCAGTCGTATATTTTTTGGTACCTGACGATATATGTCGATTTTTATGATCGGACTTAAAATTGAAAATTCAAAATATGAGGTACTTGGTACTTATAAATATTTTTTTTGACTTTCTGAAAAGGTCTCAGTGACACTTATGAAGACGCTACGTTTTCACATTTTTTTCAATGAATTCCAAGTCGTATATTTATTGGTACCTGACGATATATGTCGATTTTTATGATCGGACTTAAAATTGAAAATTCAAAATATGAGGTACTTGGTACTTATAAATATTTTTTTTGACTTTCTGAAAAGGTCTCAGTGACACTTATGAAGACCCTACGTTTTCACATTTTTTTCAATGAATTCCAAGTCGTATATATTTTGGTACCTGACGATATATGTCGATTTTTATGATCGGACTTAGAATTAAAAATTCAAAATATGAGGTACTTGGTACTTATAAATATTTTTTTTGACTTTCTGAAAAGGTCTCAGTGACACTTATGAAGACCCTACGTTTTCACATTTTTTTCAATGAATTCCAAGTCGTATATTTATTGGTACCTGACGATATATGTCGATTTTTATGATCGGACTTAGAATTAAAAATTCAAAATATGAGGTACTTGGTACTTATAAATATTTTTTTTGACTTTCTGAAAAGGTCTAAGTGACACTTATGAAGACCCTACGTTTTCACATTTTTTTCAATGAATTCCAAGACGTATATTTATTGGTACCTGACGATAAATGTCGATTTTTATGATCGGATTTAGAATTAAAAATTCAAAATATGAGGTACTTGGTACTTATAAATATTTTTTTTGACTTTCTGAAAAGGTCTCAGTGACACTTATGAAGACCCTACGTTTTCACATTTTTTTCAATGAATTCCCAGTCGTATATTTTTTGGTACCTGACGATATATGTCGATTTTTATGATCGGACTTAAAATTGAAAATTCAAAATATGAGGTACTTGGTACTTATAAATATTTTTTTTGACTTTCTGAAAAGGTCTCAGTGACACTTATGAAGACCCTACGTTTTCACATTTTTTTCAATGAATTCCAAGTCGTATATTTATTGGTACCTGACGATAAATGTCGATTTTTATGATCGGATTTAGAATTAAAAATTCAAAATATGAGGTACTTGGTACTTATAAATATTTTTTTTGACTTTCTGAAAAGGTCTCAGTGACACTTATGAAGACCCTACGTTTTCACATTTTTTTCAATGAATTCCCAGTCGTATATTTTTTGGTACCTGACGATATATGTCGATTTTTATGATCGGACTTAAAATTGAAAATTCAAAATATGAGGTACTTGGTACTTATAAATATTTTTTTTGACTTTCTGAAAAGGTCTCAGTGACACTTATGAAGACGCTACGTTTTCACATTTTTTTCAATGAATTCCAAGTCGTATATTTATTGGTACCTGACGATATATGTCGATTTTTATGATCGGACTTAAAATTGAAAATTCAAAATATGAGGTACTTGGTACTTATAAATATTTTTTTTGACTTTCTGAAAAGGTCTCAGTGACACTTATGAAGACCCTACGTTTTCACATTTTTTTCAATGAATTCCAAGTCGTATATATTTTGGTACCTGACGATATATGTCGATTTTTATGATCGGACTTAGAATTAAAAATTCAAAATATGAGGTACTTGGTACTTATAAATATTTTTTTTGACTTTCTGAAAAGGTCTCAGTGACACTTATGAAGACCCTACGTTTTCACATTTTTTTCAATGAATTCCAAGTCGTATATTTATTGGTACCTGACGATATATGTCGATTTTTATGATCGGACTTAGAATTAAAAATTCAAAATATGAGGTACTTGGTACTTATAAATATTTTTTTTGACTTTCTGAAAAGGTCTAAGTGACACTTATGAAGACCCTACGTTTTCACATTTTTTTCAATGAATTCCAAGACGTATATTTATTGGTACCTGACGATAAATGTCGATTTTTATGATCGGATTTAGAATTAAAAATTCAAAATATGAGGTACTTGGTACTTATAAATATTTTTTTTGACTTTCTGAAAAGGTCTCAGTGACACTTATGAAGACCCTACGTTTTCACATTTTTTTCAATGAATTCCCAGTCGTATATTTTTTGGTACCTGACGATATATGTCGATTTTTATGATCGGACTTAAAATTGAAAATTCAAAATATGAGGTACTTGGTACTTATAAATATTTTTTTTGACTTTCTGAAAAGGTCTCAGTGACACTTATGAAGACCCTACGTTTTCACATTTTTTTCAATGAATTCCAAGTCGTATATTTATTGGTACCTGACGATATATGTCGATTTTTATGATCGGACTTAGAATTAAAAATTCAAAATATGAGGTACTTGGTACTTATAAATATTTTTTTTGACTTTCTGAAAAGGTCTCAGTGACATTTATGAAGACCCTACGTTTTCACATTTTTTTTTTAATTCCAAGTCGTATATTTATTGGTACCTGACGATATATGTCGATTTTTATGATCGGACTTAAAATTGAAAATTCAAAATATGAGGTACTTGGTACTTATAAATATTTTTTTTGACTTTCTGAAAAGGTCTCAGTGACACTTATGAAGACCCTACGTTTTCACATTTTTTTCAATGAATTCCAAGTCGTATATTTATTGGTACCTGACGATAAATGTCGATTTTTATGATCGGATTTAGAATTAAAAATTCAAAATATGAGGTACTTGGTACTTATAAATATTTTTTTTGACTTTCTGAAAAGGTCTCAGTGACACTTATGAAGACCCTACGTTTTCACATTTTTTTCAATGAATTCCCAGTCGTATATTTTTTGGTACCTGACGATATATGTCGATTTTTATGATCGGACTTAAAATTGAAAATTCAAAATATGAGGTACTTGGTACTTATAAATATTTTTTTTGACTTTCTGAAAAGGTCTCAGTGACACTTATGAAGACGCTACGTTTTCACATTTTTTTCAATGAATTCCAAGTCGTATATTTATTGGTACCTGACGATATATGTCGATTTTTATGATCGGACTTAAAATTGAAAATTCAAAATATGAGGTACTTGGTACTTATAAATATTTTTTTTGACTTTCTGAAAAGGTCTCAGTGACACTTATGAAGACCCTACGTTTTCACATTTTTTTCAATGAATTCCAAGTCGTATATATTTTGGTACCTGACGATATATGTCGATTTTTATGATCGGACTTAGAATTAAAAATTCAAAATATGAGGTACTTGGTACTTATAAATATTTTTTTTGACTTTCTGAAAAGGTCTCAGTGACACTTATGAAGACCCTACGTTTTCACATTTTTTTCAATGAATTCCAAGTCGTATATTTATTGGTACCTGACGATATATGTCGATTTTTATGATCGGACTTAGAATTAAAAATTCAAAATATGAGGTACTTGGTACTTATAAATATTTTTTTTGACTTTCTGAAAAGGTCTAAGTGACACTTATGAAGACCCTACGTTTTCACATTTTTTTCAATGAATTCCAAGACGTATATTAATTGGTACCTGACGATAAATGTCGATTTTTATGATCGGATTTAGAATTAAAAATTCAAAATATGAGGTACTTGGTACTTATAAATATTTTTTTTGACTTTCTGAAAAGGTCTCAGTGACACTTATGAAGACCCTACGTTTTCACATTTTTTTCAATGAATTCCCAGTCGTATATTTTTTGGTACCTGACGATATATGTCGATTTTTATGATCGGACTTAAAATTGAAAATTCAAAATATGAGGTACTTGGTACTTATAAATATTTTTTTTGACTTTCTGAAAAGGTCTCAGTGACACTTATGAAGACCCTACGTTTTCACATTTTTTTCAATGAATTCCAAGTCGTATATTTATTGGTACCTGACGATATATGTCGATTTTTATGATCGGACTTAGAATTAAAAATTCAAAATATGAGGTACTTGGTACTTATAAATATTTTTTTTGACTTTCTGAAAAGGTCTCAGTGACATTTATGAAGACCCTACGTTTTCACATTTTTTTTTTAATTCCAAGTCGTATATTTATTGGTACCTGACGATATATGTCGATTTTTATGATCGGACTTAGAATTAAAAATTCAAAATATGAGGTACTTGGTACTTATAAATATTTTTTTTGACTTTCTGAAAAGGTCTCAGTGACACTTATGAAGACCCTACGTTTTCACATTTTTTTCAATGAATTCCAAGACGTATATTTATTGGTACCTGACGATATATGTCGATTTTTATGATCGGACTTAGAATTAAAAATTCAAAATATGAGGTACTTGGTACTTATAAATATTTTTTTTGACTTTCTGAAAAGGTCTCAATGACACTTATGAAGACCCTACGTTTTCACATTTTTTTCAATGAATTCCAAGTCGTATATTTATTGGTACCTGACGATATATGTCGATTTTTATGATCGGACTTAAAATTGAAAATTCAAAATATGAGGTACTTGGTACTTATAAATATTTTTTTTGACTTTCTGAAAAGGTCTCAGTGACACTTATGAAGACCCTACGTTTTCACATTTTTTTCAATGAATTCCAAGTCGTATATTTATTGGTACCTGACGATATATGTCGATTTTTATGATCGGACTTAGAATTAAAAATTCAAAATATGAGGTACTTGGTACTTATAAATATTTTTTTTGACTTTCTGAAAAGGTCTAAGTGACACTTATGAAGACCCTACGTTTTCACATTTTTTCAATGAATTCCAAGACGTATATTTATTGGTACCTGACGATAAATGTCGATTTTTATGATCGGATTTAGAATTAAAAATTCAAAATATGAGGTACTTGGTACTTATAAATATTTTTTTTGACTTTCTGAAAAGGTCTCAGTGACACTTATGAAGACCCTACGTTTTCACATTTTTTTCAATGAATTCCCAGTCGTATATTTTTTGGTACCTGACGATATATGTCGATTTTTATGATCGGACTTAAAATTGAAAATTCAAAATATGAGGTACTTGGTACTTATAAATATTTTTTTTGACTTTCTGAAAAGGTCTCAGTGACACTTATGAAGACGCTACGTTTTCACATTTTTTTCAATGAATTCCAAGTCGTATATTTATTGGTACCTGACGATATATGTCGATTTTTATGATCGGACTTAAAATTGAAAATTCAAAATATGAGGTACTTGGTACTTATAAATATTTTTTTTGACTTTCTGAAAAGGTCTCAGTGACACTTATGAAGACCCTACGTTTTCACATTTTTTTCAATGAATTCCAAGTCGTATATATTTTGGTACCTGACGATATATGTCGATTTTTATGATCGGACTTAGAATTAAAAATTCAAAATATGAGGTACTTGGTACTTATAAATATTTTTTTTGACTTTCTGAAAAGGTCTCAGTGACACTTATGAAGACCCTACGTTTTCACATTTTTTTCAATGAATTCCAAGTCGTATATTTATTGGTACCTGACGATATATGTCGATTTTTATGATCGGACTTAGAATTAAAAATTCAAAATATGAGGTACTTGGTACTTATAAATATTTTTTTTGACTTTCTGAAAAGGTCTAAGTGACACTTATGAAGACCCTACGTTTTCACATTTTTTTCAATGAATTCCAAGACGTATATTTATTGGTACCTGACGATAAATGTCGATTTTTATGATCGGATTTAGAATTAAAAATTCAAAATATGAGGTACTTGGTACTTATAAATATTTTTTTTGACTTTCTGAAAAGGTCTCAGTGACACTTATGAAGACCCTACGTTTTCACATTTTTTTCAATGAATTCCCAGTCGTATATTTTTTGGTACCTGACGATATATGTCGATTTTTATGATCGGACTTAAAATTGAAAATTCAAAATATGAGGTACTTGGTACTTATAAATATTTTTTTTGACTTTCTGAAAAGGTCTCAGTGACACTTATGAAGACGCTACGTTTTCACATTTTTTTCAATGAATTCCAAGTCGTATATTTATTGGTACCTGACGATATATGTCGATTTTTATGATCGGACTTAAAATTGAAAATTCAAAATATGAGGTACTTGGTACTTATAAATATTTTTTTTGACTTTCTGAAAAGGTCTCAGTGACACTTATGAAGACCCTACGTTTTCACATTTTTTTCAATGAATTCCAAGTCGTATATATTTTGGTACCTGACGATATATGTCGATTTTTATGATCGGACTTAGAATTAAAAATTCAAAATATGAGGTACTTGGTACTTATAAATATTTTTTTTGACTTTCTGAAAAGGTCTCAGTGACATTTATGAAGACCCTACGTTTTCACATTTTTTTTTTAATTCCAAGTCGTATATTTATTGGTACCTGACGATATATGTCGATTTTTATGATCGGACTTAGAATTAAAAATTCAAAATATGAGGTACTTGGTACTTATAAATATTTTTTTTGACTTTCTGAAAAGGTCTCAGTGACACTTATGAAGACCCTACGTTTTCACATTTTTTTCAATGAATTCCAAGTCGTATATATTTTGGTACCTGACGATATATGTCGATTTTTATGATCGGACTTAGAATTAAAAATTCAAAATATGAGGTACTTGGTACTTATAAATATTTTTTTTGACTTTCTGAAAAGGTCTCAGTGACATTTATGAAGACCCTACGTTTTCACATTTTTTTTTTAATTCCAAGTCGTATATTTATTGGTACCTGACGATATATGTCGATTTTTATGATCGGACTTAGAATTAAAAATTCAAAATATGAGGTACTTGGTACTTATAAATATTTTTTTTGACTTTCTGAAAAGGTCTCAGTGACACTTATGAAGACCCTACGTTTTCACATTTTTTTCAATGAATTCCAAGTCGTATATTTATTGGTACCTGACGATATATGTCGATTTTTATGATCGGACTTAGAATTAAAAATTCAAAATAAGAGGTACTTGGTACTTATAAATATTTTTTTTGACTTTCTGAAAAGGTCTAAGTGACACTTATGAAGACCCTACGTTTTCACATTTTTTTCAATGAATTCCAAGACGTATATTTATTGGTACCTGACGATAAATGTCGAATTTTATGATCGGATTTAGAATTAAAAATTCAAAATATGAGGTACTTGGTACTTATAAATATTTTTTTTGACTTTCTGAAAAGGTCTCAGTGACACTTATGAAGACCCTACGTTTTCACATTTTTTTCAATGAATTCCCAGTCGTATATTTTTTGGTACCTGACGATATATGTCGATTTTTATGATCGGACTTAAAATTGAAAATTCAAAATATGAGGTACTTGGTACTTATAAATATTTTTTTTGACTTTCTGAAAAGGTCTCAGTGACACTTATGAAGACCCTACGTTTTCACATTTTTTTCAATGAATTCCAAGTCGTATATTTATTGGTACCTGACGATATATGTCGATTTTTATGATCGGACTTAAAATTGAAAATTCAAAATATGAGGTACTTGGTACTTATAAATATTTTTTTTGACTTTCTGAAAAGGTCTCAGTGACACTTATGAAGACCCTACGTTTTCACATTTTTTTCAATGAATTCCAAGTCGTATATATTTTGGTACCTGACGATATATGTCGATTTTTATGATCGGACTTAGAATTAAAAATTCAAAATATGAGGTACTTGGTACTTATAAATATTTTTTTTGACTTTCTGAAAAGGTCTCAGTGACATTTATGAAGACCCTACGTTTTCACATTTTTTTTTTAATTCCAAGTCGTATATTTATTGGTACCTGACGATATATGTCGATTTTTATGATCGGACTTAGAATTAAAAATTCAAAATATGAGGTACTTGGTACTTATAAATATTTTTTTTGACTTTCTGAAAAGGTCTCAGTGACACTTATGAAGACCCTACGTTTTCACATTTTTTTCAATGAATTCCAAGTCGTATATTTATTGGTACCTGACGATATATGTCGATTTTTATGATCGGACTTAAAATTGAAAATTCAAAATATGAGGTACTTGGTACTTATAAATATTTTTTTTGACTTTCTGAAAAGGTCTCAGTGACACTTATGAAGACCCTACGTTTTCACATTTTTTTCAATGAATTCCAAGTCGTATATTTATTGGTACCTGACGATATATGTCGATTTTTATGATCGGACTTAAAATTGAAAATTCAAAATATGAGGTACTTGGTACTTATAAATATTTTTTTTGACTTTCTGAAAAGGTCTCAGTGACACTTATGAAGACCCTACGTTTTCACATTTTTTTCAATGAATTCCAAGTCGTATATTTATTGGTACCTGACGATATATGTCGATTTTTATGATCGGACTTAAAATTGAAAATTCAAAATATGAGGTACTTGGTACTTATAAATATTTTTTTTGACTTTCTGAAAAGGTCTCAGTGACACTTATGAAGACCCTACGTTTTCACATTTTTTTCAATGAATTCCAAGTCGTATATTTATTGGTACCTGACGATATATGTCGATTTTTATGATCGGACTTAGAATTAAAAATTCAAAATATGAGGTACTTGGTACTTATAAATATTTTTTTTGACTTTCTGAAAAGGTCTAAGTGACACTTATGAAGACCCTACGTTTTCACATTTTTTTCAATGAATTCCAAGACGTATATTTATTGGTACCTGACGATAAATGTCGATTTTTATGATCGGATTTAGAATTAAAAATTCAAAATATGAGGTACTTGGTACTTATAAATATTTTTTTTGACTTTCTGAAAAGGTCTCAGTGACACTTATGAAGACCCTACGTTTTCACATTTTTTTCAATGAATTCCCAGTCGTATATTTTTTGGTACCTGACGATATATGTCGATTTTTATGATCGGACTTAAAATTGAAAATTCAAAATATGAGGTACTTGGTACTTATAAATATTTTTTTTGACTTTCTGAAAAGGTCTCAGTGACACTTATGAAGACCCTACGTTTTCACATTTTTTTCAATGAATTCCAAGTCGTATATTTATTGGTACCTGACGATATATGTCGATTTTTATGATCGGACTTAGAATTAAAAATTCAAAATATGAGGTACTTGGTACTTATAAATATTTTTTTTGACTTTCTGAAAAGGTCTAAGTGACACTTATGAAGACCCTACGTTTTCACATTTTTTTCAATGAATTCCAAGACGTATATTTATTGGTACCTGACGATAAATGTCGATTTTTATGATCGGATTTAGAATTAAAAATTCAAAATATGAGGTACTTGGTACTTATAAATATTTTTTTTGACTTTCTGAAAAGGTCTCAGTGACACTTATGAAGACCCTACGTTTTCACATTTTTTTCAATGAATTCCAAGTCGTATATTTATTGGTACCTGACGATATATGTCGATTTTTATGATCGGACTTAGAATTAAAAATTCAAAATATGAGGTACTTGGTACTTATAAATATTTTTTTTGACTTTCTGAAAAGGTCTAAGTGACACTTATGAAGACCCTACGTTTTCACATTTTTTTCAATGAATTCCAAGACGTATATTTATTGGTACCTGACGATAAATGTCGATTTTTATGATCGGATTTAGAATTAAAAATTCAAAGTATGAGGTACTTGGTACTTATAAATATTTTTTTTGACTTTCTGAAAAGGTCTCAGTGACACTTATGAAGACCCTACGTTTTCACATTTTTTTCAATGAATTCCCAGTCGTATATTTTTTGGTACCTGACGATATATGTCGATTTTTATGATCGGACTTAAAATTGAAAATTCAAAATATGAGGTACTTGGTACTTATAAATATTTTTTTTGACTTTCTGAAAAGGTCTCAGTGACACTTATGAAGACCCTACGTTTTCACATTTTTTTCAATGAATTCCAAGTCGTATATTTATTGGTACCTGACGATATATGTCGATTTTTATGATCGGACTTAAAATTGAAAATTCAAAATATGAGGTACTTGGTACTTATAAATATTTTTTTTGACTTTCTGAAAAGGTCTCAGTGACACTTATGAAGACCCTACGTTTTCACATTTTTTTCAATGAATTCCAAGTCGTATATTTATTGGTACCTGACGATATATGTCGATTTTTATGATCGGACTTAGAATTAAAAATTCAAAATATGAGGTACTTGGTACTTATAAATATTTTTTTTGACTTTCTGAAAAGGTCTCAGTGACACACATGAAGACCCTACGTTTTCACATTTTTTTCAATGAATTCCAAGTCGTATATTTTTTGGTACCTGACGATATATGTTGATTTTTATGATCGGACTTAGAATTAAAAATTCAAAATATGAGGTACTTGGTACTTATAAATATTTTTTTTGACTTTCTGAAAAGGTCTCAGTGACATTTATGAAGACCCTACGTTTTCACATTTTTTTTTTAATTCCAAGTCGTATATTTATTGGTACCTGACGATATATGTCGATTTTTATGATCGGACTTAGAATTAAAAATTCAAAATATGAGGTACTTGGTACTTATAAATATTTTTTTTGACTTTCTGAAAAGGTCTCAGTGACACTTATGAAGACCCTACGTTTTCACATTTTTTTCAATGAATTCCAAGACGTATATTTATTGGTACCTGACGATATATGTCGATTTTTATGATCGGACTTAGAATTAAAAATTCAAAATATGAGGTACTTGGTACTTATAAATATTTTTTTTGACTTTCTGAAAAGGTCTCAATGACACTTATGAAGACCCTACGTTTTCACATTTTTTTCAATGAATTCCAAGTCGTATATTTATTGGTACCTGACGATATATGTCGATTTTTATGATCGGACTTAAAATTGAAAATTCAAAATATGAGGTACTTGGTACTTATAAATATTTTTTTTGACTTTCTGAAAAGGTCTCAGTGACACTTATGAAGACCCTACGTTTTCACATTTTTTTCAATGAATTCCAAGTCGTATATTTATTGGTACCTGACGATATATGTCGATTTTTATGATCGGACTTAGAATTAAAAATTCAAAATATGAGGTACTTGGTACTTATAAATATTTTTTTTGACTTTCTGAAAAGGTCTCAGTGACACTTATGAAGACCCTACGTTTTCACATTTTTTTCAATGAATTCCAAGACGTATATTTATTGGTACCTGACGATATATGTCGATTTTTATGATCGGACTTAGAATTAAAAATTCAAAATATGAGGTACTTGGTACTTATAAATATTTTTTTTGACTTTCTGAAAAGGTCTCAATGACACTTATGAAGACCCTACGTTTTCACATTTTTTTCAATGAATTCCAAGTCGTATATTTATTGGTACCTGACGATATATGTCGATTTTTATGATCGGACTTAAAATTGAAAATTCAAAATATGAGGTACTTGGTACTTATAAATATTTTTTTTGACTTTCTGAAAAGGTCTCAGTGACACTTATGAAGACCCTACGTTTTCACATTTTTTTCAATGAATTCCAAGTCGTATATTTATTGGTACCTGACGATATATGTCGATTTTTATGATCGGACTTAGAATTAAAAATTCAAAATATGAGGTACTTGGTACTTATAAATATTTTTTTTGACTTTCTGAAAAGGTCTAAGTGACACTTATGAAGACCCTACGTTTTCACATTTTTTTCAATGAATTCCAAGACGTATATTTATTGGTACCTGACGATAAATGTCGATTTTTATGATCGGATTTAGAATTAAAAATTCAAAGTATGAGGTACTTGGTACTTATAAATATTTTTTTTGACTTTCTGAAAAGGTCTCAGTGACACTTATGAAGACCCTACGTTTTCACATTTTTTTCAATGAATTCCCAGTCGTATATTTTTTGGTACCTGACGATATATGTCGATTTTTATGATCGGACTTAAAATTGAAAATTCAAAATATGAGGTACTTGGTACTTATAAATATTTTTTTTGACTTTCTGAAAAGGTCTCAGTGACACTTATGAAGACCCTACGTTTTCACATTTTTTTCAATGAATTCCAAGTCGTATATTTATTGGTACCTGACGATATATGTCGATTTTTATGATCGGACTTAAAATTGAAAATTCAAAATATGAGGTACTTGGTACTTATAAATATTTTTTTTGACTTTCTGAAAAGGTCTCAGTGACACTTATGAAGACCCTACGTTTTCACATTTTTTTCAATGAATTCCAAGTCGTATATTTATTGGTACCTGACGATATATGTCGATTTTTATGATCGGACTTAGAATTAAAAATTCAAAATATGAGGTACTTGGTACTTATAAATTTTTTTTTGACTTTCTGAAAAGGTCTCAGTGACACACATGAAGACCCTACGTTTTCACATTTTTTTCAATGAATTCCAAGTCGTATATTTTTTGGTACCTGACGATATATGTTGATTTTTATGATCGGACTTAGAATTAAAAATTCAAAATATGAGGTACTTGGTACTTATAAATATTTTTTTTGACTTTCTGAAAAGGTCTCAGTGACACACATGAAGACCCTACGTTTTCACATTTTTTTCAATGAATTCCAAGTCGTATATTTTTTGGTACCTGACGATATATGTTGATTTTTATGATCGGACTTAGAATTAAAAATTCAAAATATGAGGTACTTGGTACTTATAAATATTTTTTTTGACTTTCTGAAAAGGTCTCAGTGACATTTATGAAGACCCTACGTTTTCACATTTTTTTTTTAATTCCAAGTCGTATATTTATTGGTACCTGACGATATATGTCGATTTTTATGATCGGACTTAGAATTAAAAATTCAAAATATGAGGTACTTGGTACTTATAAATATTTTTTTTGACTTTCTGAAAAGGTCTCAGTGACACTTATGAAGACCCTACGTTTTCACATTTTTTTCAATGAATTCCAAGACGTATATTTATTGGTACCTGACGATATATGTCGATTTTTATGATCGGACTTAGAATTAAAAATTCAAAATATGAGGTACTTGGTACTTATAAATATTTTTTTTGACTTTCTGAAAAGGTCTCAATGACACTTATGAAGACCCTACGTTTTCACATTTTTTTCAATGAATTCCAAGTCGTATATTTATTGGTACCTGACGATATATGTCGATTTTTATGATCGGACTTAAAATTAAAAATTCAAAATATGAGGTACTTGGTACTTATAAATTTTTTTTTGACTTTCTGAAAAGGTCTCAGTGACACACATGAAGACCCTACGTTTTCACATTTTTTTCAATGAATTCCAAGTCGTATATTTTTTGGTACCTGACGATATATGTTGATTTTTATGATCGGACTTAGAATTAAAAATTCAAAATATGAGGTACTTGGTACTTATAAATATTTTTTTTGACTTTCTGAAAAGGTCTCAGTGACACACATGAAGACCCTACGTTTTCACATTTTTTTCAATGAATTCCAAGTCGTATATTTTTTGGTACCTGACGATATATGTTGATTTTTATGATCGGACTTAGAATTAAAAATTCAAAATATGAGGTACTTGGTACTTATAAATATTTTTTTTGACTTTCTGAAAAGGTCTCAGTGACATTTATGAAGACCCTACGTTTTCACATTTTTTTTTTAATTCCAAGTCGTATATTTATTGGTACCTGACGATATATGTCGATTTTTATGATCGGACTTAGAATTAAAAATTCAAAATATGAGGTACTTGGTACTTATAAATATTTTTTTTGACTTTCTGAAAAGGTCTCAGTGACACTTATGAAGACCCTACGTTTTCACATTTTTTTCAATGAATTCCAAGACGTATATTTATTGGTACCTGACGATATATGTCGATTTTTATGATCGGACTTAGAATTAAAAATTCAAAATATGAGGTACTTGGTACTTATAAATATTTTTTTTGACTTTCTGAAAAGGTCTCAGTGACACTTATGAAGACCCTACGTTTTCACATTTTTTTCAATGAATTCCCAGTCGTATATTTTTTGGTACCTGACGATATATGTCGATTTTTATGATCGGACTTAAAATTGAAAATTCAAAATATGAGGTACTTGGTACTTATGACCACGCCCCCTTATGGACTGAGCAATGACACGCCCCCTTATGGACTAGTAAACAAAATGCTCTTGGTCCTAAAATTTTGAGTTTTCGCTGCGAATTTGGAAGACAATTTTCCCGATTTTGGTGTGTGTGAACTGTTAAGGGTCCAGTGTAGGCGTGTGAGTGTGGGCAGCCGATGTGATTGCCGACTCACGAGGATGCAAGCTCAAATTCCACGACGGCCAGCGTTTGGCCGGGCTGGGCATAGGACGCCATTAGAAACACCATGCTGTCATCGAGGCGAATGGATCTATGAAACTCTTCAGTCCGTACTCATCGAGCTTGCAGCAATCAAGGCAAGCCTCCAAGTAGTCCCTGAAATCCGTTGGAAGCCGCCGCCGCCATCGAGTCCTGCGAGAGTCTTTGAAATTGACGGCGACCTCTTCAAGGACGCGCCTGACGATGCCTCACTAGCGCATTGCGTCGGTGCTGATTTTCTGATGGGTGCTGGCATCGCAGTGCCAATAAGGGAGACCTACGGGAACGTGAGTTACCTGAAATCTCTTGGGCGCCGACCTGGGCAGGTTGCTTCGCTGCCAATCTCGGAGGAGCAGTTGAAATTTGTGTTTCATCTCGTCACTAAGCCGCGGTCTGCGTACTGTCTCCCTCGCCCGGAAGACTTTGTCTCAGCCGTCAGAGAACTTGCCCAACTCTGTTCTACACTTAAAGTGCCAACACTCGCCATGCCGCGCATCGGAGCCGGGCTGGACCGTCAACCATGGCCGTGGGTTCGATCGGTTATTGAAGAGGCTTTCGCAGGCGTGGATACTGACGTTCTCATTTTTCTCCACCCGTCCGAACGTCCGGTTAATGAGCTGAAACGTCGGTCGTATAGGGACGCTGCGGCCTCGCTGCCACCACCTCAGGCAGTTACTGACCCCCTGCCAGATGCCCCGCCGGCCGCTGCTCCGAAGGGCAACAACCCTCGGAACAACCCTGGGCAGTCGAGCCGCCAGCGTAGCCCAAAGGTTCCCGTAGCGCAGAGGCTCTCTGCTGACATCGAGAGACGGACAAGGCACCCCAGAGGGCCGACCCAGAGGACTGCCGCCCACCAGCGAGGAGGAAGAGGGAGAGACGCAAGGGCCAGGAGTGGCACAAGGTTAGTAGAAAGTAAAAATTCTATTGACCTTAATAAACCCGAATTTCCCTCTCTGCCAAAACCACTGAGGACTCCCGGGACGCAGACGGACACGGCGACCAGAGGAGGAGCCACTCCCAGGTCTTGCAGTACCTTTAAAGCTGCAGATGCTACTGTCGCCCCACCTGGTGGCTCTGCAAGGGTGACAAAGAGGGCCTGTGAGGCGGCAGGGGCACCAGCCTCGCCACTAACCCTTGCATCCACTACAACGGCAGCAAACTCAGGTGATAAACTTGAAATTATTTCACCTGACTCCCTGGATGCTGCTGATGAAGCCCTTATTTCACAGAGCCAAAGAGGAGGGAGCCTGAAAGCGTTTTTGAAGAAGCTTACTGACCAAACTTTTGATGCTCAAGCAGAGGGAAAGATGGACTGCGAGGTTGAGATGCGTCGGGAATGCTTTGCCGGTGGGGGTAGCCAACACCAGCTGCCCCCACTTGATTCAAATCACCAACCCCCCCGGCATGCTCCCACAACAGGGGTAAAAATTGTTGGTGTTGAAAATATAACCGAATGCTCACTCTCTGCCTCGCCGGAGATTCCAGACATACTTTCTCTATCCTTCAACGAGGTGATGATAAAAGAGGTCAGAGAAATGCGCCGCAGCTTCGACACCCTGTCAGCCAAACTTGAAAAGCAAGTACCAAATCAAGATCTTCCTACATCGTCGCCGGCAAATGTTACCAAGAGGAACACCTCAAAAAACAAGATAAGCTCAGCGAAGGGCCGCTGGCGGTAAAAAATAATTATAGCAACCAAGTCTCTCGGAAAAATAATGTAAATAATCTGAAAATTCTTAATTTGAACGTCCGAGGATTAAAATCACCATCGAAATACACAGAATTTGAAAATTTTATCCGAAATTTAAAACACTGTCCAGACATTATAATTATTACTGAACATTGGCTTGACTCATATGAGGTCAAAACATTTCAGCTAGAGGGATTTGAATTGTTAGCATATTTTGGGCGTCGAAAAAGAAGACATGAGCGAGGAGGAGTGTTAATTATGAAAAATAAGCTGTTTAAATGTAAAGCCAAATCTATAAGAATGTTCTCTAAAGAGCTGTATTTCGAATTTTGTGCGACCAAATTAATTATGGGATCTGAAAACATTAATGTCATCGGTACTTATCGCCCAAGTAATCCGAAATCGAATGCTAAAATTCCTGAATTTTTAGAACAGCTAGATAATGTACTTATGCAAAATAGATTTAATGGTTATATAATTTTGGCTGGGGACTTAAATATTGATTTATTAAGCTCAGAGGATAATAGTCAAAAGCTGAAGGATATAGCGAAACTTTATAATTTGCATCTGCTCAATGATAACCGAGTTACTAGAATGAATGACAAAGGAGGTACTCTACTAGATCATGTTTTTGCAAATTTTAACCTAGAAAGCTCATTTAAAATTTTGCCTATGCTATTTTCTGATCATTGCGCTGTTTACGTGTCTGTTGCGTTGCCAGTCGAAAAATTGGCAGATAGTTTTAAATACGTCAGAAACTATTCAGAAGAAAATTTTCAAAAATTTTACTCGTTGCTAGAACAAGAATATTGGACTCAAGTATATCATGCTAGTTCAATAGATAGTAAAAGTGAAATTTTTATGGACATACTTATCAAGTACTTTGATCACTCCTTTCCATTGAAACGTGTAACTATTAGAGCTAATCAAAACGGTAAAATTAAATTGACTGGGGAAACAAGAAAATTACAAAAAGATATGATTGAACTTAGCAAAGAAATTAAATTGAACTTAGATCAAAACAAAACATTAGACATGAAGTCAAAATTAAAAGGTATTAAGAAGAAAGTCGTTGATAATATTCAAAAAGAAACAAAATTTCAAAATGACAGAAAAATATCAAGGGCCCATAATAAATCTAGTGCAGCCTGGAAATTAATTAATTCACAAACGGGTAATAAAAAAAATGTTGATTTAATTGATGTGTTGAATATTGATGGTGTTAATGAGTCAATTAAACTTAATATTGCCAACCACCTGAATAATAAGTTTGTTGAAATGGAGCCAGATATGAGTAATATAAATTTAGATGACTGCTCAAAACTAATAGACGATATCAATATTACGGCTCAAAGCCTGCAGTTTATGGAAGAATTTGAGATTTACAGTATAATTAATTAACTTCCATCAAAATGCTCATCTGGATGGGACGGTATTTCAACTAGTGTCTTAAGAAAAATTTCAATTTACATCACCGCCCCGCTCACTCATCTTATTAATGAATCATTTTTACAAGGGAAATTTCCTGACAACATGAAACTAGCCAAAATTATTCCTCTGTTTAAGAAAGGTGAAAAGGACGACCCCTCTAACTATAGACCTATAGCTATAACTTCAGCAGTCTCTAAAGTGTATGAAAAAGCCTTTTTACATAGACTAGATACTCACTTTAACGTAAATAATATCTTAATCCCTGAGCAACATGGATTTAGAAAAGGAAAAAGTACAGTGACCGCCCTATATAGTTATGTGACATCTTTGTATGAATCTTTTGAAGCCAGGGAGAAGGTTAATGTTATATTGTATGACTTCTCAAATGCGTTTGGAACACTTTACCCTCCCCTTCTTGTGCACAAACTTAAATCATACGGCTTACATAAAAATTTGCTATCATGGCTGGAATGCTTTTTGACAAATAGAAAACAATATGTGCAGCTTAAAAATTTATCTTGTGACCGATATGAAGAACTTATAAATTCAGATGTAATAGAGAGTAGTATGGGAGTGCCTCAAGGCACAGTCCTCGGTCCAATCGGTTTTACCACATACTTGAATGATATTGCCCTTGTTGTTCTCCTGGCTCTAATAATCTTATTTGCTGACGACTCTACAGCAATTGTTAAAGGTGTTTCTTCAACTGAGGTGAATTCGAAAACAGTGGCCGTTAACGAAAGCTTTGTCGGTTTCGCAAGGGACAACTTTCTTAGAATCAATTCTAAAAAGACTAAAATTCTGCAAATACATACAAGCCAAAGTAGAAACCTTATCCAACCTGAAGTGAATATTCACGACCAAAAAGTAGAAATCTCAAAGACTGGTAGATTATTGGGAATCCAAATAACTGATACCTTAAACTGGATAGATCAATGTGATAAAGTTGTAAATCAACTTCGAAGTGTTACACATGTATTTACAAGATTGAAATATAAAGTGTCTGATGATATCCTGAAATTAATATATTATGCTCATGTACAAAGTCATATAATGTACGGAATTGTGATTTGGGGGGGCTCTTGTCATTTGATTAATGTATTTCGAGCACAAAAAAGAGCCTTGAGAGCAATGGCGGGTGTCCCATATTGGAGATCAAACGAAGCCCTAGATACATGTAAACCATTATTTATAAAATATAATATTATGACGGTGCCTTCTCTATATATACTTGAATGTATTAAATTTCTAGTGCGGAATCGTCACCTCTTCCAAAAATATAGTGATAGTGTCGACATGAGGCGGGTGACACGACATAATCAAACCAATCTGTGTATAAATGACCTAGTAGTAAGGGATATTGCTCTCAAAAAGTCTGTAGAAAACCCTAATTATATGATTCCAAAAATTTTTAATGCGCTGCCAAAGAATCTGAAAAACCTCGAAAATGACGAGGAACTTGTGAAGGAAGTGAAAACTTTTGTACTTCAACACCAATTCTATGACTTAAACGAGTTTTATCGTTTGAACAATGCTCTGTATCTTGACTCATTTTAAAAAGTATTATTGCTACTGCAAATTAATGCTTAACAAAATAAAGAATATTTGAAATTGAAATTGAAATATAAATATTTTTTTTGACTTTCTGAAAAGGTCTCAGTGACACTTATGAAGACCCTACGTTTTCACATTTTTTTCAATGAATTCCAAGTCGTATATTTATTGGTACCTGACGATATATGTTGATTTTTATGATCGGACTTAGAATTAAAAATTCAAAATATGAGGTACTTGGTACTTATAAATATTTTTTTTGACTTTCTGAAAAGGTCTCAGTGACATTTATGAAGACCCTACGTTTTCACATTTTTTTTTTAATTCCAAGTCGTATATTTATTGGTACCTGACGATATATGTCGATTTTTATGATCGGACTTAGAATTAAAAATTCAAAATATGAGGTACTTGGTACTTATAAATATTTTTTTTGACTTTCTGAAAAGGTCTCAGTGACACTTATGAAGACCCTACGTTTTCACATTTTTTTCAATGAATTCCAAGACGTATATTTATTGGTACCTGACGATATATGTCGATTTTTATGATCGGACTTAGAATTAAAAATTCAAAATATGAGGTACTTGGTACTTATAAATATTTTTTTTGACTTTCTGAAAAGGTCTCAGTGACACTTATGAAGACCCTACGTTTTCACATTTTTTTCAATGAATTCCAAGTCGTATATTTATTGGTACCTGACGATATATGTCGATTTTTATGATCGGACTTAGAATTAAAAATTCAAAATATGAGGTACTTGGTACTTATAAATTTTTTTTTGACTTTCTGAAAAGGTCTCAGTGACACACATGAAGACCCTACGTTTTCACATTTTTTTCAATGAATTCCAAGTCGTATATTTTTTGGTACCTGACGATATATGTTGATTTTTATGATCGGACTTAGAATTAAAAATTCAAAATATGAGGTACTTGGTACTTATAAATATTTTTTTTGACTTTCTGAAAAGGTCTCAGTGACACACATGAAGACCCTACGTTTTCACATTTTTTTCAATGAATTCCAAGTCGTATATTTTTTGGTACCTGACGATATATGTTGATTTTTATGATCGGACTTAGAATTAAAAATTCAAAATATGAGGTACTTGGTACTTATAAATATTTTTTTTGACTTTCTGAAAAGGTCTCAGTGACATTTATGAAGACCCTACGTTTTCACATTTTTTTTTTAATTCCAAGTCGTATATTTATTGGTACCTGACGATATATGTCGATTTTTATGATCGGACTTAGAATTAAAAATTCAAAATATGAGGTACTTGGTACTTATAAATATTTTTTTTGACTTTCTGAAAAGGTCTCAGTGACACTTATGAAGACCCTACGTTTTCACATTTTTTTCAATGAATTCCAAGACGTATATTTATTGGTACCTGACGATATATGTCGATTTTTATGATCGGACTTAGAATTAAAAATTCAAAATATGAGGTACTTGGTACTTATAAATATTTTTTTTGACTTTCTGAAAAGGTCTCAATGACACTTATGAAGACCCTACGTTTTCACATTTTTTTCAATGAATTCCAAGTCGTATATTTATTGGTACCTGACGATATATGTCGATTTTTATGATCGGACTTAAAATTGAAAATTCAAAATATGAGGTACTTGGTACTTATAAATATTTTTTTTGACTTTCTGAAAAGGTCTCAGTGACACTTATGAAGACCCTACGTTTTCACATTTTTTTCAATGAATTCCAAGTCGTATATTTATTGGTACCTGACGATATATGTCGATTTTTATGATCGGACTTAGAATTAAAAATTCAAAATATGAGGTACTTGGTACTTATAAATATTTTTTTTGACTTTCTGAAAAGGTCTAAGTGACACTTATGAAGACCCTACGTTTTCACATTTTTTTCAATGAATTCCAAGACGTATATTTATTGGTACCTGACGATAAATGTCGATTTTTATGATCGGATTTAGAATTAAAAATTCAAAGTATGAGGTACTTGGTACTTATAAATATTTTTTTTGACTTTCTGAAAAGGTCTCAGTGACACTTATGAAGACCCTACGTTTTCACATTTTTTTCAATGAATTCCCAGTCGTATATTTTTTGGTACCTGACGATATATGTCGATTTTTATGATCGGACTTAAAATTGAAAATTCAAAATATGAGGTACTTGGTACTTATAAATATTTTTTTTGACTTTCTGAAAAGGTCTCAGTGACACTTATGAAGACCCTACGTTTTCACATTTTTTTCAATGAATTCCAAGTCGTATATTTATTGGTACCTGACGATATATGTCGATTTTTATGATCGGACTTAAAATTGAAAATTCAAAATATGAGGTACTTGGTACTTATAAATATTTTTTTTGACTTTCTGAAAAGGTCTCAGTGACACTTATGAAGACCCTACGTTTTCACATTTTTTTCAATGAATTCCAAGTCGTATATTTATTGGTACCTGACGATATATGTCGATTTTTATGATCAGACTTAGAATTAAAAATTCAAAATATGAGGTACTTGGTACTTATAAATATTTTTTTTGACTTTCTGAAAAGGTCTCAGTGACACACATGAAGACCCTACGTTTTCACATTTTTTTCAATGAATTCCAAGTCGTATATTTTTTGGTACCTGACGATATATGTCGATTTTTATGATCGGACTTAAAATTGAAAATTCAAAATATGAGGTACTTGGTACTTATAAATATTTTTTTTGACTTTCTGAAAAGGTCTCAGTGACACTTATGAAGACCCTACGTTTTCACATTTTTTTCAATGAATTCCAAGTCGTATATTTATTGGTACCTGACGATATATGTCGATTTTTATGATCGGACTTAGAATTAAAAATTCAAAATATGAGGTACTTGGTACTTATAAATATTTTTTTTGACTTTCTGAAAAGGTCTCAGTGACATTTATGAAGACCCTACGTTTTCACATTTTTTTTTTAATTCCAAGTCGTATATTTATTGGTACCTGACGATATATGTCGATTTTTATGATCGGACTTAGAATTAAAAATTCAAAATATGAGGTACTTGGTACTTATAAATATTTTTTTTGACTTTCTGAAAAGGTCTCAATGACACTTATGAAGACCCTACGTTTTCACATTTTTTTCAATGAATTCCAAGTCGTATATTTATTGGTACCTGACGATATATGTCGATTTTTATGATCGGACTTAAAATTGAAAATTCAAAATATGAGGTACTTGGTACTTATAAATATTTTTTTTGACTTTCTGAAAAGGTCTCAGTGACACTTATGAAGACCCTACGTTTTCACATTTTTTTCAATGAATTCCAAGTCGTATATTTATTGGTACCTGACGATATATGTCGATTTTTATGATCGGACTTAGAATTAAAAATTCAAAATATGAGGTACTTGGTACTTATAAATTTTTTTTTGACTTTCTGAAAAGGTCTCAGTGACACACATGAAGACCCTACGTTTTCACATTTTTTTCAATGAATTCCAAGTCGTATATTTTTTGGTACCTGACGATATATGTTGATTTTTATGATCGGACTTAGAATTAAAAATTCAAAATATGAGGTACTTGGTACTTATAAATATTTTTTTTGACTTTCTGAAAAGGTCTCAGTGACACACATGAAGACCCTACGTTTTCACATTTTTTTCAATGAATTCCAAGTCGTATATTTTTTGGTACCTGACGATATATGTTGATTTTTATGATCGGACTTAGAATTAAAAATTCAAAATATGAGGTACTTGGTACTTATAAATATTTTTTTTGACTTTCTGAAAAGGTCTCAGTGACATTTATGAAGACCCTACGTTTTCACATTTTTTTTTTAATTCCAAGTCGTATATTTATTGGTACCTGACGATATATGTCGATTTTTATGATCGGACTTAGAATTAAAAATTCAAAATATGAGGTACTTGGTACTTATAAATATTTTTTTTGACTTTCTGAAAAGGTCTCAGTGACACTTATGAAGACCCTACGTTTTCACATTTTTTTCAATGAATTCCAAGACGTATATTTATTGGTACCTGACGATATATGTCGATTTTTATGATCGGACTTAGAATTAAAAATTCAAAATATGAGGTACTTGGTACTTATAAATATTTTTTTTGACTTTCTGAAAAGGTCTCAATGACACTTATGAAGACCCTACGTTTTCACATTTTTTTCAATGAATTCCAAGTCGTATATTTATTGGTACCTGACGATATATGTCGATTTTTATGATCGGACTTAAAATTGAAAATTCAAAATATGAGGTACTTGGTACTTATAAATATTTTTTTTGACTTTCTGAAAAGGTCTCAGTGACACTTATGAAGACCCTACGTTTTCACATTTTTTTCAATGAATTCCAAGTCGTATATTTATTGGTACCTGACGATATATGTCGATTTTTATGATCGGACTTAGAATTAAAAATTCAAAATATGAGGTACTTGGTACTTATAAATATTTTTTTTGACTTTCTGAAAAGGTCTCAGTGACACTTATGAAGACCCTACGTTTTCACATTTTTTTCAATGAATTCCAAGACGTATATTTATTGGTACCTGACGATAAATGTCGATTTTTATGATCGGATTTAGAATTAAAAATTCAAAGTATGAGGTACTTGGTACTTATAAATATTTTTTTTGACTTTCTGAAAAGGTCTCAGTGACACTTATGAAGACCCTACGTTTTCACATTTTTTTCAATGAATTCCCAGTCGTATATTTTTTGGTACCTGACGATATATGTCGATTTTTATGATCGGACTTAAAATTGAAAATTCAAAATATGAGGTACTTGGTACTTATAAATATTTTTTTTGACTTTCTGAAAAGGTCTCAGTGACACTTATGAAGACCCTACGTTTTCACATTTTTTTCAATGAATTCCAAGTCGTATATTTATTGGTACCTGACGATATATGTCGATTTTTATGATCGGACTTAAAATTGAAAATTCAAAATATGAGGTACTTGGTACTTATAAATATTTTTTTTGACTTTCTGAAAAGGTCTCAGTGACACTTATGAAGACCCTACGTTTTCACATTTTTTTCAATGAATTCCAAGTCGTATATTTATTGGTACCTGACGATATATGTCGATTTTTATGATCAGACTTAGAATTAAAAATTCAAAATATGAGGTACTTGGTACTTATAAATATTTTTTTTGACTTTCTGAAAAGGTCTCAGTGACACACATGAAGACCCTACGTTTTCACATTTTTTTCAATGAATTCCAAGTCGTATATTTATTGGTACCTGACGATATATGTCGATTTTTATGATCGGACTTAAAATTGAAAATTCAAAATATGAGGTACTTGGTACTTATAAATATTTTTTTTGACTTTCTGAAAAGGTCTCAGTGACACTTATGAAGACCCTACGTTTTCACATTTTTTTCAATGAATTCCAAGTCGTATATTTATTGGTACCTGACGATATATGTCGATTTTTATGATCGGACTTAGAATTAAAAATTCAAAATATGAGGTACTTGGTACTTATAAATATTTTTTTTGACTTTCTGAAAAGGTCTAAGTGACACTTATGAAGACCCTACGTTTTCACATTTTTTTCAATGAATTCCAAGACGTATATTTATTGGTACCTGACGATAAATGTCGATTTTTATGATCGGATTTAGAATTAAAAATTCAAAGTATGAGGTACTTGGTACTTATAAATATTTTTTTTGACTTTCTGAAAAGGTCTCAGTGACACTTATGAAGACCCTACGTTTTCACATTTTTTTCAATGAATTCCAAGACGTATATTTATTGGTACCTGACGATAAATGTCGATTTTTATGATCGGATTTAGAATTAAAAATTCAAAGTATGAGGTACTTGGTACTTATAAATATTTTTTTTGACTTTCTGAAAAGGTCTCAGTGACACTTATGAAGACCCTACGTTTTCACATTTTTTTCAATGAATTCCAAGTCGTATATTTATTGGTACCTGACGATATATGTCGATTTTTATGATCGGACTTAAAATTGAAAATTCAAAATATGAGGTACTTGGTACTTATAAATATTTTTTTTGACTTTCTGAAAAGGTCTCAGTGACACTTATGAAGACCCTACGTTTTCACATTTTTTTCAATGAATTCCAAGTCGTATATTTATTGGTACCTGACGATATATGTCGATTTTTATGATCAGACTTAGAATTAAAAATTCAAAATATGAGGTACTTGGTACTTATAAATATTTTTTTTGACTTTCTGAAAAGGTCTCAGTGACACACATGAAGACCCTACGTTTTCACATTTTTTTCAATGAATTCCAAGTCGTATATTTTTTGGTACCTGACGATATATGTCGATTTTTATGATCGGACTTAAAATTGAAAATTCAAAATATGAGGTACTTGGTACTTATAAATATTTTTTTTGACTTTCTGAAAAGGTCTCAGTGACACTTATGAAGACCCTACGTTTTCACATTTTTTTCAATGAATTCCAAGTCGTATATTTATTGGTACCTGACGATATATGTCGATTTTTATGATCGGACTTAGAATTAAAAATTCAAAATATGAGGTACTTGGTACTTATAAATATTTTTTTTGACTTTCTGAAAAGGTCTCAGTGACATTTATGAAGACCCTACGTTTTCACATTTTTTTTTTAATTCCAAGTCGTATATTTATTGGTACCTGACGATATATGTCGATTTTTATGATCGGACTTAGAATTAAAAATTCAAAATATGAGGTACTTGGTACTTATAAATATTTTTTTTGACTTTCTGAAAAGGTCTCAATGACACTTATGAAGACCCTACGTTTTCACATTTTTTTCAATGAATTCCAAGTCGTATATTTATTGGTACCTGACGATATATGTCGATTTTTATGATCGGACTTAAAATTGAAAATTCAAAATATGAGGTACTTGGTACTTATAAATATTTTTTTTGACTTTCTGAAAAGGTCTCAGTGACACTTATGAAGACCCTACGTTTTCACATTTTTTTCAATGAATTCCAAGTCGTATATTTATTGGTACCTGACGATATATGTCGATTTTTATGATCGGACTTAGAATTAAAAATTCAAAATATGAGGTACTTGGTACTTATAAATTTTTTTTTGACTTTCTGAAAAGGTCTCAGTGACACACATGAAGACCCTACGTTTTCACATTTTTTTCAATGAATTCCAAGTCGTATATTTTTTGGTACCTGACGATATATGTTGATTTTTATGATCGGACTTAGAATTAAAAATTCAAAATATGAGGTACTTGGTACTTATAAATATTTTTTTTGACTTTCTGAAAAGGTCTCAGTGACACACATGAAGACCCTACGTTTTCACATTTTTTTCAATGAATTCCAAGTCGTATATTTTTTGGTACCTGACGATATATGTTGATTTTTATGATCGGACTTAGAATTAAAAATTCAAAATATGAGGTACTTGGTACTTATAAATATTTTTTTTGACTTTCTGAAAAGGTCTCAGTGACATTTATGAAGACCCTACGTTTTCACATTTTTTTTTTAATTCCAAGTCGTATATTTATTGGTACCTGACGATATATGTCGATTTTTATGATCGGACTTAGAATTAAAAATTCAAAATATGAGGTACTTGGTACTTATAAATATTTTTTTTGACTTTCTGAAAAGGTCTCAGTGACACTTATGAAGACCCTACGTTTTCACATTTTTTTCAATGAATTCCAAGACGTATATTTATTGGTACCTGACGATATATGTCGATTTTTATGATCGGACTTAGAATTAAAAATTCAAAATATGAGGTACTTGGTACTTATAAATATTTTTTTTTACTTTCTGAAAAGGTCTCAATGACACTTATGAAGACCCTACGTTTTCACATTTTTTTCAATGAATTCCAAGTCGTATATTTATTGGTACCTGACGATATATGTCGATTTTTATGATCGGACTTAAAATTGAAAATTCAAAATATGAGGTACTTGGTACTTATAAATATTTTTTTTGACTTTCTGAAAAGGTCTCAGTGACACTTATGAAGACCCTACGTTTTCACATTTTTTTCAATGAATTCCAAGTCGTATATTTATTGGTACCTGACGATATATGTCGATTTTTATGATCGGACTTAGAATTAAAAATTCAAAATATGAGGTACTTGGTACTTATAAATATTTTTTTTGACTTTCTGAAAAGGTCTCAGTGACACTTATGAAGACCCTACGTTTTCACATTTTTTTCAATGAATTCCAAGTCGTATATTTATTGGTACCTGACGATATATGTCGATTTTTATGATCGGACTTAAAATTGAAAATTCAAAATATGAGGTACTTGGTACTTATAAATATTTTTTTTGACTTTCTGAAAAGGTCTCAGTGACACTTATGAAGACCCTACGTTTTCACATTTTTTTCAATGAATTCCAAGTCGTATATTTATTGGTACCTGACGATATATGTCGATTTTTATGATCAGACTTAGAATTAAAAATTCAAAATATGAGGTACTTGGTACTTATAAATATTTTTTTTGACTTTCTGAAAAGGTCTCAGTGACACACATGAAGACCCTACGTTTTCACATTTTTTTCAATGAATTCCAAGTCGTATATTTTTTGGTACCTGACGATATATGTCGATTTTTATGATCGGACTTAAAATTGAAAATTCAAAATATGAGGTACTTGGTACTTATAAATATTTTTTTTGACTTTCTGAAAAGGTCTCAGTGACACTTATGAAGACCCTACGTTTTCACATTTTTTTCAATGAATTCCAAGTCGTATATTTATTGGTACCTGACGATATATGTCGATTTTTATGATCGGACTTAGAATTAAAAATTCAAAATATGAGGTACTTGGTACTTATAAATATTTTTTTTGACTTTCTGAAAAGGTCTAAGTGACACTTATGAAGACCCTACGTTTTCACATTTTTTTCAATGAATTCCAAGACGTATATTTATTGGTACCTGACGATAAATGTCGATTTTTATGATCGGATTTAGAATTAAAAATTCAAAGTATGAGGTACTTGGTACTTATAAATATTTTTTTTGACTTTCTGAAAAGGTCTCAGTGACACTTATGAAGACCCTACGTTTTCACATTTTTTTCAATGAATTCCAAGACGTATATTTATTGGTACCTGACGATAAATGTCGATTTTTATGATCGGATTTAGAATTAAAAATTCAAAGTATGAGGTACTTGGTACTTATAAATATTTTTTTTGACTTTCTGAAAAGGTCTCAGTGACACTTATGAAGACCCTACGTTTTCACATTTTTTTCAATGAATTCCCAGTCGTATATTTTTTGGTACCTGACGATATATGTCGATTTTTATGATCGGACTTAAAATTGAAAATTCAAAATATGAGGTACTTGGTACTTATAAATATTTTTTTTGACTTTCTGAAAAGGTCTCAGTGACACTTATGAAGACCCTACGTTTTCACATTTTTTTCAATGAATTCCAAGTCGTATATTTATTGGTACCTGACGATATATGTCGATTTTTATGATCGGACTTAGAATTAAAAATTCAAAATATGAGGTACTTGGTACTTATAAATATTTTTTTTGACTTTCTGAAAAGGTCTCAGTGACACTTATGAAGACCCTACGTTTTCACATTTTTTTCAATGAATTCCAAGACGTATATTTATTGGTACCTGACGATAAATGTCGATTTTTATGATCGGATTTAGAATTAAAAATTCAAAGTATGAGGTACTTGGTACTTATAAATATTTTTTTTGACTTTCTGAAAAGGTCTCAGTGACACTTATGAAGACCCTACGTTTTCACATTTTTTTCAATGAATTCCCAGTCGTATATTTTTTGGTACCTGACGATATATGTCGATTTTTATGATCGGACTTAAAATTGAAAATTCAAAATATGAGGTACTTGGTACTTATAAATATTTTTTTTGACTTTCTGAAAAGGTCTCAGTGACACTTATGAAGACCCTACGTTTTCACATTTTTTTCAATGAATTCCAAGTCGTATATTTATTGGTACCTGACGATATATGTCGATTTTTATGATCGGACTTAAAATTGAAAATTCAAAATATGAGGTACTTGGTACTTATAAATATTTTTTTTGACTTTCTGAAAAGGTCTCAGTGACACTTATGAAGACCCTACGTTTTCACATTTTTTTCAATGAATTCCAAGTCGTATATTTATTGGTACCTGACGATATATGTCGATTTTTATGATCAGACTTAGAATTAAAAATTCAAAATATGAGGTACTTGGTACTTATAAATATTTTTTTTGACTTTCTGAAAAGGTCTCAGTGACACACATGAAGACCCTACGTTTTCACATTTTTTTCAATGAATTCCAAGTCGTATATTTTTTGGTACCTGACGATATATGTCGATTTTTATGATCGGACTTAAAATTGAAAATTCAAAATATGAGGTACTTGGTACTTATAAATATTTTTTTTGACTTTCTGAAAAGGTCTCAGTGACACTTATGAAGACCCTACGTTTTCACATTTTTTTCAATGAATTCCAAGTCGTATATTTATTGGTACCTGACGATATATGTCGATTTTTATGATCGGACTTAGAATTAAAAATTCAAAATATGAGGTACTTGGTACTTATAAATATTTTTTTTGACTTTCTGAAAAGGTCTAAGTGACACTTATGAAGACCCTACGTTTTCACATTTTTTTCAATGAATTCCAAGACGTATATTTATTGGTACCTGACGATAAATGTCGATTTTTATGATCGGATTTAGAATTAAAAATTCAAAGTATGAGGTACTTGGTACTTATAAATATTTTTTTTGACTTTCTGAAAAGGTCTCAGTGACACTTATGAAGACCCTACGTTTTCACATTTTTTTCAATGAATTCCAAGACGTATATTTATTGGTACCTGACGATAAATGTCGATTTTTATGATCGGATTTAGAATTAAAAATTCAAAGTATGAGGTACTTGGTACTTATAAATATTTTTTTTGACTTTCTGAAAAGGTCTCAGTGACACTTATGAAGACCCTACGTTTTCACATTTTTTTCAATGAATTCCAAGTCGTATATTTATTGGTACCTGACGATATATGTCGATTTTTATGATCGGACTTAAAATTGAAAATTCAAAATATGAGGTACTTGGTACTTATAAATATTTTTTTTGACTTTCTGAAAAGGTCTCAGTGACACTTATGAAGACCCTACGTTTTCACATTTTTTTCAATGAATTCCAAGTCGTATATTTATTGGTACCTGACGATATATGTCGATTTTTATGATCAGACTTAGAATTAAAAATTCAAAATATGAGGTACTTGGTACTTATAAATATTTTTTTTGACTTTCTGAAAAGGTCTCAGTGACACACATGAAGACCCTACGTTTTCACATTTTTTTCAATGAATTCCAAGTCGTATATTTTTTGGTACCTGACGATATATGTCGATTTTTATGATCGGACTTAAAATTGAAAATTCAAAATATGAGGTACTTGGTACTTATAAATATTTTTTTTGACTTTCTGAAAAGGTCTCAGTGACACTTATGAAGACCCTACGTTTTCACATTTTTTTCAATGAATTCCAAGTCGTATATTTATTGGTACCTGACGATATATGTCGATTTTTATGATCGGACTTAGAATTAAAAATTCAAAATATGAGGTACTTGGTACTTATAAATATTTTTTTTGACTTTCTGAAAAGGTCTCAGTGACATTTATGAAGACCCTACGTTTTCACATTTTTTTTTTAATTCCAAGTCGTATATTTATTGGTACCTGACGATATATGTCGATTTTTATGATCGGACTTAGAATTAAAAATTCAAAATATGAGGTACTTGGTACTTATAAATATTTTTTTTGACTTTCTGAAAAGGTCTCAATGACACTTATGAAGACCCTACGTTTTCACATTTTTTTCAATGAATTCCAAGTCGTATATTTATTGGTACCTGACGATATATGTCGATTTTTATGATCGGACTTAAAATTGAAAATTCAAAATATGAGGTACTTGGTACTTATAAATATTTTTTTTGACTTTCTGAAAAGGTCTCAGTGACACTTATGAAGACCCTACGTTTTCACATTTTTTTCAATGAATTCCAAGTCGTATATTTATTGGTACCTGACGATATATGTCGATTTTTATGATCGGACTTAGAATTAAAAATTCAAAATATGAGGTACTTGGTACTTATAAATTTTTTTTTGACTTTCTGAAAAGGTCTCAGTGACACACATGAAGACCCTACGTTTTCACATTTTTTTCAATGAATTCCAAGTCGTATATTTTTTGGTACCTGACGATATATGTTGATTTTTATGATCGGACTTAGAATTAAAAATTCAAAATATGAGGTACTTGGTACTTATAAATATTTTTTTTGACTTTCTGAAAAGGTCTCAGTGACACACATGAAGACCCTACGTTTTCACATTTTTTTCAATGAATTCCAAGTCGTATATTTTTTGGTACCTGACGATATATGTTGATTTTTATGATCGGACTTAGAATTAAAAATTCAAAATATGAGGTACTTGGTACTTATAAATATTTTTTTTGACTTTCTGAAAAGGTCTCAGTGACATTTATGAAGACCCTACGTTTTCACATTTTTTTTTTAATTCCAAGTCGTATATTTATTGGTACCTGACGATATATGTCGATTTTTATGATCGGACTTAGAATTAAAAATTCAAAATATGAGGTACTTGGTACTTATAAATATTTTTTTTGACTTTCTGAAAAGGTCTCAGTGACACTTATGAAGACCCTACGTTTTCACATTTTTTTCAATGAATTCCAAGACGTATATTTATTGGTACCTGACGATATATGTCGATTTTTATGATCGGACTTAGAATTAAAAATTCAAAATATGAGGTACTTGGTACTTATAAATATTTTTTTTGACTTTCTGAAAAGGTCTCAATGACACTTATGAAGACCCTACGTTTTCACATTTTTTTCAATGAATTCCAAGTCGTATATTTATTGGTACCTGACGATATATGTCGATTTTTATGATCGGACTTAAAATTGAAAATTCAAAATATGAGGTACTTGGTACTTATAAATATTTTTTTTGACTTTCTGAAAAGGTCTCAGTGACACTTATGAAGACCCTACGTTTTCACATTTTTTTCAATGAATTCCAAGTCGTATATTTATTGGTACCTGACGATATATGTCGATTTTTATGATCGGACTTAGAATTAAAAATTCAAAATATGAGGTACTTGGTACTTATAAATATTTTTTTTGACTTTCTGAAAAGGTCTCAGTGACACTTATGAAGACCCTACGTTTTCACATTTTTTTCAATGAATTCCAAGTCGTATATTTATTGGTACCTGACGATATATGTCGATTTTTATGATCGGACTTAAAATTGAAAATTCAAAATATGAGGTACTTGGTACTTATAAATATTTTTTTTGACTTTCTGAAAAGGTCTCAGTGACACTTATGAAGACCCTACGTTTTCACATTTTTTTCAATGAATTCCAAGTCGTATATTTATTGGTACCTGACGATATATGTCGATTTTTATGATCAGACTTAGAATTAAAAATTCAAAATATGAGGTACTTGGTACTTATAAATATTTTTTTTGACTTTCTGAAAAGGTCTCAGTGACACACATGAAGACCCTACGTTTTCACATTTTTTTCAATGAATTCCAAGTCGTATATTTTTTGGTACCTGACGATATATGTCGATTTTTATGATCGGACTTAAAATTGAAAATTCAAAATATGAGGTACTTGGTACTTATAAATATTTTTTTTGACTTTCTGAAAAGGTCTCAGTGACACTTATGAAGACCCTACGTTTTCACATTTTTTTCAATGAATTCCAAGACGTATATTTATTGGTACCTGACGATAAATGTCGATTTTTATGATCGGATTTAGAATTAAAAATTCAAAATATGAGGTACTTGGTACTTATAAATATTTTTTTTGACTTTCTGAAAAGGTCTCAGTGACATTTATGAAGACCCTACGTTTTCACATTTTTTTTTTAATTCCAAGTCGTATATTTATTGGTACCTGACGATATATGTCGATTTTTATGATCGGACTTAGAATTAAAAATTCAAAATATGAGGTACTTGGTACTTATAAATATTTTTTTTGACTTTCTGAAAAGGTCTCAGTGACACTTATGAAGACCCTACGTTTTCACATTTTTTTCAATGAATTCCAAGACGTATATTTATTGGTACCTGACGATATATGTCGATTTTTATGATCGGACTTAGAATTAAAAATTCAAAATATGAGGTACTTGGTACTTATAAATATTATTTTTGACTTTCTGAAAAGGTCTCAGTGACACTTATGAAGACCCTACGTTTTCACATTTTTTTCAATGAATTCCAAGTCGTTTATTTATTGGTACCTGACGATATATGTCGATTTTTATGATCGGACTTAGAATTAAATATTCAAAATATGAGGTACTTGGTACTTATAAATATTTTTTTTGACTTTCTGAAAAGGTCTCAATGACACTTATGAAGACCCTACGTTTTCACATTTTTTTCAATGAATTCCAAGTCGTATATTTATTGGTACCTGACGATATATGTCGATTTTTATGATCGGACTTAAAATTGAAAATTCAAAATATGAGGTACTTGGTACTTATAAATATTTTTTTTGACTTTCTGAAAAGGTCTCAGTGACACTTATGAAGACCCTACGTTTTCACATTTTTTTCAATGAATTCCAAGTCGTATATTTATTGGTACCTGACGATATATGTCGATTTTTATGATCGGACTTAGAATTAAAAATTCAAAATATGAGGTACTTGGTACTTATAAATATTTTTTTTGACTTTCTGAAAAGGTCTAAGTGACACTTATGAAGACCCTACGTTTTCACATTTTTTTCAATGAATTCCAAGACGTATATTTATTGGTACCTGACGATAAATGTCGATTTTTATGATCGGATTTAGAATTAAAAATTCAAAATATGAGGTACTTGGTACTTATAAATATTTTTTTTGACTTTCTGAAAAGGTCTCAGTGACACTTATGAAGACCCTACGTTTTCACATTTTTTTCAATGAATTCCCAGTCGTATATTTTTTGGTACCTGACGATATATGTCGATTTTTATGATCGGACTTAAAATTGAAAATTCAAAATATGAGGTACTTGGTACTTATAAATATTTTTTTTGACTTTCTGAAAAGGTCTCAGTGACACTTATGAAGACCCTACGTTTTCACATTTTTTTCAATGAATTCCAAGTCGTATATTTATTGGTACCTGACGATATATGTCGATTTTTATGATCGGACTTAGAATTAAAAATTCAAAATATGAGGTACTTGGTACTTATAAATATTATTTTTGACTTTCTGAAAAGGTCTCAGTGACACTTATGAAGACCCTACGTTTTCACATTTTTTTCAATGAATTCCAAGTCGTTTATTTATTGGTACCTGACGATATATGTCGATTTTTATGATCGGACTTAGAATTAAAAATTCAAAATATGAGGTACTTGGTACTTATAAATATTTTTTTTGACTTTCTGAAAAGGTCTCAATGACACTTATGAAGACCCTACGTTTTCACATTTTTTTCAATGAATTCCAAGTCGTATATTTATTGGTACCTGACGATATATGTCGATTTTTATGATCGGACTTAAAATTGAAAATTCAAAATATGAGGTACTTGGTACTTATAAATATTTTTTTTGACTTTCTGAAAAGGTCTCAGTGACACTTATGAAGACCCTACGTTTTCACATTTTTTTCAATGAATTTCAAGTCGTATATTTATTGGTACCTGACGATATATGTCGATTTTTATGATCGGACTTAGAATTAAAAATTCAAAATATGAGGTACTTGGTACTTATAAATATTTTTTTTGACTTTCTGAAAAGGTCTCAGTGACACTTATGAAGACCCTACGTTTTCACATTTTTTTCAATGAATTCCAAGTCGTATATATTTTGGTACCTGACGATATATGTCGATTTTTATGATCGGACTTAGAATTAAAAATTCAAAATATGAGGTACTTGGTACTTATAAATATTTTTTTTGACTTTCTGAAAAGGTCTAAGTGACACTTATGAAGACCCTACGTTTTCACATTTTTTTCAATGAATTCCAAGTCGTATATTTATTGGTACCTGACGATATATGTCGATTTTTATGATCGGACTTTGAATTAAAAACTCAAAATATGAGGTACTTGGTACTTATAAATATTTTTTTTGACTTTCTGAAAAGGTCTCAGTGACACTTATGAAGACCCTACGTTTTCACATTTTTTTCAATGAATTCCAAGTCGTATATTTATTGGTACCTGACGATATATGTCGATTTTTATGATCGGACTTAGAATTAAAAATTCAAAATATGAGGTACTTGGTACTTATAAATATTTTTTTTGACTTTCTGAAAAGGTCTCAGTGACACTTATGAAGACCCTACGTTTTCACATTTTTTTCAATGAATTCCAAGTCGTATATATTTTGGTACCTGACGATATATGTCGATTTTTATGATCGGACTTAGAATTAAAAATTCAAAATATGAGGTACTTGGTACTTATAAATATTTTTTTTGACTTTCTGAAAAGGTCTAAGTGACACTTATGAAGACCCTACGTTTTCACATTTTATTTCAATGAATTCCAAGTCGTATATTTATTGGTACCTGACGATATATGTCGATTTTTATGATCGGACTTAGAATTAAAAATTCAAAGTATGAGGTACTTGGTACTTATAAATATTTTTTTTGACTTTCTGAAAAGGTCTCAGTGACACACATGAAGACCCTACGTTTTCACATTTTTTTCAATGAATTCCAAGTCGTATATTTTTTGGTACCTGACGATATATGTTGATTTTTATGATCGGACTTAGAATTAAAAATTCAAAATATGAGGTACTTGGTACTTATAAATATTTTTTTTGACTTTCTGAAAAGGTCTCAGTGACACTTATGAAGACCCTACGTTTTCACATTTTTTTCAATGAATTCCAAGTCGTATATTTATTGGTACCTGACGATATATGTCGATTTTTATGATCGGACTTAGAATTAAAAATTCAAAATATGAGGTACTTGGTACTTATAAATATTTTTTTTGACTTTCTGAAAAGGTCTCAGTGACACTTATGAAGACCCTACGTTTTCACATTTTTTTCAATGAATTCCAAGTCGTATATTTATTGGTACCTGACGATATATGTCGATTTTTATGATCGGACTTAGAATTAAAAATTCAAAATATGAGGTACTTGGTACTTATAAATTTTTTTTTGACTTTCTGAAAAGGTCTCAGTGACACACATGAAGACCCTACGTTTTCACATTTTTTTCAATGAATTCCAAGTCGTATATTTTTTGGTACCTGACGATATATGTTGATTTTTATGATCGGACTTAGAATTAAAAATTCAAAATATGAGGTACTTGGTACTTATAAATATTTTTTTTGACTTTCTGAAAAGGTCTCAGTGACACTTATGAAGACCCTACGTTTTCACATTTTTTTCAATGAATTTCAAGTCGTATATTTTTTGGTACCTGACGATATATGTTGATTTTTATGATCGGATTTAGAATTAAAAATTCAAAGTATGAGGTACTTGGTACTTATAAATATTTTTTTTGACTTTCTGAAAAGGTCTCAGTGACACTTATGAAGACCCTACGTTTTCACATTTTTTTCAATGAATTCCCAGTCGTATATTTTTTGGTACCTGACGATATATGTCGATTTTTATGATCGGACTTAAAATTGAAAATTCAAAATATGAGGTACTTGGTACTTATAAATATTTTTTTTGACTTTCTGAAAAGGTCTCAGTGACACTTATGAAGACCCTACGTTTTCACATTTTTTTCAATGAATTCCAAGTCGTATATTTATTGGTACCTGACGATATATGTCGATTTTTATGATCGGACTTAAAATTGAAAATTCAAAATATGAGGTACTTGGTACTTATAAATATTTTTTTTGACTTTCTGAAAAGGTCTCAGTGACACTTATGAAGACCCTACGTTTTCACATTTTTTTCAATGAATTCCAAGTCGTATATTTATTGGTACCTGACGATATATGTCGATTTTTATGATCGGACTTAGAATTAAAAATTCAAAATATGAGGTACTTGGTACTTATAAATTTTTTTTTGACTTTCTGAAAAGGTCTCAGTGACACACATGAAGACCCTACGTTTTCACATTTTTTTCAATGAATTCCAAGTCGTATATTTTTTGGTACCTGACGATATATGTTGATTTTTATGATCGGACTTAGAATTAAAAATTCAAAATATGAGGTACTTGGTACTTATAAATATTTTTTTTGACTTTCTGAAAAGGTCTCAGTGACACTTATGAAGACCCTACGTTTTCACATTTTTTTCAATGAATTCCAAGTCGTATATTTTTTGGTACCTGACGATATATGTTGATTTTTATGATCGGACTTAGAATTAAAAATTCAAAATATGAGGTACTTGGTACTTATAAATATTTTTTTTGACTTTCTGAAAAGGTCTCAGTGACACTTATGAAGACCCTACGTTTTCACATTTTTTTCAATGAATTCCAAGTCGTATATTTTTTGGTACCTGACGATATATGTTGATTTTTATGATCGGATTTAGAATTAAAAATTCAAAATATGAGGTACTTGGTACTTATAAATATTTTTTTTGACTTTCTGAAAAGGTCTAAGTGACACTTATGAAGACCCTACGTTTTCACATTTTTTTCAATGAATTCCAAGTCGTATATTTATTGGTACCTGACGATATATGTCGATTTTTATGATCGGACTTTGAATTAAAAACTCAAAATATGAGGTACTTGGTACTTATAAATATTTTTTTTGACTTTCTGAAAAGGTCTCAGTGACACTTATGAAGACCCTACGTTTTCACATTTTTTTCAATGAATTCCAAGTCGTATATTTATTGGTACCTGACGATATATGTCGATTTTTATGATCGGACTTAGAATTAAAAATTCAAAATATGAGGTACTTGGTACTTATAAATATTTTTTTTGACTTTCTGAAAAGGTCTCAGTGACACTTATGAAGACCCTACGTTTTCACATTTTTTTCAATGAATTCCAAGTCGTATATATTTTGGTACCTGACGATATATGTCGATTTTTATGATCGGACTTAGAATTAAAAATTCAAAATATGAGGTACTTGGTACTTATAAATTTTTTTTTGACTTTCTGAAAAGGTCTCAGTGACACACATGAAGACCCTACGTTTTCACATTTTTTTCAATGAATTCCAAGTCGTATATTTTTTGGTACCTGACGATATATGTTGATTTTTATGATCGGACTTAGAATTAAAAATTCAAAATATGAGGTACTTGGTACTTATAAATATTTTTTTTGACTTTCTGAAAAGGTCTCAGTGACACTTATGAAGACCCTACGTTTTCACATTTTTTTCAATGAATTCCAAGTCGTATATTTATTGGTACCTGACGATATATGTCGATTTTTATGATCGGACTTAGAATTAAAAATTCAAAATATGAGGTACTTGGTACTTATAAATTTTTTTTTGACTTTCTGAAAAGGTCTCAGTGACACACATGAAGACCCTACGTTTTCACATTTTTTTCAATGAATTCCAAGTCGTATATATTTTGGTACCTGACGATATATGTCGATTTTTATGATCGGACTTAGAATTAAAAATTCAAAATATGAGGTACTTGGTACTTATAAATATTTTTTTTGACTTTCTGAAAAGGTCTAAGTGACACTTATGAAGACCCTACGTTTTCACATTTTTTTCAATGAATTCCAAGTCGTATATTTATTGGTACCTGACGATATATGTCGATTTTTATGATCGGACTTTGAATTAAAAATTCAAAATATGAGGTACTTGGTACTTATAAATATTTTTTTTGACTTTCTGAAAAGGTCTCAGTGACACTTATGAAGACCCTACGTTTTCACATTTTTTTCAATGAATTCCAAGTCGTATATTTATTGGTACCTGACGATATATGTCGATTTTTATGATCGGACTTAGAATTAAAAATTCAAAATATGAGGTACTTGGTACTTATAAATATTTTTTTTGACTTTCTGAAAAGGTCTCAGTGACACTTATGAAGACCCTACGTTTTCACATTTTTTTCAATGAATTCCAAGTCGTATATATTTTGGTACCTGACGATATATGTCGATTTTTATGATCGGACTTAGAATTAAAAATTCAAAATATGAGGTACTTGGTACTTATAAATATTTTTTTTGACTTTCTGAAAAGGTCTAAGTGACACTTATGAAGACCCTACGTTTTCACATTTTTTTCAATGAATTCCAAGTCGTATATTTATTGGTACCTGACGATATATGTCGATTTTTATGATCGGACTTTGAATTAAAAATTCAAAATATGAGGTACTTGGTACTTATAAATATTTTTTTTGACTTTCTGAAAAGGTCTCAGTGACACTTATGAAGACCCTACGTTTTCACATTTTTTTCAATGAATTCCAAGTCGTATATTTATTGGTACCTGACGATATATGTCGATTTTTATGATCGGACTTAGAATTAAAAATTCAAAATATGAGGTACTTGGTACTTATAAATATTTTTTTTGACTTTCTGAAAAGGTCTCAGTGACACTTATGAAGACCCTACGTTTTCACATTTTTTTCAATGAATTCCCAGTCGTATATTTTTTGGTACCTGACGATATATGTCGATTTTTATGATCGGACTTAAAATTGAAAATTCAAAATATGAGGTACTTGGTACTTATAAATATTTTTTTTGACTTTCTGAAAAGGTCTCAGTGACACTTATGAAGACCCTACGTTTTCACATTTTTTTCAATGAATTCCAAGTCGTATATTTATTGGTACCTGACGATATATGTCGATTTTTATGATCGGACTTAAAATTGAAAATTCAAAATATGAGGTACTTGGTACTTATAAATATTTTTTTTGACTTTCTGAAAAGGTCTCAGTGACACTTATGAAGACCCTACGTTTTCACATTTTTTTCAATGAATTCCAAGTCGTATATTTATTGGTACCTGACGATATATGTCGATTTTTATGATCGGATTTAGAATTAAAAATTCAAAGTATGAGGTACTTGGTACTTATAAATATTTTTTTTGACTTTCTGAAAAGGTCTCAGTGACACTTATGAAGACCCTACGTTTTCACATTTTTTTCAATGAATTCCCAGTCGTATATTTTTTGGTACCTGACGATATATGTTGATTTTTATGATCGGACTTAGAATTAAAAATTCAAAATATGAGGTACTTGGTACTTATAAATATTTTTTTTGACTTTCTGAAAAGGTCTCAGTGACATTTATGAAGACCCTACGTTTTCACATTTTTTTTTTAATTCCAAGTCGTATATTTATTGGTACCTGACGATATATGTCGATTTTTATGATCGGACTTAGAATTAAAAATTCAAAATATGAGGTACTTGGTACTTATAAATATTTTTTTTGACTTTCTGAAAAGGTCTCAGTGACACTTATGAAGACCCTACGTTTTCACATTTTTTTCAATGAATTCCAAGACGTATATTTATTGGTACCTGACGATATATGTCGATTTTTATGATCGGACTTAGAATTAAAAATTCAAAATATGAGGTACTTGGTACTTATAAATATTATTTTTGACTTTCTGAAAAGGTCTCAGTGACACTTATGAAGACCCTACGTTTTCACATTTTTTTCAATGAATTCCAAGTCGTATATTTATTGGTACCTGACGATATATGTCGATTTTTATGATCAGACTTAGAATTAAAAATTCAAAATATGAGGTACTTGGTACTTATAAATATTTTTTTTGACTTTCTGAAAAGGTCTCAGTGACACTTATGAAGACCCTACGTTTTCACATTTTTTTCAATGAATTCCAAGACGTATATTTATTGGTACCTGACGATATATGTCGATTTTTATGATCGGACTTAGAATTAAAAATTCAAAATATGAGGTACTTGGTACTTATAAATATTATTTTTGACTTTCTGAAAAGGTCTCAGTGACACTTATGAAGACCCTACGTTTTCACATTTTTTTCAATGAATTCCAAGTCGTTTATTTATTGGTACCTGACGATATATGTCGATTTTTATGATCGGACTTAGAATTAAAAATTCAAAATATGAGGTACTTGGTACTTATAAATATTTTTTTTGACTTTCTGAAAAGGTCTCAATGACACTTATGAAGACCCTACGTTTTCACATTTTTTTCAATGAATTCCAAGTCGTATATTTATTGGTACCTGACGATATATGTCGATTTTTATGATCGGACTTAAAATTGAAAATTCAAAATATGAGGTACTTGGTACTTATAAATATTTTTTTTGACTTTCTGAAAAGGTCTCAGTGACACTTATGAAGACCCTACGTTTTCACATTTTTTTCAATGAATTCCAAGTCGTATATTTATTGGTACCTGACGATATATGTCGATTTTTATGATCGGACTTAGAATTAAAAATTCAAAATATGAGGTACTTGGTACTTATAAATATTTTTTTTGACTTTCTGAAAAGGTCTAAGTGACACTTATGAAGACCCTACGTTTTCACATTTTTTTCAATGAATTCCAAGACGTATATTTATTGGTACCTGACGATAAATGTCGATTTTTATGATCGGATTTAGAATTAAAAATTCAAAATATGAGGTACTTGGTACTTATAAATATTTTTTTTGACTTTCTGAAAAGGTCTCAGTGACACTTATGAAGACCCTACGTTTTCACATTTTTTTCAATGAATTCCAAGACGTATATTTATTGGTACCTGACGATATATGTCGATTTTTATGATCGGACTTAGAATTAAAAATTCAAAATATGAGGTACTTGGTACTTATAAATATTATTTTTGACTTTCTGAAAAGGTCTCAGTGACACTTATGAAGACCCTACGTTTTCACATTTTTTTCAATGAATTCCAAGTCGTATATTTATTGGTACCTGACGATATATGTCGATTTTTATGATCAGACTTAGAATTAAAAATTCAAAATATGAGGTACTTGGTACTTATAAATATTTTTTTTGACTTTCTGAAAAGGTCTCAGTGACACTTATGAAGACCCTACGTTTTCACATTTTTTTCAATGAATTCCAAGACGTATATTTATTGGTACCTGACGATATATGTCGATTTTTATGATCGGACTTAGAATTAAAAATTCAAAATATGAGGTACTTGGTACTTATAAATATTATTTTTGACTTTCTGAAAAGGTCTCAGTGACACTTATGAAGACCCTACGTTTTCACATTTTTTTCAATGAATTCCAAGTCGTTTATTTATTGGTACCTGACGATATATGTCGATTTTTATGATCGGACTTAGAATTAAAAATTCAAAATATGAGGTACTTGGTACTTATAAATATTTTTTTTGACTTTCTGAAAAGGTCTCAATGACACTTATGAAGACCCTACGTTTTCACATTTTTTTCAATGAATTCCAAGTCGTATATTTATTGGTACCTGACGATATATGTCGATTTTTATGATCGGACTTAAAATTGAAAATTCAAAATATGAGGTACTTGGTACTTATAAATATTTTTTTTGACTTTCTGAAAAGGTCTCAGTGACACTTATGAAGACCCTACGTTTTCACATTTTTTTCAATGAATTCCAAGTCGTATATTTATTGGTACCTGACGATATATGTCGATTTTTATGATCGGACTTAGAATTAAAAATTCAAAATATGAGGTACTTGGTACTTATAAATATTTTTTTTGACTTTCTGAAAAGGTCTAAGTGACACTTATGAAGACCCTACGTTTTCACATTTTTTTCAATGAATTCCAAGACGTATATTTATTGGTACCTGACGATAAATGTCGATTTTTATGATCGGATTTAGAATTAAAAATTCAAAATATGAGGTACTTGGTACTTATAAATATTTTTTTTGACTTTCTGAAAAGGTCTCAGTGACACTTATGAAGACCCTACGTTTTCACATTTTTTTCAATGAATTCCAAGTCGTATATTTATTGGTACCTGACGATATATGTCGATTTTTATGATCGGACTTAAAATTGAAAATTCAAAATATGAGGTACTTGGTACTTATAAATATTTTTTTTGACTTTCTGAAAAGGTCTCAGTGACACTTATGAAGACCCTACGTTTTCACATTTTTTTCAATGAATTCCAAGTCGTATATTTATTGGTACCTGACGATATATGTCGATTTTTATGATCGGACTTAGAATTAAAAATTCAAAATATGAGGTACTTGGTACTTATAAATTTTTTTTTGACTTTCTGAAAAGGTCTCAGTGACACACATGAAGACCCTACGTTTTCACATTTTTTTCAATGAATTCCAAGTCGTATATTTTTTGGTACCTGACGATATATGTTGATTTTTATGATCGGACTTAGAATTAAAAATTCAAAATATGAGGTACTTGGTACTTATAAATATTTTTTTTGACTTTCTGAAAAGGTCTCAGTGACACTTATGAAGACCCTACGTTTTCACATTTTTTCAATGAATTCCAAGTCGTATATTTATTGGTACCTGACGATATATGTCGATTTTTATGATCGGACTTAAAATTGAAAATTCAAAATATGAGGTACTTGGTACTTATAAATATTTTTTTTGACTTTCTGAAAAGGTCTCAGTGACACTTATGAAGACCCTACGTTTTCACATTTTTTTCAATGAATTTCAAGTCGTATATTTATTGGTACCTGACGATATATGTCGATTTTTATGATCGGACTTAGAATTAAAAATTCAAAATATGAGGTACTTGGTACTTATAAATATTTTTTTTGACTCTCTGAAAAGGTCTCAGTGACACTTATGAAGACCCTACGTTTTCACATTTTTTTCAATGAATTCCAAGTCGTATATATTTTGGTACCTGACGATATATGTCGATTTTTATGATCGGACTTAGAATTAAAAATTCAAAATATGAGGTACTTGGTACTTATAAATATTTTTTTTGACTTTCTGAAAAGGTCTAAGTGACACTTATGAAGACCCTACGTTTTCACATTTTTTTCAATGAATTCCAAGTCGTATATTTATTGGTACCTGACGATATATGTCGATTTTTATGATCGGACTTTGAATTAAAAACTCAAAATATGAGGTACTTGGTACTTATAAATATTTTTTTTGACTTTCTGAAAAGGTCTCAGTGACACTTATGAAGACCCTACGTTTTCACATTTTTTTCAATGAATTCCAAGTCGTATATTTATTGGTACCTGACGATATATGTCGATTTTTATGATCGGACTTAGAATTAAAAATTCAAAATATGAGGTACTTGGTACTTATAAATATTTTTTTTGACTTTCTGAAAAGGTCTCAGTGACACTTATGAAGACCCTACGTTTTCACATTTTTTTCAATGAATTCCAAGTCGTATATATTTTGGTACCTGACGATATATGTCGATTTTTATGATCGGACTTTGAATTAAAAACTCAAAATATGAGGTACTTGGTACTTATAAATATTTTTTTTGACTTTCTGAAAAGGTCTCAGTGACACTTATGAAGACCCTACGTTTTCACATTTTTTTCAATGAATTCCAAGTCGTATATTTATTGGTACCTGACGATATATGTCGATTTTTATGATCGGACTTAGAATTAAAAATTCAAAATATGAGGTACTTGGTACTTATAAATATTATTTTTGACTTTCTGAAAAGGTCTCAGTGACACTTATGAAGACCCTACGTTTTCACATTTTTTTCAATGAATTCCAAGTCGTTTATTTATTGGTACCTGACGATATATGTCGATTTTTATGATCGGACTTAGAATTAAAAATTCAAAATATGAGGTACTTGGTACTTATAAATATTTTTTTTGACTTTCTGAAAAGGTCTCAATGACACTTATGAAGACCCTACGTTTTCACATTTTTTTCAATGAATTCCAAGTCGTATATTTATTGGTACCTGACGATATATGTCGATTTTTATGATCGGACTTAAAATTGAAAATTCAAAATATGAGGTACTTGGTACTTATAAATATTTTTTTTGACTTTCTGAAAAGGTCTCAGTGACACTTATGAAGACCCTACGTTTTCACATTTTTTTCAATGAATTCCAAGTCGTATATTTATTGGTACCTGACGATATATGTCGATTTTTATGATCGGACTTAGAATTAAAAATTCAAAATATGAGGTACTTGGTACTTATAAATATTTTTTTTGACTCTCTGAAAAGGTCTCAGTGACACTTATGAAGACCCTACGTTTTCACATTTTTTTCAATGAATTCCAAGTCGTATATATTTTGGTACCTGACGATATATGTCGATTTTTATGATCGGACTTAGAATTAAAAATTCAAAATATGAGGTACTTGGTACTTATAAATATTTTTTTTGACTTTCTGAAAAGGTCTAAGTGACACTTATGAAGACCCTACGTTTTCACATTTTTTTCAATGAATTCCAAGTCGTATATTTATTGGTACCTGACGATATATGTCGATTTTTATGATCGGACTTTGAATTAAAAACTCAAAATATGAGGTACTTGGTACTTATAAATATTTTTTTTGACTTTCTGAAAAGGTCTCAGTGACACTTATGAAGACCCTACGTTTTCACATTTTTTTCAATGAATTCCAAGTCGTATATTTATTGGTACCTGACGATATATGTCGATTTTTATGATCGGACTTAGAATTAAAAATTCAAAATATGAGGTACTTGGTACTTATAAATATTTTTTTTGACTTTCTGAAAAGGTCTCAGTGACACTTATGAAGACCCTACGTTTTCACATTTTTTTCAATGAATTCCAAGTCGTATATATTTTGGTACCTGACGATATATGTCGATTTTTATGATCGGACTTTGAATTAAAAACTCAAAATATGAGGTACTTGGTACTTATAAATATTTTTTTTGACTTTCTGAAAAGGTCTCAGTGACACTTATGAAGACCCTACGTTTTCACATTTTTTTCAATGAATTCCAAGTCGTATATTTATTGGTACCTGACGATATATGTCGATTTTTATGATCGGACTTAGAATTAAAAATTCAAAATATGAGGTACTTGGTACTTATAAATATTATTTTTGACTTTCTGAAAAGGTCTCAGTGACACTTATGAAGACCCTACGTTTTCACATTTTTTTCAATGAATTCCAAGTCGTTTATTTATTGGTACCTGACGATATATGTCGATTTTTATGATCGGACTTAGAATTAAAAATTCAAAATATGAGGTACTTGGTACTTATAAATATTTTTTTTGACTTTCTGAAAAGGTCTCAATGACACTTATGAAGACCCTACGTTTTCACATTTTTTTCAATGAATTCCAAGTCGTATATTTATTGGTACCTGACGATATATGTCGATTTTTATGATCGGACTTAAAATTGAAAATTCAAAATATGAGGTACTTGGTACTTATAAATATTTTTTTTGACTTTCTGAAAAGGTCTCAGTGACACTTATGAAGACCCTACGTTTTCACATTTTTTTCAATGAATTCCAAGTCGTATATTTATTGGTACCTGACGATATATGTCGATTTTTATGATCGGACTTAGAATTAAAAATTCAAAATATGAGGTACTTGGTACTTATAAATATTTTTTTTGACTTTCTGAAAAGGTCTAAGTGACACTTATGAAGACCCTACGTTTTCACATTTTTTTCAATGAATTCCAAGACGTATATTTATTGGTACCTGACGATAAATGTCGATTTTTATGATCGGATTTAGAATTAAAAATTCAAAATATGAGGTACTTGGTACTTAGAAATATTTTTTTTGACTTTCTGAAAAGGTCTCAGTGACACTTATGAAGACCCTACGTTTTCACATTTTTTTCAATGAATTCCAAGTCGTATATTTATTGGTACCTGACGATATATGTCGATTTTTATGATCGGACTTAAAATTGAAAATTCAAAATATGAGGTACTTGGTACTTATAAATATTTTTTTTGACTTTCTGAAAAGGTCTCAGTGACACTTATGAAGACCCTACGTTTTCACATTTTTTTCAATGAATTCCAAGTCGTATATTTATTGGTACCTGACGATATATGTCGATTTTTATGATCGGACTTAGAATTAAAAATTCAAAATATGAGGTACTTGGTACTTATAAATTTTTTTTTGACTTTCTGAAAAGGTCTCAGTGACACACATGAAGACCCTACGTTTTTACATTTTTTTCAATGAATTCCAAGTCGTATATTTTTTGGTACCTGACGATATATGTTGATTTTTATGATCGGACTTAGAATTAAAAATTCAAAATATGAGGTACTTGGTACTTATAAATATTTTTTTTGACTTTCTGAAAAGGTCTCAGTGACACTTATGAAGACCCTACGTTTTCACATTTTTTCAATGAATTCCAAGTCGTATATTTATTGGTACCTGACGATATATGTCGATTTTTATGATCGGACTTAAAATTGAAAATTCAAAATATGAGGTACTTGGTACTTATAAATATTTTTTTTGACTTTCTGAAAAGGTCTCAGTGACACTTATGAAGACCCTACGTTTTCACATTTTTTTCAATGAATTTCAAGTCGTATATTTATTGGTACCTGACGATATATGTCGATTTTTATGATCGGACTTAGAATTAAAAATTCAAAATATGAGGTACTTGGTACTTATAAATATTTTTTTTGACTTTCTGAAAAGGTCTCAGTGACACTTATGAAGACCCTACGTTTTCACATTTTTTTCAATGAATTCCAAGTCGTATATATTTTGGTACCTGACGATATATGTCGATTTTTATGATCGGACTTAGAATTAAAAATTCAAAATATGAGGTACTTGGTACTTATAAATATTTTTTTTGACTTTCTGAAAAGGTCTAAGTGACACTTATGAAGACCCTACGTTTTCACATTTTTTTCAATGAATTCCAAGTCGTATATTTATTGGTACCTGACGATATATGTCGATTTTTATGATCGGACTTTGAATTAAAAACTCAAAATATGAGGTACTTGGTACTTATAAATATTTTTTTTGACTTTCTGAAAAGGTCTCAGTGACACTTATGAAGACCCTACGTTTTCACATTTTTTTCAATGAATTCCAAGTCGTATATTTATTGGTACCTGACGATATATGTCGATTTTTATGATCGGACTTAGAATTAAAAATTCAAAATATGAGGTACTTGGTACTTATAAATATTTTTTTTGACTTTCTGAAAAGGTCTCAGTGACACTTATGAAGACCCTACGTTTTCACATTTTTTTCAATGAATTCCAAGTCGTATATATTTTGGTACCTGACGATATATGTCGATTTTTATGATCGGACTTTGAATTAAAAACTCAAAATATGAGGTACTTGGTACTTATAAATATTTTTTTTGACTTTCTGAAAAGGTCTCAGTGACACTTATGAAGACCCTACGTTTTCACATTTTTTTCAATGAATTCCAAGTCGTATATTTATTGGTACCTGACGATATATGTCGATTTTTATGATCGGACTTAGAATTAAAAATTCAAAATATGAGGTACTTGGTACTTATAAATATTTTTTTTGACTTTCTGAAAAGGTCTCAGTGACACTTATGAAGACCCTACGTTTTCACATTTTTTTCAATGAATTCCAAGTCGTATATATTTTGGTACCTGACGATATATGTCGATTTTTATGATCGGACTTAGAATTAAAAATTCAAAATATGAGGTACTTGGTACTTATAAATATTTTTTTTGACTTTCTGAAAAGGTCTAAGTGACACTTATGAAGACCCTACGTTTTCACATTTTATTTCAATGAATTCCAAGTCGTATATTTATTGGTACCTGACGATATATGTCGATTTTTATGATCGGACTTAGAATTAAAAATTCAAAGTATGAGGTACTTGGTACTTATAAATATTTTTTTTGACTTTCTGAAAAGGTCTCAGTGACACACATGAAGACCCTACGTTTTCACATTTTTTTCAATGAATTCCAAGTCGTATATTTTTTGGTACCTGACGATATATGTTGATTTTTATGATCGGATTTAGAATTAAAAATTCAAAGTATGAGGTACTTGGTACTTATAAATATTTTTTTTGACTTTCTGAAAAGGTCTCAGTGACACTTATGAAGACCCTACGTTTTCACATTTTTTTCAATGAATTCCCAGTCGTATATTTTTTGGTACCTGACGATATATGTCGATTTTTATGATCGGACTTAAAATTGAAAATTCAAAATATGAGGTACTTGGTACTTATAAATATTTTTTTTGACTTTCTGAAAAGGTCTCAGTGACACTTATGAAGACCCTACGTTTTCACATTTTTTTCAATGAATTCCAAGTCGTATATTTATTGGTACCTGACGATATATGTCGATTTTTATGATCGGACTTAAAATTGAAAATTCAAAATATGAGGTACTTGGTACTTATAAATATTTTTTTTGACTTTCTGAAAAGGTCTCAGTGACACTTATGAAGACCCTACGTTTTCACATTTTTTTCAATGAATTCCAAGTCGTATATTTATTGGTACCTGACGATATATGTCGATTTTTATGATCGGACTTAGAATTAAAAATTCAAAATATGAGGTACTTGGTACTTATAAATTTTTTTTTGACTTTCTGAAAAGGTCTCAGTGACACACATGAAGACCCTACGTTTTCACATTTTTTTCAATGAATTCCAAGTCGTATATTTTTTGGTACCTGACGATATATGTTGATTTTTATGATCGGACTTAGAATTAAAAATTCAAAATATGAGGTACTTGGTACTTATAAATATTTTTTTTGACTTTCTGAAAAGGTCTCAGTGACACTTATGAAGACCCTACGTTTTCACATTTTTTTCAATGAATTCCAAGTCGTATATTTATTGGTACCTGACGATATATGTCGATTTTTATGATCGGACTTAGAATTAAAAATTCAAAATATGAGGTACTTGGTACTTATAAATATTTTTTTTGACTTTCTGAAAAGGTCTAAGTGACACTTATGAAGACCCTACGTTTTCACATTTTTTTCAATGAATTCCAAGACGTATATTTATTGGTACCTGACGATAAATGTCGATTTTTATGATCGGATTTAGAATTAAAAATTCAAAGTATGAGGTACTTGGTACTTATAAATATTTTTTTTGACTTTCTGAAAAGGTCTCAGTGACACTTATGAAGACCCTACGTTTTCACATTTTTTTCAATGAATTCCCAGTCGTATATTTTTTGGTACCTGACGATATATGTTGATTTTTATGATCGGACTTAGAATTAAAAATTCAAAATATGAGGTACTTGGTACTTATAAATATTTTTTTTGACTTTCTGAAAAGGTCTCAGTGACATTTATGAAGACCCTACGTTTTCACATTTTTTTTTTAATTCCAAGTCGTATATTTATTGGTACCTGACGATATATGTCGATTTTTATGATCGGACTTAGAATTAAAAATTCAAAATATGAGGTACTTGGTACTTATAAATATTTTTTTTGACTTTCTGAAAAGGTCTCAGTGACACTTATGAAGACCCTACGTTTTCACATTTTTTTCAATGAATTCCAAGACGTATATTTATTGGTACCTGACGATATATGTCGATTTTTATGATCGGACTTAGAATTAAAAATTCAAAATATGAGGTACTTGGTACTTATAAATATTTTTTTTGACTTTCTGAAAAGGTCTAAGTGACACTTATGAAGACCCTACGTTTTCACATTTTTTTCAATGAATTCCAAGACGTATATTTATTGGTACCTGACGATAAATGTCGATTTTTATGATCGGATTTAGAATTAAAAATTCAAAATATGAGGTACTTGGTACTTATAAATATTTTTTTTGACTTTCTGAAAAGGTCTCAATGACACTTATGAAGACCCTACGTTTTCACATTTTTTTCAATGAATTCCAAGTCGTATATTTATTGGTACCTGACGATATATGTCGATTTTTATGATCGGACTTAAAATTGAAAATTCAAAATATGAGGTACTTGGTACTTATAAATATTTTTTTTGACTTTCTGAAAAGGTCTCAGTGACACTTATGAAGACCCTACGTTTTCACATTTTTTTCAATGAATTCCAAGTCGTATATTTATTGGTACCTGACGATATATGTCGATTTTTATGATCGGACTTAGAATTAAAAATTCAAAATATGAGGTACTTGGTACTTATAAATATTTTTTTTGACTTTCTGAAAAGGTCTAAGTGACACTTATGAAGACCCTACGTTTTCACATTTTATTTCAATGAATTCCAAGTCGTATATTTATTGGTACCTGACGATATATGTCGATTTTTATGATCGGACTTAGAATTAAAAATTCAAAGTATGAGGTACTTGGTACTTATAAATATTTTTTTTGACTTTCTGAAAAGGTCTCAGTGACACACATGAAGACCCTACGTTTTCACATTTTTTTCAATGAATTCCAAGTCGTATATTTTTTGGTACCTGACGATATATGTTGATTTTTATGATCGGATTTAGAATTAAAAATTCAAAGTATGAGGTACTTGGTACTTATAAATATTTTTTTTGACTTTCTGAAAAGGTCTCAGTGACACTTATGAAGACCCTACGTTTTCACATTTTTTTCAATGAATTCCCAGTCGTATATTTTTTGGTACCTGACGATATATGTCGATTTTTATGATCGGACTTAAAATTGAAAATTCAAAATATGAGGTACTTGGTACTTATAAATATTTTTTTTGACTTTCTGAAAAGGTCTCAGTGACACTTATGAAGACCCTACGTTTTCACATTTTTTTCAATGAATTCCAAGTCGTATATTTATTGGTACCTGACGATATATGTCGATTTTTATGATCGGACTTAAAATTGAAAATTCAAAATATGAGGTACTTGGTACTTATAAATATTTTTTTTGACTTTCTGAAAAGGTCTCAGTGACACTTATGAAGACCCTACGTTTTCACATTTTTTTCAATGAATTCCAAGTCGTATATTTATTGGTACCTGACGATATATGTCGATTTTTATGATCGGACTTAGAATTAAAAATTCAAAATATGAGGTACTTGGTACTTATAAATTTTTTTTTGACTTTCTGAAAAGGTCTCAGTGACACACATGAAGACCCTACGTTTTCACATTTTTTTCAATGAATTCCAAGTCGTATATTTTTTGGTACCTGACGATATATGTTGATTTTTATGATCGGACTTAGAATTAAAAATTCAAAATATGAGGTACTTGGTACTTATAAATATTTTTTTTGACTTTCTGAAAAGGTCTCAGTGACACTTATGAAGACCCTACGTTTTCACATTTTTTTCAATGAATTCCAAGTCGTATATTTATTGGTACCTGACGATATATGTCGATTTTTATGATCGGACTTAGAATTAAAAATTCAAAATATGAGGTACTTGGTACTTATAAATATTTTTTTTGACTTTCTGAAAAGGTCTAAGTGACACTTATGAAGACCCTACGTTTTCACATTTTTTTCAATGAATTCCAAGACGTATATTTATTGGTACCTGACGATAAATGTCGATTTTTATGATCGGATTTAGAATTAAAAATTCAAAGTATGAGGTACTTGGTACTTATAAATATTTTTTTTGACTTTCTGAAAAGGTCTCAGTGACACTTATGAAGACCCTACGTTTTCACATTTTTTTCAATGAATTCCCAGTCGTATATTTTTTGGTACCTGACGATATATGTTGATTTTTATGATCGGACTTAGAATTAAAAATTCAAAATATGAGGTACTTGGTACTTATAAATATTTTTTTTGACTTTCTGAAAAGGTCTCAGTGACACTTATGAAGACCCTACGTTTTCACATTTTTTTCAATGAATTCCAAGACGTATATTTATTGGTACCTGACGATATATGTCGATTTTTATGATCGGACTTAGAATTAAAAATTCAAAATATGAGGTACTTGGTACTTATAAATATTTTTTTTGACTTTCTGAAAAGGTCTAAGTGACACTTATGAAGACCCTACGTTTTCACATTTTTTTCAATGAATTCCAAGACGTATATTTATTGGTACCTGACGATAAATGTCGATTTTTATGATCGGATTTAGAATTAAAAATTCAAAATATGAGGTACTTGGTACTTATAAATATTTTTTTTGACTTTCTGAAAAGGTCTCAATGACACTTATGAAGACCCTACGTTTTCACATTTTTTTCAATGAATTCCAAGTCGTATATTTATTGGTACCTGACGATATATGTCGATTTTTATGATCGGACTTAAAATTGAAAATTCAAAATATGAGGTACTTGGTACTTATAAATATTTTTTTTGACTTTCTGAAAAGGTCTCAGTGACACTTATGAAGACCCTACGTTTTCACATTTTTTTCAATGAATTCCAAGTCGTATATTTATTGGTACCTGACGATATATGTCGATTTTTATGATCGGACTTAGAATTAAAAATTCAAAATATGAGGTACTTGGTACTTATAAATATTTTTTTTGACTTTCTGAAAAGGTCTAAGTGACACTTATGAAGACCCTACGTTTTCACATTTTTTTCAATGAATTCCAAGACGTATATTTATTGGTACCTGACGATAAATGTCGATTTTTATGATCGGATTTAGAATTAAAAATTCAAAATATGAGGTACTTGGTACTTATAAATATTTTTTTTGACTTTCTGAAAAGGTCTCAGTGACACTTATGAAGACCCTACGTTTTCACATTTTTTTCAATGAATTCCAAGTCGTAAATTTTTTGGTACCTGACGATATATGTTGATTTTTATGATCGGACTTAGAATTAAAAATTCAAAATATGAGGTACTTGGTACTTATAAATATTTTTTTTGACTTTCTGAAAAGGTCTCAGTGACACTTATGAAGACCCTACGTTTTCACATTTTTTCAATGAATTCCAAGTCGTATATTTATTGGTACCTGACGATATATGTCGATTTTTATGATCGGACTTAAAATTGAAAATTCAAAATATAAGGTACTTGGTACTTATAAATATTTTTTTTGACTTTCTGAAAAGGTCTCAGTGACACTTATGAAGACCCTACGTTTTCACATTTTTTTCAATGAATTCCAAGTCGTATATTTATTGGTACCTGACGATATATGTCGATTTTTATGATCGGACTTAGAATTAAAAATTCAAAATATGAGGTACTTGGTACTTATAAATATTTTTTTTGACTTTCTGAAAAGGTCTCAGTGACACTTATGAAGACCCTACGTTTTCACATTTTTTTCAATGAATTCCAAGTCGTATATATTTTGGTACCTGACGATATATGTCGATTTTTATGATCGGACTTAGAATTAAAAATTCAAAATATGAGGTACTTGGTACTTATAAATATTTTTTTTGACTTTCTGAAAAGGTCTAAGTGACACTTATGAAGACCCTACGTTTTCACATTTTTTTCAATGAATTCCAAGTCGTATATTTATTGGTACCTGACGATATATGTCGATTTTTATGATCGGACTTTGAATTAAAAATTCAAAATATGAGGTACTTGGTACTTATAAATATTTTTTTTGACTTTCTGAAAAGGTCTCAGTGACACTTATGAAGACCCTACGTTTTCACATTTTTTTCAATGAATTCCAAGTCGTATATTTATTGGTACCTGACGATATATGTCGATTTTTATGATCGGACTTAGAATTAAAAATTCAAAATATGAGGTACTTGGTACTTATAAATATTTTTTTTGACTTTCTGAAAAGGTCTCAGTGACACTTATGAAGACCCTACGTTTTCACATTTTTTTCAATGAATTCCAAGTCGTATATTTTTTGGTACCTGACGATATATGTCGATTTTTATGATCGGACTTAAAATTGAAAATTCAAAATATGAGGTACTTGGTACTTATAAATATTTTTTTTGACTTTCTGAAAAGGTCTCAGTGACACTTATGAAGACCCTACGTTTTCACATTTTTTTCAATGAATTCCAAGTCGTATATTTATTGGTACCTGACGATATATGTCGATTTTTATGATCGGACTTAAAATTGAAAATTCAAAATATGAGGTACTTGGTACTTATAAATATTTTTTTTGACTTTCTGAAAAGGTCTCAGTGACACTTATGAAGACCCTACGTTTTCACATTTTTTTCAATGAATTCCAAGTCGTATATTTATTGGTACCTGACGATATATGTCGATTTTTATGATCGGATTTAGAATTAAAAATTCAAAGTATGAGGTACTTGGTACTTATAAATATTTTTTTTGACTTTCTGAAAAGGTCTCAGTGACACTTATGAAGACCCTACGTTTTCACATTTTTTTCAATGAATTCCCAGTCGTATATTTTTTGGTACCTGACGATATATGTTGATTTTTATGATCGGACTTAGAATTAAAAATTCAAAATATGAGGTACTTGGTACTTATAAATATTTTTTTTGACTTTCTGAAAAGGTCTCAGTGACATTTATGAAGACCCTACGTTTTCACATTTTTTTTTTAATTCCAAGTCGTATATTTATTGGTACCTGACGATATATGTCGATTTTTATGATCGGACTTAGAATTAAAAATTCAAAATATGAGGTACTTGGTACTTATAAATATTTTTTTTGACTTTCTGAAAAGGTCTCAGTGACACTTATGAAGACCCTACGTTTTCACATTTTTTTCAATGAATTCCAAGACGTATATTTATTGGTACCTGACGATATATGTCGATTTTTATGATCGGACTTAGAATTAAAAATTCAAAATATGAGGTACTTGGTACTTATAAATATTATTTTTGACTTTCTGAAAAGGTCTCAGTGACACTTATGAAGACCCTACGTTTTCACATTTTTTTCAATGAATTCCAAGTCGTTTATTTATTGGTACCTGACGATATATGTCGATTTTTATGATCGGACTTAGAATTAAAAATTCAAAATATGAGGTACTTGGTACTTATAAATATTTTTTTTGACTTTCTGAAAAGGTCTCAATGACACTTATGAAGACCCTACGTTTTCACATTTTTTTCAATGAATTCCAAGTCGTATATTTATTGGTACCTGACGATATATGTCGATTTTTATGATCGGACTTAAAATTGAAAATTCAAAATATGAGGTACTTGGTACTTATAAATATTTTTTTTGACTTTCTGAAAAGGTCTCAGTGACACTTATGAAGACCCTACGTTTTCACATTTTTTTCAATGAATTCCAAGTCGTATATTTATTGGTACCTGACGATATATGTCGATTTTTATGATCGGACTTAGAATTAAAAATTCAAAATATGAGGTACTTGGTACTTATAAATATTTTTTTTGACTTTCTGAAAAGGTCTAAGTGACACTTATGAAGACCCTACGTTTTCACATTTTTTTCAATGAATTCCAAGACGTATATTTATTGGTACCTGACGATAAATGTCGATTTTTATGATCGGATTTAGAATTAAAAATTCAAAATATGAGGTACTTGGTACTTATAAATATTTTTTTTGACTTTCTGAAAAGGTCTCAGTGACACTTATGAAGACCCTACGTTTTCACATTTTTTTCAATGAATTCCCAGTCGTATATTTTTTGGTACCTGACGATATATGTCGATTTTTATGATCGGACTTAAAATTGAAAATTCAAAATATGAGGTACTTGGTACTTATAAATATTTTTTTTGACTTTCTGAAAAGGTCTCAGTGACACTTATGAAGACCCTACGTTTTCACATTTTTTTCAATGAATTCCAAGTCGTATATTTATTGGTACCTGACGATATATGTCGATTTTTATGATCGGACTTAAAATTGAAAATTCAAAATATGAGGTACTTGGTACTTATAAATATTTTTTTTGACTTTCTGAAAAGGTCTCAGTGACACTTATGAAGACCCTACGTTTTCACATTTTTTTCAATGAATTCCAAGTCGTATATTTATTGGTACCTGACGATATATGTCGATTTTTATGATCGGACTTAGAATTAAAAATTCAAAATATGAGGTACTTGGTACTTATAAATTTTTTTTTGACTTTCTGAAAAGGTCTCAGTGACACACATGAAGACCCTACGTTTTCACATTTTTTTCAATGAATTCCAAGTCGTATATTTTTTGGTACCTGACGATATATGTTGATTTTTATGATCGGACTTAGAATTAAAAATTCAAAATATGAGGTACTTGGTACTTATAAATATTTTTTTTGACTTTCTGAAAAGGTCTCAGTGACACTTATGAAGACCCTACGTTTTCACATTTTTTCAATGAATTCCAAGTCGTATATTTATTGGTACCTGACGATATATGTCGATTTTTATGATCGGACTTAAAATTGAAAATTCAAAATATGAGGTACTTGGTACTTATAAATATTTTTTTTGACTTTCTGAAAAGGTCTCAGTGACACTTATGAAGACCCTACGTTTTCACATTTTTTTCAATGAATTTCAAGTCGTATATTTATTGGTACCTGACGATATATGTCGATTTTTATGATCGGACTTAGAATTAAAAATTCAAAATATGAGGTACTTGGTACTTATAAATATTTTTTTTGACTTTCTGAAAAGGTCTCAGTGACACTTATGAAGACCCTACGTTTTCACATTTTTTTCAATGAATTCCAAGTCGTATATATTTTGGTACCTGACGATATATGTCGATTTTTATGATCGGACTTAGAATTAAAAATTCAAAATATGAGGTACTTGGTACTTATAAATATTTTTTTTGACTTTCTGAAAAGGTCTAAGTGACACTTATGAAGACCCTACGTTTTCACATTTTTTTCAATGAATTCCAAGTCGTATATTTATTGGTACCTGACGATATATGTCGATTTTTATGATCGGACTTTGAATTAAAAACTCAAAATATGAGGTACTTGGTACTTATAAATATTTTTTTTGACTTTCTGAAAAGGTCTCAGTGACACTTATGAAGACCCTACGTTTTCACATTTTTTTCAATGAATTCCAAGTCGTATATTTATTGGTACCTGACGATATATGTCGATTTTTATGATCGGACTTAGAATTAAAAATTCAAAATATGAGGTACTTGGTACTTATAAATATTTTTTTTGACTTTCTGAAAAGGTCTCAGTGACACTTATGAAGACCCTACGTTTTCACATTTTTTTCAATGAATTCCAAGTCGTATATATTTTGGTACCTGACGATATATGTCGATTTTTATGATCGGACTTAGAATTAAAAATTCAAAATATGAGGTACTTGGTACTTATAAATATTTTTTTTGACTTTCTGAAAAGGTCTAAGTGACACTTATGAAGACCCTACGTTTTCACATTTTTTTCAATGAATTCCAAGTCGTATATTTATTGGTACCTGACGATATATGTCGATTTTTATGATCGGACTTTGAATTAAAAATTCAAAATATGAGGTACTTGGTACTTATAAATATTTTTTTTGACTTTCTGAAAAGGTCTCAGTGACACTTATGAAGACCCTACGTTTTCACATTTTTTTCAATGAATTCCAAGTCGTATATTTATTGGTACCTGACGATATATGTCGATTTTTATGATCGGACTTAGAATTAAAAATTCAAAATATGAGGTACTTGGTACTTATAAATATTTTTTTTGACTTTCTGAAAAGGTCTCAGTGACACTTATGAAGACCCTACGTTTTCACATTTTTTTCAATGAATTCCCAGTCGTATATTTTTTGGTACCTGACGATATATGTCGATTTTTATGATCGGACTTAAAATTGAAAATTCAAAATATGAGGTACTTGGTACTTATAAATATTTTTTTTGACTTTCTGAAAAGGTCTCAGTGACACTTATGAAGACCCTACGTTTTCACATTTTTTTCAATGAATTCCAAGTCGTATATTTATTGGTACCTGACGATATATGTCGATTTTTATGATCGGACTTAAAATTGAAAATTCAAAATATGAGGTACTTGGTACTTATAAATATTTTTTTTGACTTTCTGAAAAGGTCTCAGTGACACTTATGAAGACCCTACGTTTTCACATTTTTTTCAATGAATTCCAAGTCGTATATTTATTGGTACCTGACGATATATGTCGATTTTTATGATCGGATTTAGAATTAAAAATTCAAAGTATGAGGTACTTGGTACTTATAAATATTTTTTTTGACTTTCTGAAAAGGTCTCAGTGACACTTATGAAGACCCTACGTTTTCACATTTTTTTCAATGAATTCCCAGTCGTATATTTTTTGGTACCTGACGATATATGTTGATTTTTATGATCGGACTTAGAATTAAAAATTCAAAATATGAGGTACTTGGTACTTATAAATATTTTTTTTGACTTTCTGAAAAGGTCTCAGTGACATTTATGAAGACCCTACGTTTTCACATTTTTTTTTTAATTCCAAGTCGTATATTTATTGGTACCTGACGATATATGTCGATTTTTATGATCGGACTTAGAATTAAAAATTCAAAATATGAGGTACTTGGTACTTATAAATATTTTTTTTGACTTTCTGAAAAGGTCTCAGTGACACTTATGAAGACCCTACGTTTTCACATTTTTTTCAATGAATTCCAAGACGTATATTTATTGGTACCTGACGATATATGTCGATTTTTATGATCGGACTTAGAATTAAAAATTCAAAATATGAGGTACTTGGTACTTATAAATATTATTTTTGACTTTCTGAAAAGGTCTCAGTGACACTTATGAAGACCCTACGTTTTCACATTTTTTTCAATGAATTCCAAGTCGTTTATTTATTGGTACCTGACGATATATGTCGATTTTTATGATCGGACTTAGAATTAAAAATTCAAAATATGAGGTACTTGGTACTTATAAATATTTTTTTTGACTTTCTGAAAAGGTCTCAATGACACTTATGAAGACCCTACGTTTTCACATTTTTTTCAATGAATTCCAAGTCGTATATTTATTGGTACCTGACGATATATGTCGATTTTTATGATCGGACTTAAAATTGAAAATTCAAAATATGAGGTACTTGGTACTTATAAATATTTTTTTTGACTTTCTGAAAAGGTCTCAGTGACACTTATGAAGACCCTACGTTTTCACATTTTTTTCAATGAATTCCAAGTCGTATATTTATTGGTACCTGACGATATATGTCGATTTTTATGATCGGACTTAGAATTAAAAATTCAAAATATGAGGTACTTGGTACTTATAAATATTTTTTTTGACTTTCTGAAAAGGTCTAAGTGACACTTATGAAGACCCTACGTTTTCACATTTTTTTCAATGAATTCCAAGACGTATATTTATTGGTACCTGACGATAAATGTCGATTTTTATGATCGGATTTAGAATTAAAAATTCAAAATATGAGGTACTTGGTACTTATAAATATTTTTTTTGACTTTCTGAAAAGGTCTCAGTGACACTTATGAAGACCCTACGTTTTCACATTTTTTTCAATGAATTCCCAGTCGTATATTTTTTGGTACCTGACGATATATGTCGATTTTTATGATCGGACTTAAAATTGAAAATTCAAAATATGAGGTACTTGGTACTTATAAATATTTTTTTTGACTTTCTGAAAAGGTCTCAGTGACACTTATGAAGACCCTACGTTTTCACATTTTTTTCAATGAATTCCAAGTCGTATATTTATTGGTACCTGACGATATATGTCGATTTTTATGATCGGACTTAAAATTGAAAATTCAAAATATGAGGTACTTGGTACTTATAAATATTTTTTTTGACTTTCTGAAAAGGTCTCAGTGACACTTATGAAGACCCTACGTTTTCACATTTTTTTCAATGAATTCCAAGTCGTATATTTATTGGTACCTGACGATATATGTCGATTTTTATGATCGGACTTAGAATTAAAAATTCAAAATATGAGGTACTTGGTACTTATAAATTTTTTTTTGACTTTCTGAAAAGGTCTCAGTGACACACATGAAGACCCTACGTTTTCACATTTTTTTCAATGAATTCCAAGTCGTATATTTTTTGGTACCTGACGATATATGTTGATTTTTATGATCGGACTTAGAATTAAAAATTCAAAATATGAGGTACTTGGTACTTATAAATATTTTTTTTGACTTTCTGAAAAGGTCTCAGTGACACTTATGAAGACCCTACGTTTTCACATTTTTTCAATGAATTCCAAGTCGTATATTTATTGGTACCTGACGATATATGTCGATTTTTATGATCGGACTTAAAATTGAAAATTCAAAATATGAGGTACTTGGTACTTATAAATATTTTTTTTGACTTTCTGAAAAGGTCTCAGTGACACTTATGAAGACCCTACGTTTTCACATTTTTTTCAATGAATTTCAAGTCGTATATTTATTGGTACCTGACGATATATGTCGATTTTTATGATCGGACTTAGAATTAAAAATTCAAAATATGAGGTACTTGGTACTTATAAATATTTTTTTTGACTTTCTGAAAAGGTCTCAGTGACACTTATGAAGACCCTACGTTTTCACATTTTTTTCAATGAATTCCAAGTCGTATATATTTTGGTACCTGACGATATATGTCGATTTTTATGATCGGACTTAGAATTAAAAATTCAAAATATGAGGTACTTGGTACTTATAAATATTTTTTTTGACTTTCTGAAAAGGTCTAAGTGACACTTATGAAGACCCTACGTTTTCACATTTTTTTCAATGAATTCCAAGTCGTATATTTATTGGTACCTGACGATATATGTCGATTTTTATGATCGGACTTTGAATTAAAAACTCAAAATATGAGGTACTTGGTACTTATAAATATTTTTTTTGACTTTCTGAAAAGGTCTCAGTGACACTTATGAAGACCCTACGTTTTCACATTTTTTTCAATGAATTCCAAGTCGTATATTTATTGGTACCTGACGATATATGTCGATTTTTATGATCGGACTTAGAATTAAAAATTCAAAATATGAGGTACTTGGTACTTATAAATATTTTTTTTGACTTTCTGAAAAGGTCTCAGTGACACTTATGAAGACCCTACGTTTTCACATTTTTTTCAATGAATTCCAAGTCGTATATATTTTGGTACCTGACGATATATGTCGATTTTTATGATCGGACTTAGAATTAAAAATTCAAAATATGAGGTACTTGGTACTTATAAATATTTTTTTTGACTTTCTGAAAAGGTCTAAGTGACACTTATGAAGACCCTACGTTTTCACATTTTATTTCAATGAATTCCAAGTCGTATATTTATTGGTACCTGACGATATATGTCGATTTTTATGATCGGACTTAGAATTAAAAATTCAAAGTATGAGGTACTTGGTACTTATAAATATTTTTTTTGACTTTCTGAAAAGGTCTCAGTGACACACATGAAGACCCTACGTTTTCACATTTTTTTCAATGAATTCCAAGTCGTATATTTTTTGGTACCTGACGATATATGTTGATTTTTATGATCGGATTTAGAATTAAAAATTCAAAGTATGAGGTACTTGGTACTTATAAATATTTTTTTTGACTTTCTGAAAAGGTCTCAGTGACACTTATGAAGACCCTACGTTTTCACATTTTTTTCAATGAATTCCCAGTCGTATATTTTTTGGTACCTGACGATATATGTCGATTTTTATGATCGGACTTAAAATTGAAAATTCAAAATATGAGGTACTTGGTACTTATAAATATTTTTTTTGACTTTCTGAAAAGGTCTCAGTGACACTTATGAAGACCCTACGTTTTCACATTTTTTTCAATGAATTCCAAGTCGTATATTTATTGGTACCTGACGATATATGTCGATTTTTATGATCGGACTTAAAATTGAAAATTCAAAATATGAGGTACTTGGTACTTATAAATATTTTTTTTGACTTTCTGAAAAGGTCTCAGTGACACTTATGAAGACCCTACGTTTTCACATTTTTTTCAATGAATTCCAAGTCGTATATTTATTGGTACCTGACGATATATGTCGATTTTTATGATCGGACTTAGAATTAAAAATTCAAAATATGAGGTACTTGGTACTTATAAATTTTTTTTTGACTTTCTGAAAAGGTCTCAGTGACACACATGAAGACCCTACGTTTTCACATTTTTTTCAATGAATTCCAAGTCGTATATTTTTTGGTACCTGACGATATATGTTGATTTTTATGATCGGACTTAGAATTAAAAATTCAAAATATGAGGTACTTGGTACTTATAAATATTTTTTTTGACTTTCTGAAAAGGTCTCAGTGACACTTATGAAGACCCTACGTTTTCACATTTTTTTCAATGAATTCCAAGTCGTATATTTATTGGTACCTGACGATATATGTCGATTTTTATGATCGGACTTAGAATTAAAAATTCAAAATATGAGGTACTTGGTACTTATAAATATTTTTTTTGACTTTCTGAAAAGGTCTAAGTGACACTTATGAAGACCCTACGTTTTCACATTTTTTTCAATGAATTCCAAGACGTATATTTATTGGTACCTGACGATAAATGTCGATTTTTATGATCGGATTTAGAATTAAAAATTCAAAGTATGAGGTACTTGGTACTTATAAATATTTTTTTTGACTTTCTGAAAAGGTCTCAGTGACACTTATGAAGACCCTACGTTTTCACATTTTTTTCAATGAATTCCCAGTCGTATATTTTTTGGTACCTGACGATATATGTTGATTTTTATGATCGGACTTAGAATTAAAAATTCAAAATATGAGGTACTTGGTACTTATAAATATTTTTTTTGACTTTCTGAAAAGGTCTCAGTGACATTTATGAAGACCCTACGTTTTCACATTTTTTTTTTAATTCCAAGTCGTATATTTATTGGTACCTGACGATATATGTCGATTTTTATGATCGGACTTAGAATTAAAAATTCAAAATATGAGGTACTTGGTACTTATAAATATTTTTTTTGACTTTCTGAAAAGGTCTAAGTGACACTTATGAAGACCCTACGTTTTCACATTTTTTTCAATGAATTCCAAGACGTATATTTATTGGTACCTGACGATAAATGTCGATTTTTATGATCGGATTTAGAATTAAAAATTCAAAGTATGAGGTACTTGGTACTTATAAATATTTTTTTTGACTTTCTGAAAAGGTCTCAGTGACACTTATGAAGACCCTACGTTTTCACATTTTTTTCAATGAATTCCCAGTCGTATATTTTTTGGTACCTGACGATATATGTTGATTTTTATGATCGGACTTAGAATTAAAAATTCAAAATATGAGGTACTTGGTACTTATAAATATTTTTTTTGACTTTCTGAAAAGGTCTCAGTGACATTTATGAAGACCCTACGTTTTCACATTTTTTTTTTAATTCCAAGTCGTATATTTATTGGTACCTGACGATATATGTCGATTTTTATGATCGGACTTAGAATTAAAAATTCAAAATATGAGGTACTTGGTACTTATAAATATTTTTTTTGACTTTCTGAAAAGGTCTCAGTGACACTTATGAAGACCCTACGTTTTCACATTTTTTTCAATGAATTCCAAGACGTATATTTATTGGTACCTGACGATATATGTCGATTTTTATGATCGGACTTAGAATTAAAAATTCAAAATTTGAGGTACTTGGTACTTATAAATATTTTTTTTGACTTTCTGAAAAGGTCTCAATGACACTTATGAAGACCCTACGTTTTCACATTTTTTTCAATGAATTCCAAGTCGTATATTTATTGGTACCTGACGATATATGTCGATTTTTATGATCGGACTTAAAATTGAAAATTCAAAATATGAGGTACTTGGTACTTATAAATATTTTTTTTGACTTTCTGAAAAGGTCTCAGTGACACTTATGAAGACCCTACGTTTTCACATTTTTTCAATGAATTCCAAGTCGTATATTTATTGGTACCTGACGATATATGTCGATTTTTATGATCGGACTTAAAATTGAAAATTCAAAATATGAGGTACTTGGTACTTATAAATATTTTTTTTGACTTTCTGAAAAGGTCTCAGTGACACTTATGAAGACCCTACGTTTTCACATTTTTTTCAATGAATTTCAAGTCGTATATTTATTGGTACCTGACGATATATGTCGATTTTTATGATCGGACTTAGAATTAAAAATTCAAAATATGAGGTACTTGGTACTTATAAATATTTTTTTTGACTTTCTGAAAAGGTCTCAGTGACACTTATGAAGACCCTACGTTTTCACATTTTTTTCAATGAATTCCAAGTCGTATATATTTTGGTACCTGACGATATATGTCGATTTTTATGATCGGACTTAGAATTAAAAATTCAAAATATGAGGTACTTGGTACTTATAAATATTTTTTTTGACTTTCTGAAAAGGTCTAAGTGACACTTATGAAGACCCTACGTTTTCACATTTTTTTCAATGAATTCCAAGTCGTATATTTATTGGTACCTGACGATATATGTCGATTTTTATGATCGGACTTTGAATTAAAAACTCAAAATATGAGGTACTTGGTACTTATAAATATTTTTTTTGACTTTCTGAAAAGGTCTCAGTGACACTTATGAAGACCCTACGTTTTCACATTTTTTTCAATGAATTCCAAGTCGTATATTTATTGGTACCTGACGATATATGTCGATTTTTATGATCGGACTTAGAATTAAAAATTCAAAATATGAGGTACTTGGTACTTATAAATATTTTTTTTGACTTTCTGAAAAGGTCTCAGTGACACTTATGAAGACCCTACGTTTTCACATTTTTTTCAATGAATTCCAAGTCGTATATTTTTTGGTACCTGACGATATATGTTGATTTTTATGATCGGACTTAGAATTAAAAATTCAAAATATGAGGTACTTGGTACTTATAAATATTTTTTTTGACTTTCTGAAAAGGTCTCAGTGACACTTATGAAGACCCTACGTTTTCACATTTTTTTCAATGAATTCCAAGTCGTATATTTATTGGTACCTGACGATATATGTCGATTTTTATGATCGGACTTAAAATTGAAAATTCAAAATATGAGGTACTTGGTACTTATAAATATTTTTTTTGACTTTCTGAAAAGGTCTCAGTGACACTTATGAAGACCCTACGTTTTCACATTTTTTTCAATGAATTCCAAGTCGTATATTTATTGGTACCTGACGATATATGTCGATTTTTATGATCGGACTTAGAATTAAAAATTCAAAATATGAGGTACTTGGTACTTATAAATTTTTTTTTGACTTTCTGAAAAGGTCTCAGTGACACACATGAAGACCCTACGTTTTCACATTTTTTTCAATGAATTCCAAGTCGTATATTTTTTGGTACCTGACGATATATGTTGATTTTTATGATCGGACTTAGAATTAAAAATTCAAAATATGAGGTACTTGGTACTTATAAATATTTTTTTTGACTTTCTGAAAAGGTCTCAGTGACACTTATGAAGACCCTACGTTTTCACATTTTTTTCAATGAATTCCAAGTCGTATATTTATTGGTACCTGACGATATATGTCGATTTTTATGATCGGACTTAGAATTAAAAATTCAAAATATGAGGTACTTGGTACTTATAAATATTTTTTTTGACTTTCTGAAAAGGTCTAAGTGACACTTATGAAGACCCTACGTTTTCACATTTTTTTCAATGAATTCCAAGACGTATATTTATTGGTACCTGACGATAAATGTCGATTTTTATGATCGGATTTAGAATTAAAAATTCAAAGTATGAGGTACTTGGTACTTATAAATATTTTTTTTGACTTTCTGAAAAGGTCTCAGTGACACTTATGAAGACCCTACGTTTTCACATTTTTTTCAATGAATTCCCAGTCGTATATTTTTTGGTACCTGACGATATATGTTGATTTTTATGATCGGACTTAGAATTAAAAATTCAAAATATGAGGTACTTGGTACTTATAAATATTTTTTTTGACTTTCTGAAAAGGTCTCAGTGACATTTATGAAGACCCTACGTTTTCACATTTTTTTTTTAATTCCAAGTCGTATATTTATTGGTACCTGACGATATATGTCGATTTTTATGATCGGACTTAGAATTAAAAATTCAAAATATGAGGTACTTGGTACTTATAAATATTTTTTTTGACTTTCTGAAAAGGTCTCAGTGACACTTATGAAGACCCTACGTTTTCACATTTTTTTCAATGAATTCCAAGACGTATATTTATTGGTACCTGACGATATATGTCGATTTTTATGATCGGACTTAGAATTAAAAATTCAAAATTTGAGGTACTTGGTACTTATAAATATTTTTTTTGACTTTCTGAAAAGGTCTCAATGACACTTATGAAGACCCTACGTTTTCACATTTTTTTCAATGAATTCCAAGTCGTATATTTATTGGTACCTGACGATATATGTCGATTTTTATGATCGGACTTAAAATTGAAAATTCAAAATATGAGGTACTTGGTACTTATAAATATTTTTTTTGACTTTCTGAAAAGGTCTCAGTGACACTTATGAAGACCCTACGTTTTCACATTTTTTCAATGAATTCCAAGTCGTATATTTATTGGTACCTGACGATATATGTCGATTTTTATGATCGGACTTAAAATTGAAAATTCAAAATATGAGGTACTTGGTACTTATAAATATTTTTTTTGACTTTCTGAAAAGGTCTCAGTGACACTTATGAAGACCCTACGTTTTCACATTTTTTTCAATGAATTTCAAGTCGTATATTTATTGGTACCTGACGATATATGTCGATTTTTATGATCGGACTTAGAATTAAAAATTCAAAATATGAGGTACTTGGTACTTATAAATATTTTTTTTGACTTTCTGAAAAGGTCTCAGTGACACTTATGAAGACCCTACGTTTTCACATTTTTTTCAATGAATTCCAAGTCGTATATATTTTGGTACCTGACGATATATGTCGATTTTTATGATCGGACTTAGAATTAAAAATTCAAAATATGAGGTACTTGGTACTTATAAATATTTTTTTTGACTTTCTGAAAAGGTCTAAGTGACACTTATGAAGACCCTACGTTTTCACATTTTTTTCAATGAATTCCAAGTCGTATATTTATTGGTACCTGACGATATATGTCGATTTTTATGATCGGACTTTGAATTAAAAACTCAAAATATGAGGTACTTGGTACTTATAAATATTTTTTTTGACTTTCTGAAAAGGTCTCAGTGACACTTATGAAGACCCTACGTTTTCACATTTTTTTCAATGAATTCCAAGTCGTATATTTATTGGTACCTGACGATATATGTCGATTTTTATGATCGGACTTAGAATTAAAAATTCAAAATATGAGGTACTTGGTACTTATAAATATTTTTTTTGACTTTCTGAAAAGGTCTCAGTGACACTTATGAAGACCCTACGTTTTCACATTTTTTTCAATGAATTCCAAGTCGTATATATTTTGGTACCTGACGATATATGTCGATTTTTATGATCGGACTTAGAATTAAAAATTCAAAATATGAGGTACTTGGTACTTATAAATATTTTTTTTGACTTTCTGAAAAGGTCTAAGTGACACTTATGAAGACCCTACGTTTTCACATTTTATTTCAATGAATTCCAAGTCGTATATTTATTGGTACCTGACGATATATGTCGATTTTTATGATCGGACTTAGAATTAAAAATTCAAAGTATGAGGTACTTGGTACTTATAAATATTTTTTTTGACTTTCTGAAAAGGTCTCAGTGACACACATGAAGACCCTACGTTTTCACATTTTTTTCAATGAATTCCAAGTCGTATATTTTTTGGTACCTGACGATATATGTTGATTTTTATGATCGGATTTAGAATTAAAAATTCAAAGTATGTGGTACTTGGTACTTAAAAATATTTTTTTTGACTTTCTGAAAAGGTCTCAGTGACACTTATGAAGACCCTACGTTTTCACATTTTTTTCAATGAATTCCCAGTCGTATATTTTTTGGTACCTGACGATATATGTCGATTTTTATGATCGGACTTAAAATTGAAAATTCAAAATATGAGGTACTTGGTACTTATAAATATTTTTTTTGACTTTCTGAAAAGGTCTCAGTGACACTTATGAAGACCCTACGTTTTCACATTTTTTTCAATGAATTCCAAGTCGTATATTTATTGGTACCTGACGATATATGTCGATTTTTATGATCGGACTTAGAATTAAAAATTCAAAATATGAGGTACTTGGTACTTATAAATATTTTTTTTGACTTTCTGAAAAGGTCTCAGTGACACTTATGAAGACCCTACGTTTTCACATTTTTTTCAATGAATTCCCAGTCGTATATTTTTTGGTACCTGACGATATATGTCGATTTTTATGATCGGACTTAAAATTGAAAATTCAAAATATGAGGTACTTGGTACTTATAAATATTTTTTTTGACTTTCTGAAAAGGTCTCAGTGACACTTATGAAGACCCTACGTTTTCACATTTTTTTCAATGAATTCCAAGTCGTATATTTATTGGTACCTGACGATATATGTCGATTTTTATGATCGGACTTAAAATTGAAAATTCAAAATATGAGGTACTTGGTACTTATAAATATTTTTTTTGACTTTCTGAAAAGGTCTCAGTGACACTTATGAAGACCCTACGTTTTCACATTTTTTTCAATGAATTCCAAGTCGTATATTTATTGGTACCTGACGATATATGTCGATTTTTATGATCGGACTTAGAATTAAAAATTCAAAATATGAGGTACTTGGTACTTATAAATTTTTTTTTGACTTTCTGAAAAGGTCTCAGTGACACACATGAAGACCCTACGTTTTCACATTTTTTTCAATGAATTCCAAGTCGTATATTTTTTGGTACCTGACGATATATGTTGATTTTTATGATCGGACTTAGAATTAAAAATTCAAAATATGAGGTACTTGGTACTTATAAATATTTTTTTTGACTTTCTGAAAAGGTCTCAGTGACACTTATGAAGACCCTACGTTTTCACATTTTTTTCAATGAATTCCAAGTCGTATATTTATTGGTACCTGACGATATATGTCGATTTTTATGATCGGACTTAGAATTAAAAATTCAAAATATGAGGTACTTGGTACTTATAAATATTTTTTTTGACTTTCTGAAAAGGTCTAAGTGACACTTATGAAGACCCTACGTTTTCACATTTTTTTCAATGAATTCCAAGACGTATATTTATTGGTACCTGACGATAAATGTCGATTTTTATGATCGGATTTAGAATTAAAAATTCAAAGTATGAGGTACTTGGTACTTATAAATATTTTTTTTGACTTTCTGAAAAGGTCTCAGTGACACTTATGAAGACCCTACGTTTTCACATTTTTTTCAATGAATTCCCAGTCGTATATTTTTTGGTACCTGACGATATATGTTGATTTTTATGATCGGACTTAGAATTAAAAATTCAAAATATGAGGTACTTGGTACTTATAAATATTTTTTTTGACTTTCTGAAAAGGTCTCAGTGACATTTATGAAGACCCTACGTTTTCACATTTTTTTTTTAATTCCAAGTCGTATATTTATTGGTACCTGACGATATATGTCGATTTTTATGATCGGACTTAGAATTAAAAATTCAAAATATGAGGTACTTGGTACTTATAAATATTTTTTTTGACTTTCTGAAAAGGTCTCAGTGACACTTATGAAGACCCTACGTTTTCACATTTTTTTCAATGAATTCCAAGACGTATATTTATTGGTACCTGACGATATATGTCGATTTTTATGATCGGACTTAGAATTAAAAATTCAAAATTTGAGGTACTTGGTACTTATAAATATTTTTTTTGACTTTCTGAAAAGGTCTCAATGACACTTATGAAGACCCTACGTTTTCACATTTTTTTCAATGAATTCCAAGTCGTATATTTATTGGTACCTGACGATATATGTCGATTTTTATGATCGGACTTAAAATTGAAAATTCAAAATATGAGGTACTTGGTACTTATAAATATTTTTTTTGACTTTCTGAAAAGGTCTCAGTGACACTTATGAAGACCCTACGTTTTCACATTTTTTCAATGAATTCCAAGTCGTATATTTATTGGTACCTGACGATATATGTCGATTTTTATGATCGGACTTAAAATTGAAAATTCAAAATATGAGGTACTTGGTACTTATAAATATTTTTTTTGACTTTCTGAAAAGGTCTCAGTGACACTTATGAAGACCCTACGTTTTCACATTTTTTTCAATGAATTTCAAGTCGTATATTTATTGGTACCTGACGATATATGTCGATTTTTATGATCGGACTTAGAATTAAAAATTCAAAATATGAGGTACTTGGTACTTATAAATATTTTTTTTGACTTTCTGAAAAGGTCTCAGTGACACTTATGAAGACCCTACGTTTTCACATTTTTTTCAATGAATTCCAAGTCGTATATATTTTGGTACCTGACGATATATGTCGATTTTTATGATCGGACTTAGAATTAAAAATTCAAAATATGAGGTACTTGGTACTTATAAATATTTTTTTTGACTTTCTGAAAAGGTCTAAGTGACACTTATGAAGACCCTACGTTTTCACATTTTTTTCAATGAATTCCAAGTCGTATATTTATTGGTACCTGACGATATATGTCGATTTTTATGATCGGACTTTGAATTAAAAACTCAAAATATGAGGTACTTGGTACTTATAAATATTTTTTTTGACTTTCTGAAAAGGTCTCAGTGACACTTATGAAGACCCTACGTTTTCACATTTTTTTCAATGAATTCCAAGTCGTATATTTATTGGTACCTGACGATATATGTCGATTTTTATGATCGGACTTAGAATTAAAAATTCAAAATATGAGGTACTTGGTACTTATAAATATTTTTTTTGACTTTCTGAAAAGGTCTCAGTGACACTTATGAAGACCCTACGTTTTCACATTTTTTTCAATGAATTCCAAGTCGTATATATTTTGGTACCTGACGATATATGTCGATTTTTATGATCGGACTTAGAATTAAAAATTCAAAATATGAGGTACTTGGTACTTATAAATATTTTTTTTGACTTTCTGAAAAGGTCTAAGTGACACTTATGAAGACCCTACGTTTTCACATTTTATTTCAATGAATTCCAAGTCGTATATTTATTGGTACCTGACGATATATGTCGATTTTTATGATCGGACTTAGAATTAAAAATTCAAAGTATGAGGTACTTGGTACTTATAAATATTTTTTTTGACTTTCTGAAAAGGTCTCAGTGACACACATGAAGACCCTACGTTTTCACATTTTTTTCAATGAATTCCAAGTCGTATATTTTTTGGTACCTGACGATATATGTTGATTTTTATGATCGGATTTAGAATTAAAAATTCAAAGTATGTGGTACTTGGTACTTAAAAATATTTTTTTTGACTTTCTGAAAAGGTCTCAGTGACACTTATGAAGACCCTACGTTTTCACATTTTTTTCAATGAATTCCCAGTCGTATATTTTTTGGTACCTGACGATATATGTCGATTTTTATGATCGGACTTAAAATTGAAAATTCAAAATATGAGGTACTTGGTACTTATAAATATTTTTTTTGACTTTCTGAAAAGGTCTCAGTGACACTTATGAAGACCCTACGTTTTCACATTTTTTTCAATGAATTCCAAGTCGTATATTTATTGGTACCTGACGATATATGTCGATTTTTATGATCGGACTTAAAATTGAAAATTCAAAATATGAGGTACTTGGTACTTATAAATATTTTTTTTGACTTTCTGAAAAGGTCTCAGTGACACTTATGAAGACCCTACGTTTTCACATTTTTTTCAATGAATTCCAAGTCGTATATTTATTGGTACCTGACGATATATGTCGATTTTTATGATCGGACTTAGAATTAAAAATTCAAAATATGAGGTACTTGGTACTTATAAATTTTTTTTTGACTTTCTGAAAAGGTCTCAGTGACACACATGAAGACCCTACGTTTTCACATTTTTTTCAATGAATTCCAAGTCGTATATTTTTTGGTACCTGACGATATATGTTGATTTTTATGATCGGACTTAGAATTAAAAATTCAAAATATGAGGTACTTGGTACTTATAAATATTTTTTTTGACTTTCTGAAAAGGTCTCAGTGACACTTATGAAGACCCTACGTTTTCACATTTTTTTCAATGAATTCCAAGTCGTATATTTATTGGTACCTGACGATATATGTCGATTTTTATGATCGGACTTAGAATTAAAAATTCAAAATATGAGGTACTTGGTACTTATAAATATTTTTTTTGACTTTCTGAAAAGGTCTAAGTGACACTTATGAAGACCCTACGTTTTCACATTTTTTTCAATGAATTCCAAGACGTATATTTATTGGTACCTGACGATAAATGTCGATTTTTATGATCGGATTTAGAATTAAAAATTCAAAGTATGAGGTACTTGGTACTTATAAATATTTTTTTTGACTTTCTGAAAAGGTCTCAGTGACACTTATGAAGACCCTACGTTTTCACATTTTTTTCAATGAATTCCCAGTCGTATATTTTTTGGTACCTGACGATATATGTTGATTTTTATGATCGGACTTAGAATTAAAAATTCAAAATATGAGGTACTTGGTACTTAAAAATATTTTTTTTGACTTTCTGAAAAGGTCTCAGTGACATTTATGAAGACCCTACGTTTTCACATTTTTTTTTTAATTCCAAGTCGTATATTTATTGGTACCTGACGATATATGTCGATTTTTATGATCGGACTTAGAATTAAAAATTCAAAATATGAGGTACTTGGTACTTATAAATATTTTTTTTGACTTTCTGAAAAGGTCTCAGTGACACTTATGAAGACCCTACGTTTTCACATTTTTTTCAATGAATTCCAAGACGTATATTTATTGGTACCTGACGATATATGTCGATTTTTATGATCGGACTTAGAATTAAAAATTCAAAATTTGAGGTACTTGGTACTTATAAATATTTTTTTTGACTTTCTGAAAAGGTCTCAATGACACTTATGAAGACCCTACGTTTTCACATTTTTTTCAATGAATTCCAAGTCGTATATTTATTGGTACCTGACGATATATGTCGATTTTTATGATCGGACTTAAAATTGAAAATTCAAAATATGAGGTACTTGGTACTTATAAATATTTTTTTTGACTTTCTGAAAAGGTCTCAGTGACACTTATGAAGACCCTACGTTTTCACATTTTTTTCAATGAATTCCAAGTCGTATATTTATTGGTACCTGACGATATATGTCGATTTTTATGATCGGACTTAGAATTAAAAATTCAAAATATGAGGTACTTGGTACTTATAAATATTTTTTTTGACTTTCTGAAAAGGTCTAAGTGACACTTATGAAGACCCTACGTTTTCACATTTTTTTCAATGAATTCCAAGACGTATATTTATTGGTACCTGACGATAAATGTCGATTTTTATGATCGGATTTAGAATTAAAAATTCAAAATATGAGGTACTTGGTACTTATAAATATTTTTTTTGACTTTCTGAAAAGGTCTCAGTGACACTTATGAAGACCCTACGTTTTCACATTTTTTTCAATGAATTCCAAGTCGTAAATTTTTTGGTACCTGACGATATATGTTGATTTTTATGATCGGACTTAGAATTAAAAATTCAAAATATGAGGTACTTGGTACTTATAAATATTTTTTTTGACTTTCTGAAAAGGTCTCAGTGACACTTATGAAGACCCTACGTTTTCACATTTTTTCAATGAATTCCAAGTCGTATATTTATTGGTACCTGACGATATATGTCGATTTTTATGATCGGACTTAAAATTGAAAATTCAAAATATAAGGTACTTGGTACTTATAAATATTTTTTTTGACTTTCTGAAAAGGTCTCAGTGACACTTATGAAGACCCTACGTTTTCACATTTTTTTCAATGAATTCCAAGTCGTATATTTATTGGTACCTGACGATATATGTCGATTTTTATGATCGGACTTAGAATTAAAAATTCAAAATATGAGGTACTTGGTACTTATAAATATTTTTTTTGACTTTCTGAAAAGGTCTCAGTGACACTTATGAAGACCCTACGTTTTCACATTTTTTTCAATGAATTCCAAGTCGTATATATTTTGGTACCTGACGATATATGTCGATTTTTATGATCGGACTTAGAATTAAAAATTCAAAATATGAGGTACTTGGTACTTATAAATATTTTTTTTGACTTTCTGAAAAGGTCTAAGTGACACTTATGAAGACCCTACGTTTTCACATTTTTTTCAATGAATTCCAAGTCGTATATTTATTGGTACCTGACGATATATGTCGATTTTTATGATCGGACTTTGAATTAAAAATTCAAAATATGAGGTACTTGGTACTTATAAATATTTTTTTTGACTTTCTGAAAAGGTCTCAGTGACACTTATGAAGACCCTACGTTTTCACATTTTTTTCAATGAATTCCAAGTCGTATATTTATTGGTACCTGACGATATATGTCGATTTTTATGATCGGACTTAGAATTAAAAATTCAAAATATGAGGTACTTGGTACTTATAAATATTTTTTTTGACTTTCTGAAAAGGTCTCAGTGACACTTATGAAGACCCTACGTTTTCACATTTTTTTCAATGAATTCCCAGTCGTATATTTTTTGGTACCTGACGATATATGTCGATTTTTATGATCGGACTTAAAATTGAAAATTCAAAATATGAGGTACTTGGTACTTATAAATATTTTTTTTGACTTTCTGAAAAGGTCTCAGTGACACTTATGAAGACCCTACGTTTTCACATTTTTTTCAATGAATTCCAAGTCGTATATTTATTGGTACCTGACGATATATGTCGATTTTTATGATCGGACTTAAAATTGAAAATTCAAAATATGAGGTACTTGGTACTTATAAATATTTTTTTTGACTTTCTGAAAAGGTCTCAGTGACACTTATGAAGACCCTACGTTTTCACATTTTTTTCAATGAATTCCAAGTCGTATATTTATTGGTACCTGACGATATATGTCGATTTTTATGATCGGATTTAGAATTAAAAATTCAAAGTATGAGGTACTTGGTACTTATAAATATTTTTTTTGACTTTCTGAAAAGGTCTCAGTGACACTTATGAAGACCCTACGTTTTCACATTTTTTTCAATGAATTCCCAGTCGTATATTTTTTGGTACCTGACGATATATGTTGATTTTTATGATCGGACTTAGAATTAAAAATTCAAAATATGAGGTACTTGGTACTTATAAATATTTTTTTTGACTTTCTGAAAAGGTCTCAGTGACATTTATGAAGACCCTACGTTTTCACATTTTTTTTTTAATTCCAAGTCGTATATTTATTGGTACCTGACGATATATGTCGATTTTTATGATCGGACTTAGAATTAAAAATTCAAAATATGAGGTACTTGGTACTTATAAATATTTTTTTTGACTTTCTGAAAAGGTCTCAGTGACACTTATGAAGACCCTACGTTTTCACATTTTTTTCAATGAATTCCAAGACGTATATTTATTGGTACCTGACGATATATGTCGATTTTTATGATCGGACTTAGAATTAAAAATTCAAAATATGAGGTACTTGGTACTTATAAATATTATTTTTGACTTTCTGAAAAGGTCTCAGTGACACTTATGAAGACCCTACGTTTTCACATTTTTTTCAATGAATTCCAAGTCGTTTATTTATTGGTACCTGACGATATATGTCGATTTTTATGATCGGACTTAGAATTAAAAATTCAAAATATGAGGTACTTGGTACTTATAAATATTTTTTTTGACTTTCTGAAAAGGTCTCAATGACACTTATGAAGACCCTACGTTTTCACATTTTTTTCAATGAATTCCAAGTCGTATATTTATTGGTACCTGACGATATATGTCGATTTTTATGATCGGACTTAAAATTGAAAATTCAAAATATGAGGTACTTGGTACTTATAAATATTTTTTTTGACTTTCTGAAAAGGTCTCAGTGACACTTATGAAGACCCTACGTTTTCACATTTTTTTCAATGAATTCCAAGTCGTATATTTATTGGTACCTGACGATATATGTCGATTTTTATGATCGGACTTAGAATTAAAAATTCAAAATATGAGGTACTTGGTACTTATAAATATTTTTTTTGACTTTCTGAAAAGGTCTAAGTGACACTTATGAAGACCCTACGTTTTCACATTTTTTTCAATGAATTCCAAGACGTATATTTATTGGTACCTGACGATAAATGTCGATTTTTATGATCGGATTTAGAATTAAAAATTCAAAATATGAGGTACTTGGTACTTATAAATATTTTTTTTGACTTTCTGAAAAGGTCTCAGTGACACTTATGAAGACCCTACGTTTTCACATTTTTTTCAATGAATTCCCAGTCGTATATTTTTTGGTACCTGACGATATATGTCGATTTTTATGATCGGACTTAAAATTGAAAATTCAAAATATGAGGTACTTGGTACTTATAAATATTTCTTTTTGACTTTCTGAAAAGGTCTCAGTGACACTTATGAAGACCCTACGTTTTCACATTTTTTTCAATGAATTCCAAGTCGTATATTTATTGGTACCTGACGATATATGTCGATTTTTATGATCGGACTTAAAATTGAAAATTCAAAATATGAGGTACTTGGTACTTATAAATATTTTTTTTGACTTTCTGAAAAGGTCTCAGTGACACTTATGAAGACCCTACGTTTTCACATTTTTTTCAATGAATTCCAAGTCGTATATTTATTGGTACCTGACGATATATGTCGATTTTTATGATCGGATTTAGAATTAAAAATTCAAAGTATGAGGTACTTGGTACTTATAAATATTTTTTTTGACTTTCTGAAAAGGTCTCAGTGACACTTATGAAGACCCTACGTTTTCACATTTTTTTCAATGAATTCCCAGTCGTATATTTTTTGGTACCTGACGATATATGTTGATTTTTATGATCGGACTTAGAATTAAAAATTCAAAATATGAGGTACTTGGTACTTATAAATATTTTTTTTGACTTTCTGAAAAGGTCTCAGTGACATTTATGAAGACCCTACGTTTTCACATTTTTTTTTTAATTCCAAGTCGTATATTTATTGGTACCTGACGATATATGTCGATTTTTATGATCGGACTTAGAATTAAAAATTCAAAATATGAGGTACTTGGTACTTATAAATATTTTTTTTGACTTTCTGAAAAGGTCTCAGTGACACTTATGAAGACCCTACGTTTTCACATTTTTTTCAATGAATTCCAAGACGTATATTTATTGGTACCTGACGATATATGTCGATTTTTATGATCGGACTTAGAATTAAAAATTCAAAATATGAGGTACTTGGTACTTATAAATATTATTTTTGACTTTCTGAAAAGGTCTCAGTGACACTTATGAAGACCCTACGTTTTCACATTTTTTTCAATGAATTCCAAGTCGTTTATTTATTGGTACCTGACGATATATGTCGATTTTTATGATCGGACTTAGAATTAAAAATTCAAAATATGAGGTACTTGGTACTTATAAATATTTTTTTTGACTTTCTGAAAAGGTCTCAATGACACTTATGAAGACCCTACGTTTTCACATTTTTTTCAATGAATTCCAAGTCGTATATTTATTGGTACCTGACGATATATGTCGATTTTTATGATCGGACTTAAAATTGAAAATTCAAAATATGAGGTACTTGGTACTTATAAATATTTTTTTTGACTTTCTGAAAAGGTCTCAGTGACACTTATGAAGACCCTACGTTTTCACATTTTTTTCAATGAATTCCAAGTCGTATATTTATTGGTACCTGACGATATATGTCGATTTTTATGATCGGACTTAGAATTAAAAATTCAAAATATGAGGTACTTGGTACTTATAAATATTTTTTTTGACTTTCTGAAAAGGTCTAAGTGACACTTATGAAGACCCTACGTTTTCACATTTTTTTCAATGAATTCCAAGACGTATATTTATTGGTACCTGACGATAAATGTCGATTTTTATGATCGGATTTAGAATTAAAAATTCAAAATATGAGGTACTTGGTACTTATAAATATTTTTTTTGACTTTCTGAAAAGGTCTCAGTGACACTTATGAAGACCCTACGTTTTCACATTTTTTTCAATGAATTCCCAGTCGTATATTTTTTGGTACCTGACGATATATGTCGATTTTTATGATCGGACTTAAAATTGAAAATTCAAAATATGAGGTACTTGGTACTTATAAATATTTTTTTTGACTTTCTGAAAAGGTCTCAGTGACACTTATGAAGACCCTACGTTTTCACATTTTTTTCAATGAATTCCAAGTCGTATATTTATTGGTACCTGACGATATATGTCGATTTTTATGATCGGACTTAAAATTGAAAATTCAAAATATGAGGTACTTGGTACTTATAAATATTTTTTTTGACTTTCTGAAAAGGTCTCAGTGACACTTATGAAGACCCTACGTTTTCACATTTTTTTCAATGAATTCCAAGTCGTATATTTATTGGTACCTGACGATATATGTCGATTTTTATGATCGGACTTAGAATTAAAAATTCAAAATATGAGGTACTTGGTACTTATAAATTTTTTTTTGACTTTCTGAAAAGGTCTCAGTGACACACATGAAGACCCTACGTTTTCACATTTTTTTCAATGAATTCCAAGACGTATATTTATTGGTACCTGACGATATATGTCGATTTTTATGATCGGACTTAGAATTAAAAATTCAAAATTTGAGGTACTTGGTACTTATAAATATTTTTTTTGACTTTCTGAAAAGGTCTCAATGACACTTATGAAGACCCTACGTTTTCACATTTTTTTCAATGAATTCCAAGTCGTATATTTATTGGTACCTGACGATATATGTCGATTTTTATGATCGGACTTAAAATTGAAAATTCAAAATATGAGGTACTTGGTACTTATAAATATTTTTTTTGACTTTCTGAAAAGGTCTCAGTGACACTTATGAAGACCCTACGTTTTCACATTTTTTTCAATGAATTCCAAGTCGTATATTTATTGGTACCTGACGATATATGTCGATTTTTATGATCGGACTTTGAATTAAAAACTCAAAATATGAGGTACTTGGTACTTATAAATATTTTTTTTGACTTTCTGAAAAGGTCTCAGTGACACTTATGAAGACCCTACGTTTTCACATTTTTTTCAATGAATTCCAAGTCGTATATTTATTGGTACCTGACGATATATGTCGATTTTTATGATCGGACTTAGAATTAAAAATTCAAAATATGAGGTACTTGGTACTTATAAATATTTTTTTTGACTTTCTGAAAAGGTCTCAGTGACACTTATGAAGACCCTACTTTTTCACATTTTTTCAATGAATTCCAAGTCGTATATTTATTGGTACCTGACGATATATGTCGATTTTTATGATCGGACTTAAAATTGAAAATTCAAAATATGAGGTACTTGGTACTTATAAATATTTTTTTTGACTTTCTGAAAAGGTCTCAGTGACACACATGAAGACCCTACTTTTTCACATTTTTTTCAATGAATTCCAAGTCGTATATTTTTTGGTACCTGACGATATATGTTGATTTTTATGATCGGATTTAGAATTAAAAATTCAAAGTATGTGGTACTTGGTACTTAAAAATATTTTTTTTGACTTTCTGAAAAGGTCTCAGTGACACTTATGAAGACCCTACGTTTTCACATTTTTTTCAATGAATTCCCAGTCGTATATTTTTTGGTACCTGACGATATATGTCGATTTTTATGATCGGACTTAAAATTGAAAATTCAAAATATGAGGTACTTGGTACTTATAAATATTTTTTTTGACTTTCTGAAAAGGTCTCAGTGACACTTATGAAGACCCTACGTTTTCACATTTTTTTCAATGAATTCCAAGTCGTATATTTATTGGTACCTGACGATATATGTCGATTTTTATGATCGGACTTAAAATTGAAAATTCAAAATATGAGGTACTTGGTACTTATAAATATTTTTTTTGACTTTCTGAAAAGGTCTCAGTGACACTTATGAAGACCCTACGTTTTCACATTTTTTTCAATGAATTCCAAGTCGTATATTTATTGGTACCTGACGATATATGTCGATTTTTATGATCGGACTTAGAATTAAAAATTCAAAATATGAGGTACTTGGTACTTATAAATATTTTTTTTGACTTTCTGAAAAGGTCTAAGTGACACTTATGAAGACCCTACGTTTTCACATTTTTTTCAATGAATTCCAAGACGTATATTTATTGGTACCTGACGATAAATGTCGATTTTTATGATCGGATTTAGAATTAAAAATTCAAAGTATGAGGTACTTGGTACTTATAAATATTTTTTTTGACTTTCTGAAAAGGTCTCAGTGACACTTATGAAGACCCTACGTTTTCACATTTTTTTCAATGAATTCCCAGTCGTATATTTTTTGGTACCTGACGATATATGTTGATTTTTATGATCGGACTTAGAATTAAAAATTCAAAATATGAGGTACTTGGTACTTAAAAATATTTTTTTTGACTTTCTGAAAAGGTCTCAGTGACATTTATGAAGACCCTACGTTTTCACATTTTTTTTTTAATTCCAAGTCGTATATTTATTGGTACCTGACGATATATGTCGATTTTTATGATCGGACTTAGAATTAAAAATTCAAAATATGAGGTACTTGGTACTTATAAATATTTTTTTTGACTTTCTGAAAAGGTCTCAGTGACACTTATGAAGACCCTACGTTTTCACATTTTTTTCAATGAATTCCAAGACGTATATTTATTGGTACCTGACGATATATGTCGATTTTTATGATCGGACTTAGAATTAAAAATTCAAAATTTGAGGTACTTGGTACTTATAAATATTTTTTTTGACTTTCTGAAAAGGTCTCAATGACACTTATGAAGACCCTACGTTTTCACATTTTTTTCAATGAATTCCAAGTCGTATATTTATTGGTACCTGACGATATATGTCGATTTTTATGATCGGACTTAAAATTGAAAATTCAAAATATGAGGTACTTGGTACTTATAAATATTTTTTTTTACTTTCTGAAAAGGTCTCAGTGACACTTATGAAGACCCTACGTTTTCACATTTTTTTCAATGAATTCCAAGTCGTATATTTATTGGTACCTGACGATATATGTCGATTTTTATGATCGGACTTAGAATTAAAAATTCAAAATATGAGGTACTTGGTACTTATAAATATTTTTTTTGACTTTCTGAAAAGGTCTAAGTGACACTTATGAAGACCCTACGTTTTCACATTTTTTTCAATGAATTCCAAGACGTATATTTATTGGTACCTGACGATAAATGTCGATTTTTATGATCGGATTTAGAATTAAAAATTCAAAATATGAGGTACTTGGTACTTATAAATATTTTTTTTGACTTTCTGAAAAGGTCTCAGTGACACTTATGAAGACCCTACGTTTTCACATTTTTTTCAATGAATTCCAAGTCGTAAATTTTTTGGTACCTGACGATATATGTTGATTTTTATGATCGGACTTAGAATTAAAAATTCAAAATATGAGGTACTTGGTACTTATAAATATTTTTTTTGACTTTCTGAAAAGGTCTCAGTGACACTTATGAAGACCCTACGTTTTCACATTTTTTCAATGAATTCCAAGTCGTATATTTATTGGTACCTGACGATATATGTCGATTTTTATGATCGGACTTAAAATTGAAAATTCAAAATATAAGGTACTTGGTACTTATAAATATTTTTTTTGACTTTCTGAAAAGGTCTCAGTGACACTTATGAAGACCCTACGTTTTCACATTTTTTTCAATGAATTCCAAGTCGTATATTTATTGGTACCTGACGATATATGTCGATTTTTATGATCGGACTTAGAATTAAAAATTCAAAATATGAGGTACTTGGTACTTATAAATATTTTTTTTGACTTTCTGAAAAGGTCTCAGTGACACTTATGAAGACCCTACGTTTTCACATTTTTTTCAATGAATTCCAAGTCGTATATATTTTGGTACCTGACGATATATGTCGATTTTTATGATCGGACTTAGAATTAAAAATTCAAAATATGAGGTACTTGGTACTTATAAATATTTTTTTTGACTTTCTGAAAAGGTCTAAGTGACACTTATGAAGACCCTACGTTTTCACATTTTTTTCAATGAATTCCAAGTCGTATATTTATTGGTACCTGACGATATATGTCGATTTTTATGATCGGACTTTGAATTAAAAATTCAAAATATGAGGTACTTGGTACTTATAAATATTTTTTTTGACTTTCTGAAAAGGTCTCAGTGACACTTATGAAGACCCTACGTTTTCACATTTTTTTCAATGAATTCCAAGTCGTATATTTATTGGTACCTGACGATATATGTCGATTTTTATGATCGGACTTAGAATTAAAAATTCAAAATATGAGGTACTTGGTACTTATAAATATTTTTTTTGACTTTCTGAAAAGGTCTCAGTGACACTTATGAAGACCCTACGTTTTCACATTTTTTTCAATGAATTCCCAGTCGTATATTTTTTGGTACCTGACGATATATGTCGATTTTTATGATCGGACTTAAAATTGAAAATTCAAAATATGAGGTACTTGGTACTTATAAATATTTTTTTTGACTTTCTGAAAAGGTCTCAGTGACACTTATGAAGACCCTACGTTTTCACATTTTTTTCAATGAATTCCAAGTCGTATATTTATTGGTACCTGACGATATATGTCGATTTTTATGATCGGACTTAAAATTGAAAATTCAAAATATGAGGTACTTGGTACTTATAAATATTTTTTTTGACTTTCTGAAAAGGTCTCAGTGACACTTATGAAGACCCTACGTTTTCACATTTTTTTCAATGAATTCCAAGTCGTATATTTATTGGTACCTGACGATATATGTCGATTTTTATGATCGGATTTAGAATTAAAAATTCAAAGTATGAGGTACTTGGTACTTATAAATATTTTTTTTGACTTTCTGAAAAGGTCTCAGTGACACTTATGAAGACCCTACGTTTTCACATTTTTTTCAATGAATTCCCAGTCGTATATTTTTTGGTACCTGACGATATATGTTGATTTTTATGATCGGACTTAGAATTAAAAATTCAAAATATGAGGTACTTGGTACTTATAAATATTTTTTTTGACTTTCTGAAAAGGTCTCAGTGACATTTATGAAGACCCTACGTTTTCACATTTTTTTTTTAATTCCAAGTCGTATATTTATTGGTACCTGACGATATATGTCGATTTTTATGATCGGACTTAGAATTAAAAATTCAAAATATGAGGTACTTGGTACTTATAAATATTTTTTTTGACTTTCTGAAAAGGTCTCAGTGACACTTATGAAGACCCTACGTTTTCACATTTTTTTCAATGAATTCCAAGACGTATATTTATTGGTACCTGACGATATATGTCGATTTTTATGATCGGACTTAGAATTAAAAATTCAAAATATGAGGTACTTGGTACTTATAAATATTATTTTTGACTTTCTGAAAAGGTCTCAGTGACACTTATGAAGACCCTACGTTTTCACATTTTTTTCAATGAATTCCAAGTCGTTTATTTATTGGTACCTGACGATATATGTCGATTTTTATGATCGGACTTAGAATTAAAAATTCAAAATATGAGGTACTTGGTACTTATAAATATTTTTTTTGACTTTCTGAAAAGGTCTCAATGACACTTATGAAGACCCTACGTTTTCACATTTTTTTCAATGAATTCCAAGTCGTATATTTATTGGTACCTGACGATATATGTCGATTTTTATGATCGGACTTAAAATTGAAAATTCAAAATATGAGGTACTTGGTACTTATAAATATTTTTTTTGACTTTCTGAAAAGGTCTCAGTGACACTTATGAAGACCCTACGTTTTCACATTTTTTTCAATGAATTCCAAGTCGTATATTTATTGGTACCTGACGATATATGTCGATTTTTATGATCGGACTTAGAATTAAAAATTCAAAATATGAGGTACTTGGTACTTATAAATATTTTTTTTGACTTTCTGAAAAGGTCTAAGTGACACTTATGAAGACCCTACGTTTTCACATTTTTTTCAATGAATTCCAAGACGTATATTTATTGGTACCTGACGATAAATGTCGATTTTTATGATCGGATTTAGAATTAAAAATTCAAAATATGAGGTACTTGGTACTTATAAATATTTTTTTTGACTTTCTGAAAAGGTCTCAGTGACACTTATGAAGACCCTACGTTTTCACATTTTTTTCAATGAATTCCCAGTCGTATATTTTTTGGTACCTGACGATATATGTCGATTTTTATGATCGGACTTAAAATTGAAAATTCAAAATATGAGGTACTTGGTACTTATAAATATTTTTTTTGACTTTCTGAAAAGGTCTCAGTGACACTTATGAAGACCCTACGTTTTCACATTTTTTTCAATGAATTCCAAGTCGTATATTTATTGGTACCTGACGATATATGTCGATTTTTATGATCGGACTTAAAATTGAAAATTCAAAATATGAGGTACTTGGTACTTATAAATATTTTTTTTGACTTTCTGAAAAGGTCTCAGTGACACTTATGAAGACCCTACGTTTTCACATTTTTTTCAATGAATTCCAAGTCGTATATTTATTGGTACCTGACGATATATGTCGATTTTTATGATCGGATTTAGAATTAAAAATTCAAAGTATGAGGTACTTGGTACTTATAAATATTTTTTTTGACTTTCTGAAAAGGTCTCAGTGACACTTATGAAGACCCTACGTTTTCACATTTTTTTCAATGAATTCCCAGTCGTATATTTTTTGGTACCTGACGATATATGTTGATTTTTATGATCGGACTTAGAATTAAAAATTCAAAATATGAGGTACTTGGTACTTATAAATATTTTTTTTGACTTTCTGAAAAGGTCTCAGTGACATTTATGAAGACCCTACGTTTTCACATTTTTTTTTTAATTCCAAGTCGTATATTTATTGGTACCTGACGATATATGTCGATTTTTATGATCGGACTTAGAATTAAAAATTCAAAATATGAGGTACTTGGTACTTATAAATATTTTTTTTGACTTTCTGAAAAGGTCTCAGTGACACTTATGAAGACCCTACGTTTTCACATTTTTTTCAATGAATTCCAAGACGTATATTTATTGGTACCTGACGATATATGTCGATTTTTATGATCGGACTTAGAATTAAAAATTCAAAATATGAGGTACTTGGTACTTATAAATATTATTTTTGACTTTCTGAAAAGGTCTCAGTGACACTTATGAAGACCCTACGTTTTCACATTTTTTTCAATGAATTCCAAGTCGTTTATTTATTGGTACCTGACGATATATGTCGATTTTTATGATCGGACTTAGAATTAAAAATTCAAAATATGAGGTACTTGGTACTTATAAATATTTTTTTTGACTTTCTGAAAAGGTCTCAATGACACTTATGAAGACCCTACGTTTTCACATTTTTTTCAATGAATTCCAAGTCGTATATTTATTGGTACCTGACGATATATGTCGATTTTTATGATCGGACTTAAAATTGAAAATTCAAAATATGAGGTACTTGGTACTTATAAATATTTTTTTTGACTTTCTGAAAAGGTCTCAGTGACACTTATGAAGACCCTACGTTTTCACATTTTTTTCAATGAATTCCAAGTCGTATATTTATTGGTACCTGACGATATATGTCGATTTTTATGATCGGACTTAGAATTAAAAATTCAAAATATGAGGTACTTGGTACTTATAAATATTTTTTTTGACTTTCTGAAAAGGTCTAAGTGACACTTATGAAGACCCTACGTTTTCACATTTTTTTCAATGAATTCCAAGACGTATATTTATTGGTACCTGACGATAAATGTCGATTTTTATGATCGGATTTAGAATTAAAAATTCAAAATATGAGGTACTTGGTACTTATAAATATTTTTTTTGACTTTCTGAAAAGGTCTCAGTGACACTTATGAAGACCCTACGTTTTCACATTTTTTTCAATGAATTCCCAGTCGTATATTTTTTGGTACCTGACGATATATGTCGATTTTTATGATCGGACTTAAAATTGAAAATTCAAAATATGAGGTACTTGGTACTTATAAATATTTTTTTTGACTTTCTGAAAAGGTCTCAGTGACACTTATGAAGACCCTACGTTTTCACATTTTTTTCAATGAATTCCAAGTCGTATATTTATTGGTACCTGACGATATATGTCGATTTTTATGATCGGACTTAAAATTGAAAATTCAAAATATGAGGTACTTGGTACTTATAAATATTTTTTTTGACTTTCTGAAAAGGTCTCAGTGACACTTATGAAGACCCTACGTTTTCACATTTTTTTCAATGAATTCCAAGTCGTATATTTATTGGTACCTGACGATATATGTCGATTTTTATGATCGGACTTAGAATTAAAAATTCAAAATATGAGGTACTTGGTACTTATAAATTTTTTTTTGACTTTCTGAAAAGGTCTCAGTGACACACATGAAGACCCTACGTTTTCACATTTTTTTCAATGAATTCCAAGACGTATATTTATTGGTACCTGACGATATATGTCGATTTTTATGATCGGACTTAGAATTAAAAATTCAAAATTTGAGGTACTTGGTACTTATAAATATTTTTTTTGACTTTCTGAAAAGGTCTCAATGACACTTATGAAGACCCTACGTTTTCACATTTTTTTCAATGAATTCCAAGTCGTATATTTATTGGTACCTGACGATATATGTCGATTTTTATGATCGGACTTAAAATTGAAAATTCAAAATATGAGGTACTTGGTACTTATAAATATTTTTTTTGACTTTCTGAAAAGGTCTCAGTGACACTTATGAAGACCCTACGTTTTCACATTTTTTTCAATGAATTCCAAGTCGTATATTTATTGGTACCTGACGATATATGTCGATTTTTATGATCGGACTTAGAATTAAAAATTCAAAATATGAGGTACTTGGTACTTATAAATATTTTTTTTGACTTTCTGAAAAGGTCTAAGTGACACTTATGAAGACCCTACGTTTTCACATTTTTTTCAATGAATTCCAAGACGTATATTTATTGGTACCTGACGATAAATGTCGATTTTTATGATCGGATTTAGAATTAAAAATTCAAAATATGAGGTACTTGGTACTTATAAATATTTTTTTTGACTTTCTGAAAAGGTCTCAGTGACACTTATGAAGACCCTACGTTTTCACATTTTTTTCAATGAATTCCAAGTCGTAAATTTTTTGGTACCTGACGATATATGTTGATTTTTATGATCGGACTTAGAATTAAAAATTCAAAATATGAGGTACTTGGTACTTATAAATATTTTTTTTGACTTTCTGAAAAGGTCTCAGTGACACTTATGAAGACCCTACGTTTTCACATTTTTTCAATGAATTCCAAGTCGTATATTTATTGGTACCTGACGATATATGTCGATTTTTATGATCGGACTTAAAATTGAAAATTCAAAATATAAGGTACTTGGTACTTATAAATATTTTTTTTGACTTTCTGAAAAGGTCTCAGTGACACTTATGAAGACCCTACGTTTTCACATTTTTTTCAATGAATTCCAAGTCGTATATTTATTGGTACCTGACGATATATGTCGATTTTTATGATCGGACTTAGAATTAAAAATTCAAAATATGAGGTACTTGGTACTTATAAATATTTTTTTTGACTTTCTGAAAAGGTCTCAGTGACACTTATGAAGACCCTACGTTTTCACATTTTTTTCAATGAATTCCAAGTCGTATATATTTTGGTACCTGACGATATATGTCGATTTTTATGATCGGACTTAGAATTAAAAATTCAAAATATGAGGTACTTGGTACTTATAAATATTTTTTTTGACTTTCTGAAAAGGTCTAAGTGACACTTATGAAGACCCTACGTTTTCACATTTTTTTCAATGAATTCCAAGTCGTATATTTATTGGTACCTGACGATATATGTCGATTTTTATGATCGGACTTTGAATTAAAAATTCAAAATATGAGGTACTTGGTACTTATAAATATTTTTTTTGACTTTCTGAAAAGGTCTCAGTGACACTTATGAAGACCCTACGTTTTCACATTTTTTTCAATGAATTCCAAGTCGTATATTTATTGGTACCTGACGATATATGTCGATTTTTATGATCGGACTTAGAATTAAAAATTCAAAATATGAGGTACTTGGTACTTATAAATATTTTTTTTGACTTTCTGAAAAGGTCTCAGTGACACTTATGAAGACCCTACGTTTTCACATTTTTTTCAATGAATTCCCAGTCGTATATTTTTTGGTACCTGACGATATATGTCGATTTTTATGATCGGACTTAAAATTGAAAATTCAAAATATGAGGTACTTGGTACTTATAAATATTTTTTTTGACTTTCTGAAAAGGTCTCAGTGACACTTATGAAGACCCTACGTTTTCACATTTTTTTCAATGAATTCCAAGTCGTATATTTATTGGTACCTGACGATATATGTCGATTTTTATGATCGGACTTAAAATTGAAAATTCAAAATATGAGGTACTTGGTACTTATAAATATTTTTTTTGACTTTCTGAAAAGGTCTCAGTGACACTTATGAAGACCCTACGTTTTCACATTTTTTTCAATGAATTCCAAGTCGTATATTTATTGGTACCTGACGATATATGTCGATTTTTATGATCGGATTTAGAATTAAAAATTCAAAGTATGAGGTACTTGGTACTTATAAATATTTTTTTTGACTTTCTGAAAAGGTCTCAGTGACACTTATGAAGACCCTACGTTTTCACATTTTTTTCAATGAATTCCCAGTCGTATATTTTTTGGTACCTGACGATATATGTTGATTTTTATGATCGGACTTAGAATTAAAAATTCAAAATATGAGGTACTTGGTACTTATAAATATTTTTTTTGACTTTCTGAAAAGGTCTCAGTGACATTTATGAAGACCCTACGTTTTCACATTTTTTTTTTAATTCCAAGTCGTATATTTATTGGTACCTGACGATATATGTCGATTTTTATGATCGGACTTAGAATTAAAAATTCAAAATATGAGGTACTTGGTACTTATAAATATTTTTTTTGACTTTCTGAAAAGGTCTCAGTGACACTTATGAAGACCCTACGTTTTCACATTTTTTTCAATGAATTCCAAGACGTATATTTATTGGTACCTGACGATATATGTCGATTTTTATGATCGGACTTAGAATTAAAAATTCAAAATATGAGGTACTTGGTACTTATAAATATTATTTTTGACTTTCTGAAAAGGTCTCAGTGACACTTATGAAGACCCTACGTTTTCACATTTTTTTCAATGAATTCCAAGTCGTTTATTTATTGGTACCTGACGATATATGTCGATTTTTATGATCGGACTTAGAATTAAAAATTCAAAATATGAGGTACTTGGTACTTATAAATATTTTTTTTGACTTTCTGAAAAGGTCTCAATGACACTTATGAAGACCCTACGTTTTCACATTTTTTTCAATGAATTCCAAGTCGTATATTTATTGGTACCTGACGATATATGTCGATTTTTATGATCGGACTTAAAATTGAAAATTCAAAATATGAGGTACTTGGTACTTATAAATATTTTTTTTGACTTTCTGAAAAGGTCTCAGTGACACTTATGAAGACCCTACGTTTTCACATTTTTTTCAATGAATTCCAAGTCGTATATTTATTGGTACCTGACGATATATGTCGATTTTTATGATCGGACTTAGAATTAAAAATTCAAAATATGAGGTACTTGGTACTTATAAATATTTTTTTTGACTTTCTGAAAAGGTCTAAGTGACACTTATGAAGACCCTACGTTTTCACATTTTTTTCAATGAATTCCAAGACGTATATTTATTGGTACCTGACGATAAATGTCGATTTTTATGATCGGATTTAGAATTAAAAATTCAAAATATGAGGTACTTGGTACTTATAAATATTTTTTTTGACTTTCTGAAAAGGTCTCAGTGACACTTATGAAGACCCTACGTTTTCACATTTTTTTCAATGAATTCCCAGTCGTATATTTTTTGGTACCTGACGATATATGTCGATTTTTATGATCGGACTTAAAATTGAAAATTCAAAATATGAGGTACTTGGTACTTATAAATATTTTTTTTGACTTTCTGAAAAGGTCTCAGTGACACTTATGAAGACCCTACGTTTTCACATTTTTTTCAATGAATTCCAAGTCGTATATTTATTGGTACCTGACGATATATGTCGATTTTTATGATCGGACTTAAAATTGAAAATTCAAAATATGAGGTACTTGGTACTTATAAATATTTTTTTTGACTTTCTGAAAAGGTCTCAGTGACACTTATGAAGACCCTACGTTTTCACATTTTTTTCAATGAATTCCAAGTCGTATATTTATTGGTACCTGACGATATATGTCGATTTTTATGATCGGATTTAGAATTAAAAATTCAAAGTATGAGGTACTTGGTACTTATAAATATTTTTTTTGACTTTCTGAAAAGGTCTCAGTGACACTTATGAAGACCCTACGTTTTCACATTTTTTTCAATGAATTCCCAGTCGTATATTTTTTGGTACCTGACGATATATGTTGATTTTTATGATCGGACTTAGAATTAAAAATTCAAAATATGAGGTACTTGGTACTTATAAATATTTTTTTTGACTTTCTGAAAAGGTCTCAGTGACATTTATGAAGACCCTACGTTTTCACATTTTTTTTTTAATTCCAAGTCGTATATTTATTGGTACCTGACGATATATGTCGATTTTTATGATCGGACTTAGAATTAAAAATTCAAAATATGAGGTACTTGGTACTTATAAATATTTTTTTTGACTTTCTGAAAAGGTCTCAGTGACACTTATGAAGACCCTACGTTTTCACATTTTTTTCAATGAATTCCAAGACGTATATTTATTGGTACCTGACGATATATGTCGATTTTTATGATCGGACTTAGAATTAAAAATTCAAAATATGAGGTACTTGGTACTTATAAATATTATTTTTGACTTTCTGAAAAGGTCTCAGTGACACTTATGAAGACCCTACGTTTTCACATTTTTTTCAATGAATTCCAAGTCGTTTATTTATTGGTACCTGACGATATATGTCGATTTTTATGATCGGACTTAGAATTAAAAATTCAAAATATGAGGTACTTGGTACTTATAAATATTTTTTTTGACTTTCTGAAAAGGTCTCAATGACACTTATGAAGACCCTACGTTTTCACATTTTTTTCAATGAATTCCAAGTCGTATATTTATTGGTACCTGACGATATATGTCGATTTTTATGATCGGACTTAAAATTGAAAATTCAAAATATGAGGTACTTGGTACTTATAAATATTTTTTTTGACTTTCTGAAAAGGTCTCAGTGACACTTATGAAGACCCTACGTTTTCACATTTTTTTCAATGAATTCCAAGTCGTATATTTATTGGTACCTGACGATATATGTCGATTTTTATGATCGGACTTAGAATTAAAAATTCAAAATATGAGGTACTTGGTACTTATAAATATTTTTTTTGACTTTCTGAAAAGGTCTAAGTGACACTTATGAAGACCCTACGTTTTCACATTTTTTTCAATGAATTCCAAGACGTATATTTATTGGTACCTGACGATAAATGTCGATTTTTATGATCGGATTTAGAATTAAAAATTCAAAATATGAGGTACTTGGTACTTATAAATATTTTTTTTGACTTTCTGAAAAGGTCTCAGTGACACTTATGAAGACCCTACGTTTTCACATTTTTTTCAATGAATTCCCAGTCGTATATTTTTTGGTACCTGACGATATATGTCGATTTTTATGATCGGACTTAAAATTGAAAATTCAAAATATGAGGTACTTGGTACTTATAAATATTTTTTTTGACTTTCTGAAAAGGTCTCAGTGACACTTATGAAGACCCTACGTTTTCACATTTTTTTCAATGAATTCCAAGTCGTATATTTATTGGTACCTGACGATATATGTCGATTTTTATGATCGGACTTAAAATTGAAAATTCAAAATATGAGGTACTTGGTACTTATAAATATTTTTTTTGACTTTCTGAAAAGGTCTCAGTGACACTTATGAAGACCCTACGTTTTCACATTTTTTTCAATGAATTCCAAGTCGTATATTTATTGGTACCTGACGATATATGTCGATTTTTATGATCGGACTTAGAATTAAAAATTCAAAATATGAGGTACTTGGTACTTATAAATTTTTTTTTGACTTTCTGAAAAGGTCTCAGTGACACACATGAAGACCCTACGTTTTCACATTTTTTTCAATGAATTCCAAGTCGTATATTTTTTGGTACCTGACGATATATGTTGATTTTTATGATCGGACTTAGAATTAAAAATTCAAAATATGAGGTACTTGGTACTTATAAATATTTTTTTTGACTTTCTGAAAAGGTCTCAGTGACACTTATGAAGACCCTACGTTTTCACATTTTTTCAATGAATTCCAAGTCGTATATTTATTGGTACCTGACGATATATGTCGATTTTTATGATCGGACTTAAAATTGAAAATTCAAAATATGAGGTACTTGGTACTTATAAATATTTTTTTTGACTTTCTGAAAAGGTCTCAGTGACACTTATGAAGACCCTACGTTTTCACATTTTTTTCAATGAATTTCAAGTCGTATATTTATTGGTACCTGACGATATATGTCGATTTTTATGATCGGACTTAGAATTAAAAATTCAAAATATGAGGTACTTGGTACTTATAAATATTTTTTTTGACTTTCTGAAAAGGTCTCAGTGACACTTATGAAGACCCTACGTTTTCACATTTTTTTCAATGAATTCCAAGTCGTATATATTTTGGTACCTGACGATATATGTCGATTTTTATGATCGGACTTAGAATTAAAAATTCAAAATATGAGGTACTTGGTACTTATAAATATTTTTTTTGACTTTCTGAAAAGGTCTAAGTGACACTTATGAAGACCCTACGTTTTCACATTTTTTTCAATGAATTCCAAGTCGTATATTTATTGGTACCTGACGATATATGTCGATTTTTATGATCGGACTTTGAATTAAAAACTCAAAATATGAGGTACTTGGTACTTATAAATATTTTTTTTGACTTTCTGAAAAGGTCTCAGTGACACTTATGAAGACCCTACGTTTTCACATTTTTTTCAATGAATTCCAAGTCGTATATTTATTGGTACCTGACGATATATGTCGATTTTTATGATCGGACTTAGAATTAAAAATTCAAAATATGAGGTACTTGGTACTTATAAATATTTTTTTTGACTTTCTGAAAAGGTCTCAGTGACACTTATGAAGACCCTACGTTTTCACATTTTTTTCAATGAATTCCAAGTCGTATATATTTTGGTACCTGACGATATATGTCGATTTTTATGATCGGACTTAGAATTAAAAATTCAAAATATGAGGTACTTGGTACTTATAAATATTTTTTTTGACTTTCTGAAAAGGTCTAAGTGACACTTATGAAGACCCTACGTTTTCACATTTTATTTCAATGAATTCCAAGTCGTATATTTATTGGTACCTGACGATATATGTCGATTTTTATGATCGGACTTAGAATTAAAAATTCAAAGTATGAGGTACTTGGTACTTATAAATATTTTTTTTGACTTTCTGAAAAGGTCTCAGTGACACACATGAAGACCCTACGTTTTCACATTTTTTTCAATGAATTCCAAGTCGTATATTTTTTGGTACCTGACGATATATGTTGATTTTTATGATCGGATTTAGAATTAAAAATTCAAAGTATGAGGTACTTGGTACTTATAAATATTTTTTTTGACTTTCTGAAAAGGTCTCAGTGACACTTATGAAGACCCTACGTTTTCACATTTTTTTCAATGAATTCCCAGTCGTATATTTTTTGGTACCTGACGATATATGTCGATTTTTATGATCGGACTTAAAATTGAAAATTCAAAATATGAGGTACTTGGTACTTATAAATATTTTTTTTGACTTTCTGAAAAGGTCTCAGTGACACTTATGAAGACCCTACGTTTTCACATTTTTTTCAATGAATTCCAAGTCGTATATTTATTGGTACCTGACGATATATGTCGATTTTTATGATCGGACTTAAAATTGAAAATTCAAAATATGAGGTACTTGGTACTTATAAATATTTTTTTTGACTTTCTGAAAAGGTCTCAGTGACACTTATGAAGACCCTACGTTTTCACATTTTTTTCAATGAATTCCAAGTCGTATATTTATTGGTACCTGACGATATATGTCGATTTTTATGATCGGACTTAGAATTAAAAATTCAAAATATGAGGTACTTGGTACTTATAAATTTTTTTTTGACTTTCTGAAAAGGTCTCAGTGACACACATGAAGACCCTACGTTTTCACATTTTTTTCAATGAATTCCAAGTCGTATATTTTTTGGTACCTGACGATATATGTTGATTTTTATGATCGGACTTAGAATTAAAAATTCAAAATATGAGGTACTTGGTACTTATAAATATTTTTTTTGACTTTCTGAAAAGGTCTCAGTGACACTTATGAAGACCCTACGTTTTCACATTTTTTTCAATGAATTCCAAGTCGTATATTTATTGGTACCTGACGATATATGTCGATTTTTATGATCGGACTTAGAATTAAAAATTCAAAATATGAGGTACTTGGTACTTATAAATATTTTTTTTGACTTTCTGAAAAGGTCTAAGTGACACTTATGAAGACCCTACGTTTTCACATTTTTTTCAATGAATTCCAAGACGTATATTTATTGGTACCTGACGATAAATGTCGATTTTTATGATCGGATTTAGAATTAAAAATTCAAAGTATGAGGTACTTGGTACTTATAAATATTTTTTTTGACTTTCTGAAAAGGTCTCAGTGACACTTATGAAGACCCTACGTTTTCACATTTTTTTCAATGAATTCCCAGTCGTATATTTTTTGGTACCTGACGATATATGTTGATTTTTATGATCGGACTTAGAATTAAAAATTCAAAATATGAGGTACTTGGTACTTATAAATATTTTTTTTGACTTTCTGAAAAGGTCTCAGTGACATTTATGAAGACCCTACGTTTTCACATTTTTTTTTTAATTCCAAGTCGTATATTTATTGGTACCTGACGATATATGTCGATTTTTATGATCGGACTTAGAATTAAAAATTCAAAATATGAGGTACTTGGTACTTATAAATATTTTTTTTGACTTTCTGAAAAGGTCTCAGTGACACTTATGAAGACCCTACGTTTTCACATTTTTTTCAATGAATTCCAAGACGTATATTTATTGGTACCTGACGATATATGTCGATTTTTATGATCGGACTTAGAATTAAAAATTCAAAATTTGAGGTACTTGGTACTTATAAATATTTTTTTTGACTTTCTGAAAAGGTCTCAATGACACTTATGAAGACCCTACGTTTTCACATTTTTTTCAATGAATTCCAAGTCGTATATTTATTGGTACCTGACGATATATGTCGATTTTTATGATCGGACTTAAAATTGAAAATTCAAAATATGAGGTACTTGGTACTTATAAATATTTTTTTTGACTTTCTGAAAAGGTCTCAGTGACACTTATGAAGACCCTACGTTTTCACATTTTTTTCAATGAATTCCAAGTCGTATATTTATTGGTACCTGACGATATATGTCGATTTTTATGATCGGACTTAGAATTAAAAATTCAAAATATGAGGTACTTGGTACTTATAAATATTTTTTTTGACTTTCTGAAAAGGTCTAAGTGACACTTATGAAGACCCTACGTTTTCACATTTTTTTCAATGAATTCCAAGACGTATATTTATTGGTACCTGACGATAAATGTCGATTTTTATGATCGGATTTAGAATTAAAAATTCAAAATATGAGGTACTTGGTACTTATAAATATTTTTTTTGACTTTCTGAAAAGGTCTCAGTGACACTTATGAAGACCCTACGTTTTCACATTTTTTTCAATGAATTCCAAGTCGTATATTTTTTGGTACCTGACGATATATGTTGATTTTTATGATCGGACTTAGAATTAAAAATTCAAAATATGAGGTACTTGGTACTTATAAATATTTTTTTTGACTTTCTGAAAAGGTCTCAGTGACACTTATGAAGACCCTACGTTTTCACATTTTTTCAATGAATTCCAAGTCGTATATTTATTGGTACCTGACGATATATGTCGATTTTTATGATCGGACTTAAAATTGAAAATTCAAAATATGAGGTACTTGGTACTTATAAATTTTTTTTTGACTTTCTGAAAAGGTCTCAGTGACACACATGAAGACCCTACGTTTTCACATTTTTTTCAATGAATTCCAAGTCGTATATTTTTTGGTACCTGACGATATATGTTAATTTTTATGATCGGACTTAGAATTAAAAATTCAAAATATGAGGTACTTGGTACTTATAAATATTTTTTTTGACTTTCTGAAAAGGTCTCAGTGACACTTATGAAGACCCTACGTTTTCACATTTTTTTCAATGAATTCCAAGACGTATATTTATTGGTACCTGACGATATATGTCGATTTTTATGATCGGACTTAGAATTAAAAATTCAAAATATGAGGTACTTGGTACTTATAAATATTTTTTTTGACTTTCTGAAAAGGTCTAAGTGACACTTATGAAGACCCTACGTTTTCACATTTTTTTCAATGAATTCCAAGACGTATATTTATTGGTACCTGACGATAAATGTCGATTTTTATGATCGGATTTAGAATTAAAAATTCAAAATATGAGGTACTTGGTACTTATAAATATTTTTTTTGACTTTCTGAAAAGGTCTCAGTGACACTTATGAAGACCCTACGTTTTCACATTTTTTTCAATGAATTCCCAGTCGTATATTTTTTGGTACCTGACGATATATGTCGATTTTTATGATCGGACTTAAAATTGAAAATTCAAAATATGAGGTACTTGGTACTTATAAATATTTTTTTTGACTTTCTGAAAAGGTCTCAGTGACACTTATGAAGACCCTACGTTTTCACATTTTTTTCAATGAATTCCAAGTCGTATATTTATTGGTACCTGACGATATATGTCGATTTTTATGATCGGACTTAAAATTGAAAATTCAAAATATGAGGTACTTGGTACTTATAAATATTTTTTTTGACTTTCTGAAAAGGTCTCAGTGACACTTATGAAGACCCTACGTTTTCACATTTTTTTCAATGAATTCCAAGTCGTATATTTATTGGTACCTGACGATATATGTCGATTTTTATGATCGGACTTAGAATTAAAAATTCAAAATATGAGGTACTTGGTACTTATAAATTTTTTTTTGACTTTCTGAAAAGGTCTCAGTGACACACATGAAGACCCTACGTTTTCACATTTTTTTCAATGAATTCCAAGTCGTATATTTTTTGGTACCTGACGATATATGTTGATTTTTATGATCGGACTTAGAATTAAAAATTCAAAATATGAGGTACTTGGTACTTATAAATATTTTTTTTGACTTTCTGAAAAGGTCTCAGTGACACTTATGAAGACCCTACGTTTTCACATTTTTTTCAATGAATTCCAAGTCGTATATTTATTGGTACCTGACGATATATGTCGATTTTTATGATCGGACTTAGAATTAAAAATTCAAAATATGAGGTACTTGGTACTTATAAATATTTTTTTTGACTTTCTGAAAAGGTCTCAGTGACACTTATGAAGACCCTACGTTTTCACATTTTTTTCAATGAATTCCCAGTCGTATATTTTTTGGTACCTGACGATATATGTCGATTTTTATGATCGGACTTAAAATTGAAAATTCAAAATATGAGGTACTTGGTACTTATAAATATTTTTTTTGACTTTCTGAAAAGGTCTCAGTGACACTTATGAAGACCCTACGTTTTCACATTTTTTTCAATGAATTCCAAGTCGTATATTTATTGGTACCTGACGATATATGTCGATTTTTATGATCGGACTTAAAATTGAAAATTCAAAATATGAGGTACTTGGTACTTATAAATATTTTTTTTGACTTTCTGAAAAGGTCTCAGTGACACTTATGAAGACCCTACGTTTTCACATTTTTTTCAATGAATTCCAAGTCGTATATTTATTGGTACCTGACGATATATGTCGATTTTTATGATCGGACTTAGAATTAAAAATTCAAAATATGAGGTACTTGGTACTTATAAATTTTTTTTTGACTTTCTGAAAAGGTCTCAGTGACACACATGAAGACCCTACGTTTTCACATTTTTTTCAATGAATTCCAAGACGTATATTTATTGGTACCTGACGATATATGTCGATTTTTATGATCGGACTTAGAATTAAAAATTCAAAATATGAGGTACTTGGTACTTATAAATATTTTTTTTGACTTTCTGAAAAGGTCTAAGTGACACTTATGAAGACCCTACGTTTTCACATTTTTTTCAATGAATTCCAAGACGTATATTTATTGGTACCTGACGATAAATGTCGATTTTTATGATCGGATTTAGAATTAAAAATTCAAAATATGAGGTACTTGGTACTTATAAATATTTTTTTTGACTTTCTGAAAAGGTCTCAGTGACACTTATGAAGACCCTACGTTTTCACATTTTTTTCAATGAATTCCCAGTCGTATATTTTTTGGTACCTGACGATATATGTCGATTTTTATGATCGGACTTAAAATTGAAAATTCAAAATATGAGGTACTTGGTACTTATAAATATTTTTTTTGACTTTCTGAAAAGGTCTCAGTGACACTTATGAAGACCCTACGTTTTCACATTTTTTTCAATGAATTCCAAGTCGTATATTTATTGGTACCTGACGATATATGTCGATTTTTATGATCGGACTTAAAATTGAAAATTCAAAATATGAGGTACTTGGTACTTATAAATTTTTTTTTGACTTTCTGAAAAGGTCTCAGTGACACACATGAAGACCCTACGTTTTCACATTTTTTTCAATGAATTCCAAGTCGTATATTTTTTGGTACCTGACGATATATGTTAATTTTTATGATCGGACTTAGAATTAAAAATTCAAAATATGAGGTACTTGGTACTTATAAATATTTTTTTTGACTTTCTGAAAAGGTCTCAGTGACACTTATGAAGACCCTACGTTTTCACATTTTTTTCAATGAATTCCAAGACGTATATTTATTGGTACCTGACGATATATGTCGATTTTTATGATCGGACTTAGAATTAAAAATTCAAAATATGAGGTACTTGGTACTTATAAATATTTTTTTTGACTTTCTGAAAAGGTCTAAGTGACACTTATGAAGACCCTACGTTTTCACATTTTTTTCAATGAATTCCAAGACGTATATTTATTGGTACCTGACGATAAATGTCGATTTTTATGATCGGATTTAGAATTAAAAATTCAAAATATGAGGTACTTGGTACTTATAAATATTTTTTTTGACTTTCTGAAAAGGTCTCAGTGACACTTATGAAGACCCTACGTTTTCACATTTTTTTCAATGAATTCCAAGTCGTATATTTATTGGTACCTGACGATATATGTCGATTTTTATGATCGGACTTAGAATTAAAAATTCAAAATATGAGGTACTTGGTACTTATAAATTTTTTTTTGACTTTCTGAAAAGGTCTCAGTGACACTTATGAAGACCCTACGTTTTCACATTTTTTTCAATGAATTCCAAGACGTATATTTATTGGTACCTGACGATATATGTCGATTTTTATGATCGGACTTAGAATTAAAAATTCAAAATATGAGGTACTTGGTACTTATAAATATTTTTTTTGACTTTCTGAAAAGGTCTCAGTGACACTTATGAAGACCCTACGTTTTCACATTTTTTCAATGAATTCCAAGTCGTATATTTATTGGTACCTGACGATATATGTCGATTTTTATGATCGGACTTAAAATTGAAAATTCAAAATATGAGGTACTTGGTACTTATAAATATTTTTTTTGACTTTCTGAAAAGGTCTCAGTGACACTTATGAAGACCCTACGTTTTCACATTTTTTTCAATGAATTCCAAGTCGTATATTTATTGGTACCTGACGATATATGTCGATTTTTATGATCGGACTTAGAATTAAAAATTCAAAATATGAGGTACTTGGTACTTATAAATATTTTTTTTGACTTTCTGAAAAGGTCTCAGTGACACTTATGAAGACCCTACTTTTTCACATTTTTTCAATGAATTCCAAGTCGTATATTTATTGGTACCTGACGATATATGTCGATTTTTATGATCGGACTTAAAATTGAAAATTCAAAATATGAGGTACTTGGTACTTATAAATATTTTTTTTGACTTTCTGAAAAGGTCTCAGTGACACTTATGAAGACCCTACGTTTTCACATTTTTTTCAATGAATTCCAAGTCGTATATTTATTGGTACCTGACGATATATGTCGATTTTTATGATCGGACTTAAAATTGAAAATTCAAAATATGAGGTACTTGGTACTTATAAATATTTTTTTTGACTTTCTGAAAAGGTCTCAGTGACACTTATGAAGACCCTACGTTTTCACATTTTTTTCAATGAATTCCAAGTCGTATATTTATTGGTACCTGACGATATATGTCGATTTTTATGATCGGACTTAGAATTAAAAATTCAAAATATGAGGTACTTGGTACTTATAAATTTTTTTTTGACTTTCTGAAAAGGTCTCAGTGACACACATGAAGACCCTACGTTTTCACATTTTTTTCAATGAATTCCAAGTCGTATATTTTTTGGTACCTGACGATATATGTTGATTTTTATGATCGGACTTAGAATTAAAAATTCAAAATATGAGGTACTTGGTACTTATAAATATTTTTTTTGACTTTCTGAAAAGGTCTCAGTGACACTTATGAAGACCCTACGTTTTCACATTTTTTTCAATGAATTCCAAGACGTATATTTATTGGTACCTGACGATATATGTCGATTTTTATGATCGGACTTAGAATTAAAAATTCAAAATATGAGGTACTTGGTACTTATAAATATTTTTTTTGACTTTCTGAAAAGGTCTCAGTGACACACATGAAGACCCTACGTTTTCACATTTTTTTCAATGAATTCCAAGTCGTATATTTTTTGGTACCTGACGATATATGTTGATTTTTATGATCGGACTTAGAATTAAAAATTCAAAATATGAGGTACTTGGTACTTATAAATATTTTTTTTGACTTTCTGAAAAGGTCTCAGTGACACTTATGAAGACCCTACGTTTTCACATTTTTTTCAATGAATTCCAAGACGTATATTTATTGGTACCTGACGATATATGTCGATTTTTATGATCGGACTTAGAATTAAAAATTCAAAATATGAGGTACTTGGTACTTATAAATATTATTTTTGACTTTCTGAAAAGGTCTCAGTGACACTTATGAAGACCCTACGTTTTCACATTTTTTCAATGAATTCCAAGTCGTATATTTATTGGTACCTGACGATATATGTCGATTTTTATGATCGGACTTAAAATTGAAAATTCAAAATATGAGGTACTTGGTACTTATAAATATTTTTTTTGACTTTCTGAAAAGGTCTCAGTGACACTTATGAAGACCCTACGTTTTCACATTTTTTTCAATGAATTCCAAGTCGTATATTTATTGGTACCTGACGATATATGTCGATTTTTATGATCGGACTTAGAATTAAAAATTCAAAATATGAGGTACTTGGTACTTATAAATTTTTTTTTGACTTTCTGAAAAGGTCTCAGTGACACACATGAAGACCCTACGTTTTCACATTTTTTTCAATGAATTCCAAGTCGTATATTTTTTGGTACCTGACGATATATGTTGATTTTTATGATCGGACTTAGAATTAAAAATTCAAAATATGAGGTACTTGGTACTTATAAATATTTTTTTTGACTTTCTGAAAAGGTCTCAGTGACACTTATGAAGACCCTACGTTTTCACATTTTTTTCAATGAATTCCAAGACGTATATTTATTGGTACCTGACGATATATGTCGATTTTTATGATCGGACTTAAAATTGAAAATTCAAAATATGAGGTACTTGGTACTTATAAATATTTTTTTTGACTTTCTGAAAAGGTCTCAGTGACACTTATGAAGACCCTACGTTTTCACATTTTTTTCAATGAATTCCAAGACGTATATTTATTGGTACCTGACGATATATGTCGATTTTTATGATCGGACTTAGAATTAAAAATTCAAAATATGAGGTACTTGGTACTTATAAATATTTTTTTTGACTTTCTGAAAAGGTCTAAGTGACACTTATGAAGACCCTACGTTTTCACATTTTTTTCAATGAATTCCAAGACGTATATTTATTGGTACCTGACGATAAATGTCGATTTTTATGATCGGATTTAGAATTAAAAATTCAAAATATGAGGTACTTGGTACTTATAAATATTTTTTTTGACTTTCTGAAAAGGTCTCAGTGACACTTATGAAGACCCTACGTTTTCACATTTTTTTCAATGAATTCCCAGTCGTATATTTTTTGGTACCTGACGATATATGTCGATTTTTATGATCGGACTTAAAATTGAAAATTCAAAATATGAGGTACTTGGTACTTATAAAAATTTTTTTGACTTTCTGAAAAGGTCTCAGTGACACTTATGAAGACCCTACGTTTTCACATTTTTTTCAATGAATTCCAAGTCGTATATTTATTGGTACCTGACGATATATGTCGATTTTTATGATCGGACTTAAAATTGAAAATTCAAAATATGAGGTACTTGGTACTTATAAATATTTTTTTTGACTTTCTGAAAAGGTCTCAGTGACACTTATGAAGACCCTACGTTTTCACATTTTTTTCAATGAATTCCAAGTCGTATATTTATTGGTACCTGACGATATATGTCGATTTTTATGATCGGACTTAGAATTAAAAATTCAAAATATGAGGTACTTGGTACTTATAAATTTTTTTTTGACTTTCTGAAAAGGTCTCAGTGACACACATGAAGACCCTACGTTTTCACATTTTTTTCAATGAATTCCAAGTCGTATATTTTTTGGTACCTGACGATATATGTTGATTTTTATGATCGGACTTAGAATTAAAAATTCAAAATATGAGGTACTTGGTACTTATAAATATTTTTTTTGACTTTCTGAAAAGGTCTCAGTGACACTTATGAAGACCCTACGTTTTCACATTTTTTTCAATGAATTCCAAGACGTATATTTATTGGTACCTGACGATATATGTCGATTTTTATGATCGGACTTAGAATTAAAAATTCAAAATATGAGGTACTTGGTACTTATAAATATTTTTTTTGACTTTCTGAAAAGGTCTCAGTGACACTTATGAAGACCCTACGTTTTCACATTTTTTCAATGAATTCCAAGTCGTATATTTATTGGTACCTGACGATATATGTCGATTTTTATGATCGGACTTAAAATTGAAAATTCAAAATATGAGGTACTTGGTACTTATAAATATTTTTTTTGACTTTCTGAAAAGGTCTCAGTGACACTTATGAAGACCCTACGTTTTCACATTTTTTTCAATGAATTCCAAGTCGTATATTTTTTGGTACCTGACGATATATGTCGATTTTTATGATCGGACTTAGAATTAAAAATTCAAAATATGAGGTACTTGGTACTTATAAATTTTTTTTTGACTTTCTGAAAATGTCTCAGTGACACACATGAAGACCCTACGTTTTCACATTTTTTTCAATGAATTCCAAGTCGTATATTTTTTGGTACCTGACGATATATGTTGATTTTTATGATCGGACTTAGAATTAAAAATTCAAAATATGAGGTACTTGGTACTTATAAATATTTTTTTTGACTTTCTGAAAAGGTCTCAGTGACACTTATGAAGACCCTACGTTTTCACATTTTTTTCAATGAATTCCAAGACGTATATTTATTGGTACCTGACGATATATGTCGATTTTTATGATCGGACTTAGAATTAAAAATTCAAAATATGAGGTACTTGGTACTTATAAATATTTTTTTTGACTTTCTGAAAAGGTCTCAGTGACACTTATGAAGACCCTACGTTTTCACATTTTTTCAATGAATTCCAAGTCGTATATTTATTGGTACCTGACGATATATGTCGATTTTTATGATCGGACTTAAAATTGAAAATTCAAAATATGAGGTACTTGGTACTTATAAATATTTTTTTTGACTTTCTGAAAAGGTCTCAGTGACACTTATGAAGACCCTACGTTTTCACATTTTTTTCAATGAATTCCAAGTCGTATATTTATTGGTACCTGACGATATATGTCGATTTTTATGATCGGACTTAGAATTAAAAATTCAAAATATGAGGTACTTGGTACTTATAAATATTTTTTTTGACTTTCTGAAAAGGTCTCAGTGACACTTATGAAGACCCTACTTTTTCACATTTTTTCAATGAATTCCAAGTCGTATATTTATTGGTACCTGACGATATATGTCGATTTTTATGATCGGACTTAAAATTGAAAATTCAAAATATGAGGTACTTGGTACTTATAAATATTTTTTTTGACTTTCTGAAAAGGTCTCAGTGACACTTATGAAGACCCTACGTTTTCACATTTTTTTCAATGAATTCCAAGTCGTATATTTATTGGTACCTGACGATATATGTCGATTTTTATGATCGGACTTAAAATTGAAAATTCAAAATATGAGGTACTTGGTACTTATAAATATTTTTTTTGACTTTCTGAAAAGGTCTCAGTGACACTTATGAAGACCCTACGTTTTCACATTTTTTTCAATGAATTCCAAGTCGTATATTTATTGGTACCTGACGATATATGTCGATTTTTATGATCGGACTTAGAATTAAAAATTCAAAATATGAGGTACTTGGTACTTATAAATTTTTTTTTGACTTTCTGAAAAGGTCTCAGTGACACACATGAAGACCCTACGTTTTCACATTTTTTTCAATGAATTCCAAGTCGTATATTTTTTGGTACCTGACGATATATGTTGATTTTTATGATCGGACTTAGAATTAAAAATTCAAAATATGAGGTACTTGGTACTTATAAATATTTTTTTTGACTTTCTGAAAAGGTCTCAGTGACACTTATGAAGACCCTACGTTTTCACATTTTTTTCAATGAATTCCAAGACGTATATTTATTGGTACCTGACGATATATGTCGATTTTTATGATCGGACTTAGAATTAAAAATTCAAAATATGAGGTACTTGGTACTTATAAATATTTTTTTTGACTTTCTGAAAAGGTCTCAGTGACACACATGAAGACCCTACGTTTTCACATTTTTTTCAATGAATTCCAAGTCGTATATTTTTTGGTACCTGACGATATATGTTGATTTTTATGATCGGACTTAGAATTAAAAATTCAAAATATGAGGTACTTGGTACTTATAAATATTTTTTTTGACTTTCTGAAAAGGTCTCAGTGACACTTATGAAGACCCTACGTTTTCACATTTTTTTCAATGAATTCCAAGACGTATATTTATTGGTACCTGACGATATATGTCGATTTTTATGATCGGACTTAGAATTAAAAATTCAAAATATGAGGTACTTGGTACTTATAAATATTTTTTTTGACTTTCTGAAAAGGTCTCAGTGACACTTATGAAGACCCTACGTTTTCACATTTTTTCAATGAATTCCAAGTCGTATATTTATTGGTACCTGACGATATATGTCGATTTTTATGATCGGACTTAAAATTGAAAATTCAAAATATGAGGTACTTGGTACTTATAAATATTTTTTTTGACTTTCTGAAAAGGTCTCAGTGACACTTATGAAGACCCTACGTTTTCACATTTTTTTCAATGAATTCCAAGTCGTATATTTATTGGTACCTGACGATATATGTCGATTTTTATGATCGGACTTAGAATTAAAAATTCAAAATATGAGGTACTTGGTACTTATAAATTTTTTTTTGACTTTCTGAAAAGGTCTCAGTGACACACATGAAGACCCTACGTTTTCACATTTTTTTCAATGAATTCCAAGTCGTATATTTTTTGGTACCTGACGATATATGTTGATTTTTATGATCGGACTTAGAATTAAAAATTCAAAATATGAGGTACTTGGTACTTATAAATATTTTTTTTGACTTTCTGAAAAGGTCTCAGTGACACTTATGAAGACCCTACGTTTTCACATTTTTTTCAATGAATTCCAAGACGTATATTTATTGGTACCTGACGATATATGTCGATTTTTATGATCGGACTTAGAATTAAAAATTCAAAATATGAGGTACTTGGTACTTATAAATATTTTTTTTGACTTTCTGAAAAGGTCTCAGTGACACTTATGAAGACCCTACGTTTTCACATTTTTTCAATGAATTCCAAGTCGTATATTTATTGGTACCTGACGATATATGTCGATTTTTATGATCGGACTTAAAATTGAAAATTCAAAATATGAGGTACTTGGTACTTATAAATATTTTTTTTGACTTTCTGAAAAGGTCTCAGTGACACTTATGAAGACCCTACGTTTTCACATTTTTTTCAATGAATTCCAAGTCGTATATTTATTGGTACCTGACGATATATGTCGATTTTTATGATCGGACTTAGAATTAAAAATTCAAAATATGAGGTACTTGGTACTTATAAATATTTTTTTTGACTTTCTGAAAAGGTCTCAGTGACACTTATGAAGACCCTACTTTTTCACATTTTTTCAATGAATTCCAAGTCGTATATTTATTGGTACCTGACGATATATGTCGATTTTTATGATCGGACTTAAAATTGAAAATTCAAAATATGAGGTACTTGGTACTTATAAATATTTTTTTTGACTTTCTGAAAAGGTCTCAGTGACACTTATGAAGACCCTACGTTTTCACATTTTTTTCAATGAATTCCAAGTCGTATATTTATTGGTACCTGACGATATATGTCGATTTTTATGATCGGACTTAAAATTGAAAATTCAAAATATGAGGTACTTGGTACTTATAAATATTTTTTTTGACTTTCTGAAAAGGTCTCAGTGACACTTATGAAGACCCTACGTTTTCACATTTTTTTCAATGAATTCCAAGTCGTATATTTATTGGTACCTGACGATATATGTCGATTTTTATGATCGGACTTAGAATTAAAAATTCAAAATATGAGGTACTTGGTACTTATAAATTTTTTTTTGACTTTCTGAAAAGGTCTCAGTGACACACATGAAGACCCTACGTTTTCACATTTTTTTCAATGAATTCCAAGTCGTATATTTTTTGGTACCTGACGATATATGTTGATTTTTATGATCGGACTTAGAATTAAAAATTCAAAATATGAGGTACTTGGTACTTATAAATATTTTTTTTGACTTTCTGAAAAGGTCTCAGTGACACTTATGAAGACCCTACGTTTTCACATTTTTTTCAATGAATTCCAAGACGTATATTTATTGGTACCTGACGATATATGTCGATTTTTATGATCGGACTTAGAATTAAAAATTCAAAATATGAGGTACTTGGTACTTATAAATATTTTTTTTGACTTTCTGAAAAGGTCTCAGTGACACTTATGAAGACCCTACGTTTTCACATTTTTTCAATGAATTCCAAGTCGTATATTTATTGGTACCTGACGATATATGTCGATTTTTATGATCGGACTTAAAATTGAAAATTCAAAATATGAGGTACTTGGTACTTATAAATATTTTTTTTGACTTTCTGAAAAGGTCTCAGTGACACTTATGAAGACCCTACGTTTTCACATTTTTTTCAATGAATTCCAAGTCGTATATTTATTGGTACCTGACGATATATGTCGATTTTTATGATCGGACTTAGAATTAAAAATTCAAAATATGAGGTACTTGGTACTTATAAATTTTTTTTTGACTTTCTGAAAAGGTCTCAGTGACACACATGAAGACCCTACGTTTTCACATTTTTTTCAATGAATTCCAAGTCGTATATTTTTTGGTACCTGACGATATATGTTGATTTTTATGATCGGACTTAGAATTAAAAATTCAAAATATGAGGTACTTGGTACTTATAAATATTTTTTTTGACTTTCTGAAAAGGTCTCAGTGACACTTATGAAGACCCTACGTTTTCACATTTTTTTCAATGAATTCCAAGACGTATATTTATTGGTACCTGACGATATATGTCGATTTTTATGATCGGACTTAGAATTAAAAATTCAAAATATGAGGTACTTGGTACTTATAAATATTTTTTTTGACTTTCTGAAAAGGTCTCAGTGACACTTATGAAGACCCTACGTTTTCACATTTTTTCAATGAATTCCAAGTCGTATATTTATTGGTACCTGACGATATATGTCGATTTTTATGATCGGACTTAAAATTGAAAATTCAAAATATGAGGTACTTGGTACTTATAAATATTTTTTTTGACTTTCTGAAAAGGTCTCAGTGACACTTATGAAGACCCTACGTTTTCACATTTTTTTCAATGAATTCCAAGTCGTATATTTATTGGTACCTGACGATATATGTCGATTTTTATGATCGGACTTAGAATTAAAAATTCAAAATATGAGGTACTTGGTACTTATAAATATTTTTTTTGACTTTCTGAAAAGGTCTCAGTGACACTTATGAAGACCCTACTTTTTCACATTTTTTCAATGAATTCCAAGTCGTATATTTATTGGTACCTGACGATATATGTCGATTTTTATGATCGGACTTAAAATTGAAAATTCAAAATATGAGGTACTTGGTACTTATAAATATTTTTTTTGACTTTCTGAAAAGGTCTCAGTGACACTTATGAAGACCCTACGTTTTCACATTTTTTTCAATGAATTCCAAGTCGTATATTTATTGGTACCTGACGATATATGTCGATTTTTATGATCGGACTTAGAATTAAAAATTCAAAATATGAGGTACTTGGTACTTATAAATATTTTTTTTGACTTTCTGAAAAGGTCTCAGTGACACTTATGAAGACCCTACGTTTTCACATTTTTTTCAATGAATTCCAAGTCGTATATTTATTGGTACCTGACGATATATGTCGATTTTTATGATCGGACATAAAATTGAAAATTCAAAATATGAGGTACTTGGTACTTATAAATATTTTTTTTGACTTTCTGAAAAGGTCTCAGTGACACTTATGAAGACCCTACGTTTTCACATTTTTTTCAATGAATTCCAAGTCGTATATTTATTGGTACCTGACGATATATGTCGATTTTTATGATCGGACTTAAAATTGAAAATTCAAAATATGAGGTACTTGGTACTTATAAATATTTTTTTTGACTTTCTGAAAAGGTCTCAGTGACACTTATGAAGACCCTACTTTTTCACATTTTTTCAATGAATTCCAAGTCGTATATTTATTGGTACCTGACGATATATGTCGATTTTTATGATCGGACATAAAATTGAAAATTCAAAATATGAGGTACTTGGTACTTATAAATATTTTTTTTGACTTTCTGAAAAGGTCTCAGTGACACTTATGAAGACCCTACGTTTTCACATTTTTTTCAATGAATTCCAAGTCGTATATTTATTGGTACCTGACGATATATGTCGATTTTTATGATCGGACTTAAAATTGAAAATTCAAAATATGAGGTACTTGGTACTTATAAATATTTTTTTTGACTTTCTGAAAAGGTCTCAGTGACACTTATGAAGACCCTACGTTTTCACATTTTTTTCAATGAATTCCAAGTCGTATATTTATTGGTACCTGACGATATATGTCGATTTTTATGATCGGACTTAGAATTAAAAATTCAAAATATGAGGTACTTGGTACTTATAAATTTTTTTTTGACTTTCTGAAAAGGTCTCAGTGACACACATGAAGACCCTACGTTTTCACATTTTTTTCAATGAATTCCAAGTCGTATATTTTTTGGTACCTGACGATATATGTTGATTTTTATGATCGGACTTAGAATTAAAAATTCAAAATATGAGGTACTTGGTACTTATAAATATTTTTTTTGACTTTCTGAAAAGGTCTCAGTGACACTTATGAAGACCCTACGTTTTCACATTTTTTTCAATGAATTCCAAGACGTATATTTATTGGTACCTGACGATATATGTCGATTTTTATGATCGGACTTAGAATTAAAAATTCAAAATATGAGGTACTTGGTACTTATAAATATTTTTTTTGACTTTCTGAAAAGGTCTCAGTGACACTTATGAAGACCCTACGTTTTCACATTTTTTCAATGAATTCCAAGTCGTATATTTATTGGTACCTGACGATATATGTCGATTTTTATGATCGGACTTAAAATTGAAAATTCAAAATATGAGGTACTTGGTACTTATAAATATTTTTTTTGACTTTCTGAAAAGGTCTCAGTGACACTTATGAAGACCCTACGTTTTCACATTTTTTTCAATGAATTCCAAGTCGTATATTTATTGGTACCTGACGATATATGTCGATTTTTATGATCGGACTTAGAATTAAAAATTCAAAATATGAGGTACTTGGTACTTATAAATATTTTTTTTGACTTTCTGAAAAGGTCTCAGTGACACTTATGAAGACCCTACTTTTTCACATTTTTTCAATGAATTCCAAGTCGTATATTTATTGGTACCTGACGATATATCTCGATTTTTATGATCGGACTTAAAATTGAAAATTCAAAATATGAGGTACTTGGTACTTATAAATATTTTTTTTGACTTTCTGAAAAGGTCTCAGTGACACACATGAAGACCCTACGTTTTCACATTTTTTTCAATGAATTCCAAGTCGTATATTTTTTGGTACCTGACGATATATGTTGATTTTTATGATCGGACTTAGAATTAAAAATTCAAAATATGAGGTACTTGGTACTTATAAATATTTTTTTTGACTTTCTGAAAAGGTCTCAGTGACACTTATGAAGACCCTACGTTTTCACATTTTTTTCAATGAATTCCAAGACGTATATTTATTGGTACCTGACGATATATGTCGATTTTTATGATCGGACTTAGAATTAAAAATTCAAAATATGAGGTACTTGGTACTTATAAATATTTTTTTTGACTTTCTGAAAAGGTCTCAGTGACACTTATGAAGACCCTACGTTTTCACATTTTTTCAATGAATTCAAAGTCGTATATTTATTGGTACCTGACGATATATGTCGATTTTTATGATCGGACTTAAAATTGAAAATTCAAAATATGAGGTACTTGGTACTTATAAATATTTTTTTTGACTTTCTGAAAAGGTCTCAGTGACACTTATGAAGACCCTACGTTTTCACATTTTTTTCAATGAATTCCAAGTCGTATATTTATTGGTACCTGACGATATATGTCGATTTTTATGATCGGACTTAGAATTAAAAATTCAAAATATGAGGTACTTGGTACTTATAAATATTTTTTTTGACTTTCTGAAAAGGTCTCAGTGACACTTATGAAGACCCTACTTTTTCACATTTTTTCAATGAATTCCAAGTCGTATATTTATTGGTACCTGACGATATATGTCGATTTTTATGATCGGACTTAAAATTGAAAATTCAAAATATGAGGTACTTGGTACTTATAAATATTTTTTTTGACTTTCTGAAAAGGTCTCAGTGACACTTATGAAGACCCTACGTTTTCACATTTTTTTCAATGAATTCCAAGTCGTATATTTATTGGTACCTGACGATATATGTCGATTTTTATGATCGGACTTAGAATTAAAAATTCAAAATATGAGGTACTTGGTACTTATAAATATTTTTTTTGACTTTCTGAAAAGGTCTCAGTGACACTTATGAAGACCCTACGTTTTCACATTTTTTTCAATGAATTCCAAGTCGTATATTTATTGGTACCTGACGATATATGTCGATTTTTATGATCGGACTTAGAATTAAAAATTCAAAATATGAGGTACTTGGTACTTATAAATATTTTTTTTGACTTTCTGAAAAGGTCTCAGTGACACTTATGAAGACCCTACTTTTTCACATTTTTTCAATGAATTCCAAGTCGTATATTTATTGGTACCTGACGATATATGTCGATTTTTATGATCGGACTTAAAATTGAAAATTCAAAATATGAGGTACTTGGTACTTATAAATATTTTTTTTGACTTTCTGAAAAGGTCTCAGTGACACTTATGAAGACCCTACGTTTTCACATTTTTTTCAATGAATTCCAAGTCGTATATTTATTGGTACCTGACGATATATGTCGATTTTTATGATCGGACTTAGAATTAAAAATTCAAAATATGAGGTACTTGGTACTTATAAATATTTTTTTTGACTTTCTGAAAAGGTCTCAGTGACACTTATGAAGACCCTACTTTTTCACATTTTTTCAATGAATTCCAAGTCGTATATTTATTGGTACCTGACGATATATGTCGATTTTTATGATCGGACTTAAAATTGAAAATTCAAAATATGAGGTACTTGGTACTTATAAATATTTTTTTTGACTTTCTGAAAAGGTCTCAGTGACACTTATGAAGACCCTACGTTTTCACATTTTTTTCAATGAATTCCAAGTCGTATATTTATTGGTACCTGACGATATATGTCGATTTTTATGATCGGACTTAGAATTAAAAATTCAAAATATGAGGTACTTGGTACTTATAAATATTTTTTTTGACTTTCTGAAAAGGTCTCAGTGACACTTATGAAGACCCTACGTTTTCACATTTTTTTCAATGAATTCCAAGTCGTATATTTATTGGTACCTGACGATATATGTCGATTTTTATGATCGGACATAAAATTGAAAATTCAAAATATGAGGTACTTGGTACTTATAAATATTTTTTTTGACTTTCTGAAAAGGTCTCAGTGACACTTATGAAGACCCTACGTTTTCACATTTTTTTCAATGAATTCCAAGTCGTATATTTATTGGTACCTGACGATATATGTCGATTTTTATGATCGGACTTAAAATTGAAAATTCAAAATATGAGGTACTTGGTACTTATAAATATTTTTTTTGACTTTCTGAAAAGGTCTCAGTGACACTTATGAAGACCCTACTTTTTCACATTTTTTCAATGAATTCCAAGTCGTATATTTATTGGTACCTGACGATATATGTCGATTTTTATGATCGGACATAAAATTGAAAATTCAAAATATGAGGTACTTGGTACTTATAAATATTTTTTTTGACTTTCTGAAAAGGTCTCAGTGACACTTATGAAGACCCTACGTTTTCACATTTTTTTCAATGAATTCCAAGTCGTATATTTATTGGTACCTGACGATATATGTCGATTTTTATGATCGGACTTAAAATTGAAAATTCAAAATATGAGGTACTTGGTACTTATAAATATTTTTTTTGACTTTCTGAAAAGGTCTCAGTGACACTTATGAAGACCCTACGTTTTCACATTTTTTTCAATGAATTCCAAGTCGTATATTTATTGGTACCTGACGATATATGTCGATTTTTATGATCGGACTTAGAATTAAAAATTCAAAATATGAGGTACTTGGTACTTATAAATTTTTTTTTGACTTTCTGAAAAGGTCTCAGTGACACACATGAAGACCCTACGTTTTCACATTTTTTTCAATGAATTCCAAGTCGTATATTTTTTGGTACCTGACGATATATGTTGATTTTTATGATCGGACTTAGAATTAAAAATTCAAAATATGAGGTACTTGGTACTTATAAATATTTTTTTTGACTTTCTGAAAAGGTCTCAGTGACACTTATGAAGACCCTACGTTTTCACATTTTTTTCAATGAATTCCAAGACGTATATTTATTGGTACCTGACGATATATGTCGATTTTTATGATCGGACTTAGAATTAAAAATTCAAAATATGAGGTACTTGGTACTTATAAATATTTTTTTTGACTTTCTGAAAAGGTCTCAGTGACACTTATGAAGACCCTACGTTTTCACATTTTTTCAATGAATTCCAAGTCGTATATTTATTGGTACCTGACGATATATGTCGATTTTTATGATCGGACTTAAAATTGAAAATTCAAAATATGAGGTACTTGGTACTTATAAATATTTTTTTTGACTTTCTGAAAAGGTCTCAGTGACACTTATGAAGACCCTACGTTTTCACATTTTTTTCAATGAATTCCAAGTCGTATATTTATTGGTACCTGACGATATATGTCGATTTTTATGATCGGACTTAGAATTAAAAATTCAAAATATGAGGTACTTGGTACTTATAAATATTTTTTTTGACTTTCTGAAAAGGTCTCAGTGACACTTATGAAGACCCTACTTTTTCACATTTTTTCAATGAATTCCAAGTCGTATATTTATTGGTACCTGACGATATATCTCGATTTTTATGATCGGACTTAAAATTGAAAATTCAAAATATGAGGTACTTGGTACTTATAAATATTTTTTTTGACTTTCTGAAAAGGTCTCAGTGACACACATGAAGACCCTACGTTTTCACATTTTTTTCAATGAATTCCAAGTCGTATATTTTTTGGTACCTGACGATATATGTTGATTTTTATGATCGGACTTAGAATTAAAAATTCAAAATATGAGGTACTTGGTACTTATAAATATTTTTTTTGACTTTCTGAAAAGGTCTCAGTGACACTTATGAAGACCCTACGTTTTCACATTTTTTTCAATGAATTCCAAGACGTATATTTATTGGTACCTGACGATATATGTCGATTTTTATGATCGGACTTAGAATTAAAAATTCAAAATATGAGGTACTTGGTACTTATAAATATTTTTTTTGACTTTCTGAAAAGGTCTCAGTGACACTTATGAAGACCCTACGTTTTCACATTTTTTCAATGAATTCAAAGTCGTATATTTATTGGTACCTGACGATATATGTCGATTTTTATGATCGGACTTAAAATTGAAAATTCAAAATATGAGGTACTTGGTACTTATAAATATTTTTTTTGACTTTCTGAAAAGGTCTCAGTGACACTTATGAAGACCCTACGTTTTCACATTTTTTTCAATGAATTCCAAGTCGTATATTTATTGGTACCTGACGATATATGTCGATTTTTATGATCGGACTTAGAATTAAAAATTCAAAATATGAGGTACTTGGTACTTATAAATATTTTTTTTGACTTTCTGAAAAGGTCTCAGTGACACTTATGAAGACCCTACTTTTTCACATTTTTTCAATGAATTCCAAGTCGTATATTTATTGGTACCTGACGATATATGTCGATTTTTATGATCGGACTTAAAATTGAAAATTCAAAATATGAGGTACTTGGTACTTATAAATATTTTTTTTGACTTTCTGAAAAGGTCTCAGTGACACTTATGAAGACCCTACGTTTTCACATTTTTTTCAATGAATTCCAAGTCGTATATTTATTGGTACCTGACGATATATGTCGATTTTTATGATCGGACTTAGAATTAAAAATTCAAAATATGAGGTACTTGGTACTTATAAATATTTTTTTTGACTTTCTGAAAAGGTCTCAGTGACACTTATGAAGACCCTACGTTTTCACATTTTTTTCAATGAATTCCAAGTCGTATATTTATTGGTACCTGACGATATATGTCGATTTTTATGATCGGACTTAGAATTAAAAATTCAAAATATGAGGTACTTGGTACTTATAAATATTTTTTTTGACTTTCTGAAAAGGTCTCAGTGACACTTATGAAGACCCTACTTTTTCACATTTTTTCAATGAATTCCAAGTCGTATATTTATTGGTACCTGACGATATATGTCGATTTTTATGATCGGACTTAAAATTGAAAATTCAAAATATGAGGTACTTGGTACTTATAAATATTTTTTTTGACTTTCTGAAAAGGTCTCAGTGACACTTATGAAGACCCTACGTTTTCACATTTTTTTCAATGAATTCCAAGTCGTATATTTATTGGTACCTGACGATATATGTCGATTTTTATGATCGGACTTAAAATTGAAAATTCAAAATATGAGGTACTTGGTACTTATAAATATTTTTTTTGACTTTCTGAAAAGGTCTCAGTGACACTTATGAAGACCCTACGTTTTCACATTTTTTTCAATGAATTCCAAGTCGTATATTTATTGGTACCTGACGATATATGTCGATTTTTATGATCGGACTTAGAATTAAAAATTCAAAATATGAGGTACTTGGTACTTATAAATTTTTTTTTGACTTTCTGAAAAGGTCTCAGTGACACACATGAAGACCCTACGTTTTCACATTTTTTTCAATGAATTCCAAGTCGTATATTTCTTGGTACCTGACGATATATGTTGATTTTTATGATCGGACTTAGAATTAAAAATTCAAAATATGAGGTACTTGGTACTTATAAATATTTTTTTTGACTTTCTGAAAAGGTCTCAGTGACACTTATGAAGACCCTACGTTTTCACATTTTTTTCAATGAATTCCAAGACGTATATTTATTGGTACCTGACGATATATGTCGATTTTTATGATCGGACTTAGAATTAAAAATTCAAAATATGAGGTACTTGGTACTTATAAATATTTTTTTTGACTTTCTGAAAAGGTCTCAGTGACACTTATGAAGACCCTACGTTTTCACATTTTTTTCAATGAATTCCAAGTCGTATATTTATTGGTACCTGACGATATATGTCGATTTTTATGATCGGACTTAGAATTAAAAATTCAAAATATGAGGTACTTGGTACTTATAAATTTTTTTTTGACTTTCTGAAAAGGTCTCAGTGACACACATGAAGACCCTACGTTTTCACATTTTTTTCAATGAATTCCAAGTCGTATATTTTTTGGTACCTGACGATATATGTTGATTTTTATGATCGGACTTAGAATTAAAAATTCAAAATATGAGGTACTTGGTACTTATAAATATTTTTTTTGACTTTCTGAAAAGGTCTCAGTGACACTTATGAAGACCCTACGTTTTCACATTTTTTTCAATGAATTCCAAGACGTATATTTATTGGTACCTGACGATATATGTCGATTTTTATGATCGGACTTAGAATTAAAAATTCAAAATATGAGGTACTTGGTACTTATAAATATTTTTTTTGACTTTCTGAAAAGGTCTCAGTGACACTTATGAAGACCCTACGTTTTCACATTTTTTCAATGAATTCCAAGTCGTATATTTATTGGTACCTGACGATATATGTCGATTTTTATGATCGGACTTAGAATTAAAAATTCAAAATATGAGGTACTTGGTACTTATAAATATTTTTTTTGACTTTCTGAAAAGGTCTCAGTGACACTTATGAAGACCCTACGTTTTCACATTTTTTTCAATGAATTCCAAGTCGTATATTTATTGGTACCTGACGATATATGTCGATTTTTATGATCGGACTTAGAATTAAAAATTCAAAATATGAGGTACTTGGTACTTATAAATATTTTTTTTGACTTTCTGAAAAGGTCTCAGTGACACTTATGAAGACCCTACTTTTTCACATTTTTTCAATGAATTCCAAGTCGTATATTTATTGGTACCTGACGATATATGTCGATTTTTATGATCGGACTTAAAATTGAAAATTCAAAATATGAGGTACTTGGTACTTATAAATATTTTTTTTGACTTTCTGAAAAGGTCTCAGTGACACTTATGAAGACCCTACGTTTTCACATTTTTTTCAATGAATTCCAAGTCGTATATTTATTGGTACCTGACGATATATGTCGATTTTTATGATCGGACTTAAAATTGAAAATTCAAAATATGAGGTACTTGGTACTTATAAATATTTTTTTTGACTTTCTGAAAAGGTCTCAGTGACACTTATGAAGACCCTACGTTTTCACATTTTTTTCAATGAATTCCAAGTCGTATATTTATTGGTACCTGACGATATATGTCGATTTTTATGATCGGACTTAGAATTAAAAATTCAAAATATGAGGTACTTGGTACTTATAAATTTTTTTTTGACTTTCTGAAAAGGTCTCAGTGACACACATGAAGACCCTACGTTTTCACATTTTTTTCAATGAATTCCAAGTCGTATATTTCTTGGTACCTGACGATATATGTTGATTTTTATGATCGGACTTAGAATTAAAAATTCAAAATATGAGGTACTTGGTACTTATAAATATTTTTTTTGACTTTCTGAAAAGGTCTCAGTGACACTTATGAAGACCCTACGTTTTCACATTTTTTTCAATGAATTCCAAGACGTATATTTATTGGTACCTGACGATATATGTCGATTTTTATGATCGGACTTAGAATTAAAAATTCAAAATATGAGGTACTTGGTACTTATAAATATTTTTTTTGACTTTCTGAAAAGGTCTCAGTGACACTTATGAAGACCCTACGTTTTCACATTTTTTTCAATGAATTCCAAGTCGTATATTTATTGGTACCTGACGATATATGTCGATTTTTATGATCGGACTTAGAATTAAAAATTCAAAATATGAGGTACTTGGTACTTATAAATTTTTTTTTGACTTTCTGAAAAGGTCTCAGTGACACACATGAAGACCCTACGTTTTCACATTTTTTTCAATGAATTCCAAGTCGTATATTTTTTGGTACCTGACGATATATGTTGATTTTTATGATCGGACTTAGAATTAAAAATTCAAAATATGAGGTACTTGGTACTTATAAATATTTTTTTTGACTTTCTGAAAAGGTCTCAGTGACACTTATGAAGACCCTACGTTTTCACATTTTTTTCAATGAATTCCAAGACGTATATTTATTGGTACCTGACGATATATGTCGATTTTTATGATCGGACTTAGAATTAAAAATTCAAAATATGAGGTACTTGGTACTTATAAATATTTTTTTTGACTTTCTGAAAAGGTCTCAGTGACACTTATGAAGACCCTACGTTTTCACATTTTTTCAATGAATTCCAAGTCGTATATTTATTGGTACCTGACGATATATGTCGATTTTTATGATCGGACTTAAAATTGAAAATTCAAAATATGAGGTACTTGGTACTTATAAATATTTTTTTTGACTTTCTGAAAAGGTCTCAGTGACACTTATGAAGACCCTACGTTTTCACATTTTTTTCAATGAATTCCAAGTCGTATATTTATTGGTACCTGACGATATATGTCGATTTTTATGATCGGACTTAGAATTAAAAATTCAAAATATGAGGTACTTGGTACTTATAAATATTTTTTTTGACTTTCTGAAAAGGTCTCAGTGACACTTATGAAGACCCTACTTTTTCACATTTTTTCAATGAATTCCAAGTCGTATATTTATTGGTACCTGACGATATATGTCGATTTTTATGATCGGACTTAAAATTGAAAATTCAAAATATGAGGTACTTGGTACTTATAAATATTTTTTTTGACTTTCTGAAAAGGTCTCAGTGACACTTATGAAGACCCTACGTTTTCACATTTTTTTCAATGAATTCCAAGTCGTATATTTATTGGTACCTGACGATATATGTCGATTTTTATGATCGGACTTAGAATTAAAAATTCAAAATATGAGGTACTTGGTACTTATAAATATTTTTTTTGACTTTCTGAAAAGGTCTCAGTGACACTTATGAAGACCCTACGTTTTCACATTTTTTTCAATGAATTCCAAGACGTATATTTATTGGTACCTGACGATATATGTCGATTTTTATGATCGGACTTAGAATTAAAAATTCAAAATATGAGGTACTTGGTACTTATAAATATTTTTTTTGACTTTCTGAAAAGGTCTAAGTGACACTTATGAAGACCCTACGTTTTCACATTTTTTTCAATGAATTCCAAGACGTATATTTATTGGTACCTGACGATAAATGTCGATTTTTATGATCGGATTTAGAATTAAAAATTCAAAATATGAGGTACTTGGTACTTATAAATATTTTTTTTGACTTTCTGAAAAGGTCTCAGTGACACTTATGAAGACCCTACGTTTTCACATTTTTTTCAATGAATTCCCAGTCGTATATTTTTTGGTACCTGACGATATATGTCGATTTTTATGATCGGACTTAAAATTGAAAATTCAAAATATGAGGTACTTGGTACTTATAAATATTTTTTTTGACTTTCTGAAAAGGTCTCAGTGACACTTATGAAGACCCTACGTTTTCACATTTTTTTCAATGAATTCCAAGTCGTATATTTATTGGTACCTGACGATATATGTCGATTTTTATGATCGGACTTAAAATTGAAAATTCAAAATATGAGGTACTTGGTACTTATAAATATTTTTTTTGACTTTCTGAAAAGGTCTCAGTGACACTTATGAAGACCCTACGTTTTCACATTTTTTTCAATGAATTCCAAGTCGTATATTTATTGGTACCTGACGATATATGTCGATTTTTATGATCGGACTTAGAATTAAAAATTCAAAATATGAGGTACTTGGTACTTATAAATTTTTTTTTGACTTTCTGAAAAGGTCTCAGTGACACACATGAAGACCCTACGTTTTCACATTTTTTTCAATGAATTCCAAGTCGTATATTTTTTGGTACCTGACGATATATGTTGATTTTTATGATCGGACTTAGAATTAAAAATTCAAAATATGAGGTACTTGGTACTTATAAATATTTTTTTTGACTTTCTGAAAAGGTCTCAGTGACACTTATGAAGACCCTACGTTTTCACATTTTTTTCAATGAATTCCAAGACGTATATTTATTGGTACCTGACGATATATGTCGATTTTTATGATCGGACTTAGAATTAAAAATTCAAAATATGAGGTACTTGGTACTTATAAATATTTTTTTTGACTTTCTGAAAAGGTCTCAGTGACACTTATGAAGACCCTACGTTTTCACATTTTTTCAATGAATTCCAAGTCGTATATTTATTGGTACCTGACGATATATGTCGATTTTTATGATCGGACTTAAAATTGAAAATTCAAAATATGAGGTACTTGGTACTTATAAATATTTTTTTTGACTTTCTGAAAAGGTCTCAGTGACACTTATGAAGACCCTACGTTTTCACATTTTTTTCAATGAATTCCAAGTCGTATATTTATTGGTACCTGACGATATATGTCGATTTTTATGATCGGACTTAGAATTAAAAATTCAAAATATGAGGTACTTGGTACTTATAAATATTTTTTTTGACTTTCTGAAAAGGTCTCAGTGACACTTATGAAGACCCTACGTTTTCACATTTTTTTCAATGAATTCCAAGACGTATATTTATTGGTACCTGACGATATATGTCGATTTTTATGATCGGACTTAAAATTGAAAATTCAAAATATGAGGTACTTGGTACTTATAAATATTTTTTTTGACTTTCTGAAAAGGTCTCAGTGACACTTATGAAGACCCTACGTTTTCACATTTTTTTCAATGAATTCCAAGTCGTATATTTATTGGTACCTGACGATATATGTCGATTTTTATGATCGGACTTAGAATTAAAAATTCAAAATATGAGGTACTTGGTACTTATAAATATTTTTTTTGACTTTCTGAAAAGGTCTCAGTGACACTTATGAAGACCCTACGTTTTCACATTTTTTCAATGAATTCCAAGTCGTATATTTATTGGTACCTGACGATATATGTCGATTTTTATGATCGGACTTAAAATTGAAAATTCAAAATATGAGGTACTTGGTACTTATAAATATTTTTTTTGACTTTCTGAAAAGGTCTCAGTGACACTTATGAAGACCCTACGTTTTCACATTTTTTTCAATGAATTCCAAGTCGTATATTTATTGGTACCTGACGATATATGTCGATTTTTATGATCGGACTTAGAATTAAAAATTCAAAATATGAGGTACTTGGTACTTATAAATATTTTTTTTGACTTTCTGAAAAGGTCTCAGTGACACTTATGAAGACCCTACGTTTTCACATTTTTTTCAATGAATTCCAAGACGTATATTTATTGGTACCTGACGATATATGTCGATTTTTATGATCGGACTTAGAATTAAAAATTCAAAATATGAGGTACTTGGTACTTATAAATATTTTTTTTGACTTTCTGAAAAGGTCTCAGTGACACTTATGAAGACCCTACGTTTTCACATTTTTTCAATGAATTCCAAGTCGTATATTTATTGGTACCTGACGATATATGTCGATTTTTATGATCGGACTTAAAATTGAAAATTCAAAATATGAGGTACTTGGTACTTATAAATATTTTTTTTGACTTTCTGAAAAGGTCTCAGTGACACTTATGAAGACCCTACGTTTTCACATTTTTTCAATGAATTCCAAGTCGTATATTTATTGGTACCTGACGATATATGTCGATTTTTATGATCTGACTTAAAATTGAAAATTCAAAATATGAGGTACTTGGTACTTATAAATATTTTTTTTGACTTTCTGAAAAGGTCTCAGTGACACTTATGAAGACCCTACGTTTTCACATTTTTTTCAATGAATTCCAAGTCGTATATTTATTGGTACCTGACGATATATGTCGATTTTTATGATCGGACTTAGAATTAAAAATTCAAAATATGAGGTACTTGGTACTTATAAATTTTTTTTTGACTTTCTGAAAAGGTCTCAGTGACACACATGAAGACCCTACGTTTTCACATTTTTTTCAATGAATTCCAAGTCGTATATTTTTTGGTACCTGACGATATATGTTGATTTTTATGATCGGACTTAGAATTAAAAATTCAAAATATGAGGTACTTGGTACTTATAAATTTTTTTTTGACTTTCTGAAAAGGTCTCAGTGACACACATGAAGACCCTACGTTTTCACATTTTTTTCAATGAATTCCAAGTCGTATATTTTTTGGTACCTGACGATATATGTTGATTTTTATGATCGGACTTAGAATTAAAAATTCAAAATATGAGGTACTTGGTACTTATAAATTTTTTTTTGACTTTCTGAAAAGGTCTCAGTGACACACATGAAGACCCTACGTTTTCACATTTTTTTCAATGAATTCCAAGTCGTATATTTTTTGGTACCTGACGATATATGTCGATTTTTATGATCGGACTTAGAATTAAAAATTCAAAATATGAGGTACTTGGTACTTATAAATATTTTTTTTGACTTTCTGAAAAGGTCTCAGTGACACTTATGAAGACCCTACGTTTTCACATTTTTTCAATGAATTCCAAGTCGTATATTTATTGGTACCTGACGATATATGTCGATTTTTATGATCGGACTTAAAATTGAAAATTCAAAATATGAGGTACTTGGTACTTATAAATATTTTTTTTGACTTTCTGAAAAGGTCTCAGTGACACTTATGAAGACCCTACGTTTTCACATTTTTTTCAATGAATTCCAAGTCGTATATTTATTGGTACCTGACGATATATGTCGATTTTTATGATCGGACTTAGAATTAAAAATTCAAAATATGAGGTACTTGGTACTTATAAATTTTTTTTTGACTTTCTGAAAAGGTCTCAGTGACACACATGAAGACCCTACGTTTTCACATTTTTTTCAATGAATTCCAAGTCGTATATTTTTTGGTACCTGACGATATATGTTGATTTTTATGATCGGACTTAGAATTAAAAATTCAAAATATGAGGTACTTGGTACTTATAAATATTTTTTTTGACTTTCTGAAAAGGTCTCAGTGACACTTATGAAGACCCTACGTTTTCACATTTTTTTCAATGAATTCCAAGACGTATATTTATTGGTACCTGACGATATATGTCGATTTTTATGATCGGACTTAGAATTAAAAATTCAAAATATGAGGTACTTGGTACTTATAAATATTTTTTTTGACTTTCTGAAAAGGTCTCAGTGACACTTATGAAGACCCTACGTTTTCACATTTTTTCAATGAATTCCAAGTCGTATATTTATTGGTACCTGACGATATATGTCGATTTTTATGATCGGACTTAAAATTGAAAATTCAAAATATGAGGTACTTGGTACTTATAAATATTTTTTTTGACTTTCTGAAAAGGTCTCAGTGACACTTATGAAGACCCTACGTTTTCACATTTTTTCAATGAATTCCAAGTCGTATATTTATTGGTACCTGACGATATATGTCGATTTTTATGATCTGACTTAAAATTGAAAATTCAAAATATGAGGTACTTGGTACTTATAAATATTTTTTTTGACTTTCTGAAAAGGTCTCAGTGACACTTATGAAGACCCTACGTTTTCACATTTTTTTCAATGAATTCCAAGTCGTATATTTATTGGTACCTGACGATATATGTCGATTTTTATGATCGGACTTAGAATTAAAAATTCAAAATATGAGGTACTTGGTACTTATAAATTTTTTTTTGACTTTCTGAAAAGGTCTCAGTGACACACATGAAGACCCTACGTTTTCACATTTTTTTCAATGAATTCCAAGTCGTATATTTTTTGGTACCTGACGATATATGTTGATTTTTATGATCGGACTTAGAATTAAAAATTCAAAATATGAGGTACTTGGTACTTATAAATTTTTTTTTGACTTTCTGAAAAGGTCTCAGTGACACACATGAAGACCCTACGTTTTCACATTTTTTTCAATGAATTCCAAGTCGTATATTTTTTGGTACCTGACGATATATGTCGATTTTTATGATCGGACTTAGAATTAAAAATTCAAAATATGAGGTACTTGGTACTTATAAATATTTTTTTTGACTTTCTGAAAAGGTCTCAGTGACACTTATGAAGACCCTACGTTTTCACATTTTTTCAATGAATTCCAAGTCGTATATTTATTGGTACCTGACGATATATGTCGATTTTTATGATCGGACTTAAAATTGAAAATTCAAAATATGAGGTACTTGGTACTTATAAATATTTTTTTTGACTTTCTGAAAAGGTCTCAGTGACACTTATGAAGACCCTACGTTTTCACAGTTTTTTCAATGAATTCCAAGTCGTATATTTATTGGTACCTGACGATATATGTCGATTTTTATGATCGGACTTAGAATTAAAAATTCAAAATATGAGGTACTTGGTACTTATAAATATTTTTTTTGACTTTCTGAAAAGGTCTCAGTGACACTTATGAAGACCCTACTTTTTCACATTTTTTCAATGAATTCCAAGTCGTATATTTATTGGTACCTGACGATATATGTCGATTTTTATGATCGGACTTAAAATTGAAAATTCAAAATATGAGGTACTTGGTACTTATAAATATTTTTTTTGACTTTCTGAAAAGGTCTCAGTGACACTTATGAAGACCCTACGTTTTCACATTTTTTTCAATGAATTCCAAGTCGTATATTTATTGGTACCTGACGATATATGTCGATTTTTATGATCGGACTTAGAATTAAAAATTCAAAATATGAGGTACTTGGTACTTATAAATATTTTTTTTGACTTTCTGAAAAGGTCTCAGTGACACTTATGAAGACCCTACGTTTTCACATTTTTTTCAATGAATTCCAAGTCGTATATTTATTGGTACCTGACGATATATGTCGATTTTTATGATCGGACTTAGAATTAAAAATTCAAAATATGAGGTACTTGGTACTTATAAATATTTTTTTTGACTTTCTGAAAAGGTCTCAGTGACACTTATGAAGACCCTACGTTTTCACATTTTTTTCAATGAATTCCAAGACGTATATTTATTGGTACCTGACGATATATGTCGATTTTTATGATCGGACTTAGAATTAAAAATTCAAAATATGAGGTACTTGGTACTTATAAATATTTTTTTTGACTTTCTGAAAAGGTCTAAGTGACACTTATGAAGACCCTACGTTTTCACATTTTTTTCAATGAATTCCAAGACGTATATTTATTGGTACCTGACGATAAATGTCGATTTTTATGATCGGATTTAGAATTAAAAATTCAAAATATGAGGTACTTGGTACTTATAAATATTTTTTTTGACTTTCTGAAAAGGTCTCAGTGACACTTATGAAGACCCTACGTTTTCACATTTTTTTCAATGAATTCCCAGTCGTATATTTTTTGGTACCTGACGATATATGTCGATTTTTATGATCGGACTTAAAATTGAAAATTCAAAATATGAGGTACTTGGTACTTATAAATATTTTTTTTGACTTTCTGAAAAGGTCTCAGTGACACTTATGAAGACCCTACGTTTTCACATTTTTTTCAATGAATTCCAAGTCGTATATTTATTGGTACCTGACGATATATGTCGATTTTTATGATCGGACTTAAAATTGAAAATTCAAAATATGAGGTACTTGGTACTTATAAATATTTTTTTTGACTTTCTGAAAAGGTCTCAGTGACACTTATGAAGACCCTACGTTTTCACATTTTTTCAATGAATTCCAAGTCGTATATTTATTGGTACCTGACGATATATGTCGATTTTTATGATCGGACTTAAAATTGAAAATTCAAAATATGAGGTACTTGGTACTTATAAATATTTTTTTTGACTTTCTGAAAAGGTCTCAGTGACACTTATGAAGACCCTACGTTTTCACATTTTTTCAATGAATTCCAAGTCGTATATTTATTGGTACCTGACGATATATGTCGATTTTTATGATCTGACTTAAAATTGAAAATTCAAAATATGAGGTACTTGGTACTTATAAATATTTTTTTTGACTTTCTGAAAAGGTCTCAGTGACACTTATGAAGACCCTACGTTTTCACATTTTTTTCAATGAATTCCAAGTCGTATATTTATTGGTACCTGACGATATATGTCGATTTTTATGATCGGACTTAGAATTAAAAATTCAAAATATGAGGTACTTGGTACTTATAAATATTTTTTTTGACTTTCTGAAAAGGTCTCAGTGACACTTATGAAGACCCTACGTTTTCACATTTTTTTCAATGAATTCCAAGTCGTATATTTATTGGTACCTGACGATATATGTCGATTTTTATGATCGGACTTAGAATTAAAAATTCAAAATATGAGGTACTTGGTACTTATAAATATTTTTTTTGACTTTCTGAAAAGGTCTCAGTGACACTTATGAAGACCCTACGTTTTCACATTTTTTCAATGAATTCCAAGTCGTATATTTATTGGTACCTGACGATATATGTCGATTTTTATGATCGGACTTAGAATTAAAAATTCAAAATATGAGGTACTTGGTACTTATAAATATTTTTTTTGACTTTCTGAAAAGGTCTAAGTGACACTTATGAAGACCCTACGTTTTCACATTTTTTTCAATGAATTCCAAGACGTATATTTATTGGTACCTGACGATAAATGTCGATTTTTATGATCTGACTTAAAATTGAAAATTCAAAATATGAGGTACTTGGTACTTATAAATATTTTTTTTGACTTTCTGAAAAGGTCTCAGTGACACTTATGAAGACCCTACGTTTTCACATTTTTTTCAATGAATTCCAAGTCGTATATTTATTGGTACCTGACGATATATGTCGATTTTTATGATCGGACTTAGAATTAAAAATTCAAAATATGAGGTACTTGGTACTTATAAATTTTTTTTTGACTTTCTGAAAAGGTCTCAGTGACACACATGAAGACCCTACGTTTTCACATTTTTTTCAATGAATTCCAAGTCGTATATTTTTTGGTACCTGACGATATATGTCGATTTTTATGATCGGACTTAGAATTAAAAATTCAAAATATGAGGTACTTGGTACTTATAAATATTTTTTTTGACTTTCTGAAAAGGTCTCAGTGACACTTATGAAGACCCTACGTTTTCACATTTTTTCAATGAATTCCAAGTCGTATATTTATTGGTACCTGACGATATATGTCGATTTTTATGATCGGACTTAAAATTGAAAATTCAAAATATGAGGTACTTGGTACTTATAAATATTTTTTTTGACTTTCTGAAAAGGTCTCAGTGACACTTATGAAGACCCTACGTTTTCACATTTTTTTCAATGAATTCCAAGTCGTATATTTATTGGTACCTGACGATATATGTCGATTTTTATGATCGGACTTAGAATTAAAAATTCAAAATATGAGGTACTTGGTACTTATAAATATTTTTTTTGACTTTCTGAAAAGGTCTCAGTGACACTTATGAAGACCCTACTTTTTCACATTTTTTCAATGAATTCCAAGTCGTATATTTATTGGTACCTGACGATATATGTCGATTTTTATGATCGGACTTAAAATTGAAAATTCAAAATATGAGGTACTTGGTACTTATAAATATTTTTTTTGACTTTCTGAAAAGGTCTCAGTGACACTTATGAAGACCCTACGTTTTCACATTTTTTTCAATGAATTCCAAGTCGTATATTTATTGGTACCTGACGATATATGTCGATTTTTATGATCGGACTTAGAATTAAAAATTCAAAATATGAGGTACTTGGTACTTATAAATATTTTTTTTGACTTTCTGAAAAGGTCTCAGTGACACTTATGAAGACCCTACGTTTTCACATTTTTTTCAATGAATTCCAAGTCGTATATTTATTGGTACCTGACGATATATGTCGATTTTTATGATCGGACTTAGAATTAAAAATTCAAAATATGAGGTACTTGGTACTTATAAATATTTTTTTTGACTTTCTGAAAAGGTCTCAGTGACACTTATGAAGACCCTACGTTTTCACATTTTTTTCAATGAATTCCAAGACGTATATTTATTGGTACCTGACGATATATGTCGATTTTTATGATCGGACTTAGAATTAAAAATTCAAAATATGAGGTACTTGGTACTTATAAATATTTTTTTTGACTTTCTGAAAAGGTCTAAGTGACACTTATGAAGACCCTACGTTTTCACATTTTTTTCAATGAATTCCAAGACGTATATTTATTGGTACCTGACGATAAATGTCGATTTTTATGATCGGATTTAGAATTAAAAATTCAAAATATGAGGTACTTGGTACTTATAAATATTTTTTTTGACTTTCTGAAAAGGTCTCAGTGACACTTATGAAGACCCTACGTTTTCACATTTTTTTCAATGAATTCCCAGTCGTATATTTTTTGGTACCTGACGATATATGTCGATTTTTATGATCGGACTTAAAATTGAAAATTCAAAATATGAGGTACTTGGTACTTATAAATATTTTTTTTGACTTTCTGAAAAGGTCTCAGTGACACTTATGAAGACCCTACGTTTTCACATTTTTTTCAATGAATTCCAAGTCGTATATTTATTGGTACCTGACGATATATGTCGATTTTTATGATCGGACTTAAAATTGAAAATTCAAAATATGAGGTACTTGGTACTTATAAATATTTTTTTTGACTTTCTGAAAAGGTCTCAGTGACACTTATGAAGACCCTACGTTTTCACATTTTTTCAATGAATTCCAAGTCGTATATTTATTGGTACCTGACGATATATGTCGATTTTTATGATCGGACTTAAAATTGAAAATTCAAAATATGAGGTACTTGGTACTTATAAATATTTTTTTTGACTTTCTGAAAAGGTCTCAGTGACACTTATGAAGACCCTACGTTTTCACATTTTTTCAATGAATTCCAAGTCGTATATTTATTGGTACCTGACGATATATGTCGATTTTTATGATCTGACTTAAAATTGAAAATTCAAAATATGAGGTACTTGGTACTTATAAATATTTTTTTTGACTTTCTGAAAAGGTCTCAGTGACACTTATGAAGACCCTACGTTTTCACATTTTTTTCAATGAATTCCAAGTCGTATATTTATTGGTACCTGACGATATATGTCGATTTTTATGATCGGACTTAGAATTAAAAATTCAAAATATGAGGTACTTGGTACTTATAAATATTTTTTTTGACTTTCTGAAAAGGTCTCAGTGACACTTATGAAGACCCTACGTTTTCACATTTTTTTCAATGAATTCCAAGTCGTATATTTATTGGTACCTGACGATATATGTCGATTTTTATGATCGGACTTAGAATTAAAAATTCAAAATATGAGGTACTTGGTACTTATAAATATTTTTTTTGACTTTCTGAAAAGGTCTCAGTGACACTTATGAAGACCCTACGTTTTCACATTTTTTCAATGAATTCCAAGTCGTATATTTATTGGTACCTGACGATATATGTCGATTTTTATGATCGGACTTAGAATTAAAAATTCAAAATATGAGGTACTTGGTACTTATAAATATTTTTTTTGACTTTCTGAAAAGGTCTAAGTGACACTTATGAAGACCCTACGTTTTCACATTTTTTTCAATGAATTCCAAGACGTATATTTATTGGTACCTGACGATAAATGTCGATTTTTATGATCTGACTTAAAATTGAAAATTCAAAATATGAGGTACTTGGTACTTATAAATATTTTTTTTGACTTTCTGAAAAGGTCTCAGTGACACTTATGAAGACCCTACGTTTTCACATTTTTTTCAATGAATTCCAAGTCGTATATTTATTGGTACCTGACGATATATGTCGATTTTTATGATCGGACTTAGAATTAAAAATTCAAAATATGAGGTACTTGGTACTTATAAATTTTTTTTTGACTTTCTGAAAAGGTCTCAGTGACACACATGAAGACCCTACGTTTTCACATTTTTTTCAATGAATTCCAAGTCGTATATTTTTTGGTACCTGACGATATATGTTGATTTTTATGATCGGACTTAGAATTAAAAATTCAAAATATGAGGTACTTGGTACTTATAAATTTTTTTTTGACTTTCTGAAAAGGTCTCAGTGACACACATGAAGACCCTACGTTTTCACATTTTTTTCAATGAATTCCAAGTCGTATATTTTTTGGTACCTGACGATATATGTCGATTTTTATGATCGGACTTAGAATTAAAAATTCAAAATATGAGGTACTTGGTACTTATAAATATTTTTTTTGACTTTCTGAAAAGGTCTCAGTGACACTTATGAAGACCCTACGTTTTCACATTTTTTCAATGAATTCCAAGTCGTATATTTATTGGTACCTGACGATATATGTCGATTTTTATGATCGGACTTAAAATTGAAAATTCAAAATATGAGGTACTTGGTACTTATAAATATTTTTTTTGACTTTCTGAAAAGGTCTCAGTGACACTTATGAAGACCCTACGTTTTCACATTTTTTTCAATGAATTCCAAGTCGTATATTTATTGGTACCTGACGATATATGTCGATTTTTATGATCGGACTTAGAATTAAAAATTCAAAATATGAGGTACTTGGTACTTATAAATATTTTTTTTGACTTTCTGAAAAGGTCTCAGTGACACTTATGAAGACCCTACTTTTTCACATTTTTTCAATGAATTCCAAGTCGTATATTTATTGGTACCTGACGATATATGTCGATTTTTATGATCGGACTTAAAATTGAAAATTCAAAATATGAGGTACTTGGTACTTATAAATATTTTTTTTGACTTTCTGAAAAGGTCTCAGTGACACTTATGAAGACCCTACGTTTTCACATTTTTTTCAATGAATTCCAAGTCGTATATTTATTGGTACCTGACGATATATGTCGATTTTTATGATCGGACTTAGAATTAAAAATTCAAAATATGAGGTACTTGGTACTTATAAATATTTTTTTTGACTTTCTGAAAAGGTCTCAGTGACACTTATGAAGACCCTACGTTTTCACATTTTTTTCAATGAATTCCAAGTCGTATATTTATTGGTACCTGACGATATATGTCGATTTTTATGATCGGACTTAGAATTAAAAATTCAAAATATGAGGTACTTGGTACTTATAAATATTTTTTTTGACTTTCTGAAAAGGTCTCAGTGACACTTATGAAGACCCTACGTTTTCACATTTTTTTCAATGAATTCCAAGACGTATATTTATTGGTACCTGACGATATATGTCGATTTTTATGATCGGACTTAGAATTAAAAATTCAAAATATGAGGTACTTGGTACTTATAAATATTTTTTTTGACTTTCTGAAAAGGTCTAAGTGACACTTATGAAGACCCTACGTTTTCACATTTTTTTCAATGAATTCCAAGACGTATATTTATTGGTACCTGACGATAAATGTCGATTTTTATGATCGGATTTAGAATTAAAAATTCAAAATATGAGGTACTTGGTACTTATAAATATTTTTTTTGACTTTCTGAAAAGGTCTCAGTGACACTTATGAAGACCCTACGTTTTCACATTTTTTTCAATGAATTCCCAGTCGTATATTTTTTGGTACCTGACGATATATGTCGATTTTTATGATCGGACTTAAAATTGAAAATTCAAAATATGAGGTACTTGGTACTTATAAATATTTTTTTTGACTTTCTGAAAAGGTCTCAGTGACACTTATGAAGACCCTACGTTTTCACATTTTTTTCAATGAATTCCAAGTCGTATATTTATTGGTACCTGACGATATATGTCGATTTTTATGATCGGACTTAAAATTGAAAATTCAAAATATGAGGTACTTGGTACTTATAAATATTTTTTTTGACTTTCTGAAAAGGTCTCAGTGACACTTATGAAGACCCTACGTTTTCACATTTTTTTCAATGAATTCCAAGTCGTATATTTATTGGTACCTGACGATATATGTCGATTTTTATGATCGGACTTAGAATTAAAAATTCAAAATATGAGGTACTTGGTACTTATAAATTTTTTTTTGACTTTCTGAAAAGGTCTCAGTGACACACATGAAGACCCTACGTTTTCACATTTTTTTCAATGAATTCCAAGTCGTATATTTTTTGGTACCTGACGATATATGTTGATTTTTATGATCGGACTTAGAATTAAAAATTCAAAATATGAGGTACTTGGTACTTATAAATATTTTTTTTGACTTTCTGAAAAGGTCTCAGTGACACTTATGAAGACCCTACGTTTTCACATTTTTTTCAATGAATTCCAAGACGTATATTTATTGGTACCTGACGATATATGTCGATTTTTATGATCGGACTTAGAATTAAAAATTCAAAATATGAGGTACTTGGTACTTATAAATATTTTTTTTGACTTTCTGAAAAGGTCTCAGTGACACTTATGAAGACCCTACGTTTTCACATTTTTTCAATGAATTCCAAGTCGTATATTTATTGGTACCTGACGATATATGTCGATTTTTATGATCGGACTTAAAATTGAAAATTCAAAATATGAGGTACTTGGTACTTATAAATATTTTTTTTGACTTTCTGAAAAGGTCTCAGTGACACTTATGAAGACCCTACGTTTTCACATTTTTTTCAATGAATTCCAAGTCGTATATTTATTGGTACCTGACGATATATGTCGATTTTTATGATCGGACTTAGAATTAAAAATTCAAAATATGAGGTACTTGGTACTTATAAATATTTTTTTTGACTTTCTGAAAAGGTCTCAGTGACACTTATGAAGACCCTACGTTTTCACATTTTTTTCAATGAATTCCAAGACGTATATTTATTGGTACCTGACGATATATGTCGATTTTTATGATCGGACTTAAAATTGAAAATTCAAAATATGAGGTACTTGGTACTTATAAATATTTTTTTTGACTTTCTGAAAAGGTCTCAGTGACACTTATGAAGACCCTACGTTTTCACATTTTTTTCAATGAATTCCAAGTCGTATATTTATTGGTACCTGACGATATATGTCGATTTTTATGATCGGACTTAGAATTAAAAATTCAAAATATGAGGTACTTGGTACTTATAAATATTTTTTTTGACTTTCTGAAAAGGTCTCAGTGACACTTATGAAGACCCTACGTTTTCACATTTTTTCAATGAATTCCAAGTCGTATATTTATTGGTACCTGACGATATATGTCGATTTTTATGATCGGACTTAAAATTGAAAATTCAAAATATGAGGTACTTGGTACTTATAAATATTTTTTTTGACTTTCTGAAAAGGTCTCAGTGACACTTATGAAGACCCTACGTTTTCACATTTTTTTCAATGAATTCCAAGTCGTATATTTATTGGTACCTGACGATATATGTCGATTTTTATGATCGGACTTAGAATTAAAAATTCAAAATATGAGGTACTTGGTACTTATAAATATTTTTTTTGACTTTCTGAAAAGGTCTCAGTGACACTTATGAAGACCCTACGTTTTCACATTTTTTTCAATGAATTCCAAGACGTATATTTATTGGTACCTGACGATATATGTCGATTTTTATGATCGGACTTAGAATTAAAAATTCAAAATATGAGGTACTTGGTACTTATAAATATTTTTTTTGACTTTCTGAAAAGGTCTAAGTGACACTTATGAAGACCCTACGTTTTCACATTTTTTTCAATGAATTCCAAGACGTATATTTATTGGTACCTGACGATAAATGTCGATTTTTATGATCGGATTTAGAATTAAAAATTCAAAATATGAGGTACTTGGTACTTATAAATATTTTTTTTGACTTTCTGAAAAGGTCTCAGTGACACTTATGAAGACCCTACGTTTTCACATTTTTTTCAATGAATTCCCAGTCGTATATTTTTTGGTACCTGACGATATATGTCGATTTTTATGATCGGACTTAAAATTGAAAATTCAAAATATGAGGTACTTGGTACTTATAAATATTTTTTTTGACTTTCTGAAAAGGTCTCAGTGACACTTATGAAGACCCTACGTTTTCACATTTTTTTCAATGAATTCCAAGTCGTATATTTATTGGTACCTGACGATATATGTCGATTTTTATGATCGGACTTAAAATTGAAAATTCAAAATATGAGGTACTTGGTACTTATAAATATTTTTTTTGACTTTCTGAAAAGGTCTCAGTGACACTTATGAAGACCCTACGTTTTCACATTTTTTTCAATGAATTCCAAGTCGTATATTTATTGGTACCTGACGATATATGTCGATTTTTATGATCGGACTTAGAATTAAAAATTCAAAATATGAGGTACTTGGTACTTATAAATTTTTTTTTGACTTTCTGAAAAGGTCTCAGTGACACACATGAAGACCCTACGTTTTCACATTTTTTTCAATGAATTCCAAGTCGTATATTTTTTGGTACCTGACGATATATGTTGATTTTTATGATCGGACTTAGAATTAAAAATTCAAAATATGAGGTACTTGGTACTTATAAATATTTTTTTTGACTTTCTGAAAAGGTCTCAGTGACACTTATGAAGACCCTACGTTTTCACATTTTTTTCAATGAATTCCAAGACGTATATTTATTGGTACCTGACGATATATGTCGATTTTTATGATCGGACTTAGAATTAAAAATTCAAAATATGAGGTACTTGGTACTTATAAATATTTTTTTTGACTTTCTGAAAAGGTCTCAGTGACACTTATGAAGACCCTACGTTTTCACATTTTTTCAATGAATTCCAAGTCGTATATTTATTGGTACCTGACGATATATGTCGATTTTTATGATCGGACTTAAAATTGAAAATTCAAAATATGAGGTACTTGGTACTTATAAATATTTTTTTTGACTTTCTGAAAAGGTCTCAGTGACACTTATGAAGACCCTACGTTTTCACATTTTTTTCAATGAATTCCAAGTCGTATATTTATTGGTACCTGACGATATATGTCGATTTTTATGATCGGACTTAAAATTGAAAATTCAAAATATGAGGTACTTGGTACTTATAAATATTTTTTTTGACTTTCTGAAAAGGTCTCAGTGACACTTATGAAGACCCTACGTTTTCACATTTTTTTCAATGAATTCCAAGTCGTATATTTATTGGTACCTGACGATATATGTCGATTTTTATGATCGGACTTAGAATTAAAAATTCAAAATATGAGGTACTTGGTACTTATAAATATTTTTTTTGACTTTCTGAAAAGGTCTCAGTGACACTTATGAAGACCCTACGTTTTCACATTTTTTCAATGAATTCCAAGTCGTATATTTATTGGTACCTGACGATATATGTCGATTTTTATGATCGGACTTAAAATTGAAAATTCAAAATATGAGGTACTTGGTACTTATAAATATTTTTTTTGACTTTCTGAAAAGGTCTCAGTGACACTTATGAAGACCCTACGTTTTCACATTTTTTTCAATGAATTCCAAGTCGTATATTTATTGGTACCTGACGATATATGTCGATTTTTATGATCGGACTTAGAATTAAAAATTCAAAATATGAGGTACTTGGTACTTATAAATATTTTTTTTGACTTTCTGAAAAGGTCTCAGTGACACTTATGAAGACCCTACGTTTTCACATTTTTTTCAATGAATTCCAAGACGTATATTTATTGGTACCTGACGATATATGTCGATTTTTATGATCGGACTTAGAATTAAAAATTCAAAATATGAGGTACTTGGTACTTATAAATATTTTTTTTGACTTTCTGAAAAGGTCTAAGTGACACTTATGAAGACCCTACGTTTTCACATTTTTTTCAATGAATTCCAAGACGTATATTTATTGGTACCTGACGATAAATGTCGATTTTTATGATCGGATTTAGAATTAAAAATTCAAAATATGAGGTACTTGGTACTTATAAATATTTTTTTTGACTTTCTGAAAAGGTCTCAGTGACACTTATGAAGACCCTACGTTTTCACATTTTTTTCAATGAATTCCCAGTCGTATATTTTTTGGTACCTGACGATATATGTCGATTTTTATGATCGGACTTAAAATTGAAAATTCAAAATATGAGGTACTTGGTACTTATAAATATTTTTTTTGACTTTCTGAAAAGGTCTCAGTGACACTTATGAAGACCCTACGTTTTCACATTTTTTTCAATGAATTCCAAGTCGTATATTTATTGGTACCTGACGATATATGTCGATTTTTATGATCGGACTTAAAATTGAAAATTCAAAATATGAGGTACTTGGTACTTATAAATATTTTTTTTGACTTTCTGAAAAGGTCTCAGTGACACTTATGAAGACCCTACGTTTTCACATTTTTTTCAATGAATTCCAAGTCGTATATTTATTGGTACCTGACGATATATGTCGATTTTTATGATCGGACTTAGAATTAAAAATTCAAAATATGAGGTACTTGGTACTTATAAATTTTTTTTTGACTTTCTGAAAAGGTCTCAGTGACACACATGAAGACCCTACGTTTTCACATTTTTTTCAATGAATTCCAAGTCGTATATTTTTTGGTTCCTGACGATATATGTTGATTTTTATGATCGGACTTAGAATTAAAAATTCAAAATATGAGGTACTTGGTACTTATAAATATTTTTTTTGACTTTCTGAAAAGGTCTCAGTGACACTTATGAAGACCCTACGTTTTCACATTTTTTTCAATGAATTCCAAGACGTATATTTATTGGTACCTGACGATATATGTCGATTTTTATGATCGGACTTAGAATTAAAAATTCAAAATATGAGGTACTTGGTACTTATAAATATTTTTTTTGACTTTCTGAAAAGGTCTCAGTGACACTTATGAAGACCCTACGTTTTCACATTTTTTCAATGAATTCCAAGTCGTATATTTATTGGTACCTGACGATATATGTCGATTTTTATGATCGGACTTAAAATTGAAAATTCAAAATATGAGGTACTTGGTACTTATAAATATTTTTTTTGACTTTCTGAAAAGGTCTCAGTGACACTTATGAAGACCCTACGTTTTCACATTTTTTTCAATGAATTCCAAGTCGTATATTTATTGGTACCTGACGATATATGTCGATTTTTATGATCGGACTTAGAATTAAAAATTCAAAATATGAGGTACTTGGTACTTATAAATTTTTTTTTGACTTTCTGAAAAGGTCTCAGTGACACACATGAAGACCCTACGTTTTCACATTTTTTTCAATGAATTCCAAGTCGTATATTTTTTGGTACCTGACGATATATGTTGATTTTTATGATCGGACTTAGAATTAAAAATTCAAAATATGAGGTACTTGGTACTTATAAATATTTTTTTTGACTTTCTGAAAAGGTCTCAGTGACACTTATGAAGACCCTACGTTTTCACATTTTTTTCAATGAATTCCAAGACGTATATTTATTGGTACCTGACGATATATGTCGATTTTTATGATCGGACTTAAAATTGAAAATTCAAAATATGAGGTACTTGGTACTTATAAATATTTTTTTTGACTTTCTGAAAAGGTCTCAGTGACACTTATGAAGACCCTACGTTTTCACATTTTTTTCAATGAATTCCAAGTCGTATATTTATTGGTACCTGACGATATATGTCGATTTTTATGATCGGACTTAGAATTAAAAATTCAAAATATGAGGTACTTGGTACTTATAAATATTTTTTTTGACTTTCTGAAAAGGTCTCAGTGACACTTATGAAGACCCTACGTTTTCACATTTTTTCAATGAATTCCAAGTCGTATATTTATTGGTACCTGACGATATATGTCGATTTTTATGATCGGACTTAAAATTGAAAATTCAAAATATGAGGTACTTGGTACTTATAAATATTTTTTTTGACTTTCTGAAAAGGTCTCAGTGACACTTATGAAGACCCTACGTTTTCACATTTTTTTCAATGAATTCCAAGTCGTATATTTATTGGTACCTGACGATATATGTCGATTTTTATGATCGGACTTAGAATTAAAAATTCAAAATATGAGGTACTTGGTACTTATAAATATTTTTTTTGACTTTCTGAAAAGGTCTAAGTGACACTTATGAAGACCCTACGTTTTCACATTTTTTTCAATGAATTCCAAGACGTATATTTATTGGTACCTGACGATAAATGTCGATTTTTATGATCGGATTTAGAATTAAAAATTCAAAATATGAGGTACTTGGTACTTATAAATATTTTTTTTGACTTTCTGAAAAGGTCTCAGTGACACTTATGAAGACCCTACGTTTTCACATTTTTTTCAATGAATTCCCAGTCGTATATTTTTTGGTACCTGACGATATATGTCGATTTTTATGATCGGACTTAAAATTGAAAATTCAAAATATGAGGTACTTGGTACTTATAAATATTTTTTTTGACTTTCTGAAAAGGTCTCAGTGACACTTATGAAGACCCTACGTTTTCACATTTTTTTCAATGAATTCCAAGTCGTATATTTATTGGTACCTGACGATATATGTCGATTTTTATGATCGGACTTAAAATTGAAAATTCAAAATATGAGGTACTTGGTACTTATAAATATTTTTTTTGACTTTCTGAAAAGGTCTCAGTGACACTTATGAAGACCCTACGTTTTCACATTTTTTCAATGAATTCCAAGTCGTATATTTATTGGTACCTGACGATATATGTCGATTTTTATGATCTGACTTAAAATTGAAAATTCAAAATATGAGGTACTTGGTACTTATAAATATTTTTTTTGACTTTCTGAAAAGGTCTCAGTGACACTTATGAAGACCCTACGTTTTCACATTTTTTTCAATGAATTCCAAGTCGTATATTTATTGGTACCTGACGATATATGTCGATTTTTATGATCGGACTTAGAATTAAAAATTCAAAATATGAGGTACTTGGTACTTATAAATTTTTTTTTGACTTTCTGAAAAGGTCTCAGTGACACACATGAAGACCCTACGTTTTCACATTTTTTTCAATGAATTCCAAGTCGTATATTTTTTGGTACCTGACGATATATGTTGATTTTTATGATCGGACTTAGAATTAAAAATTCAAAATATGAGGTACTTGGTACTTATAAATTTTTTTTTGACTTTCTGAAAAGGTCTCAGTGACACACATGAAGACCCTACGTTTTCACATTTTTTTCAATGAATTCCAAGTCGTATATTTTTTGGTACCTGACGATATATGTCGATTTTTATGATCGGACTTAGAATTAAAAATTCAAAATATGAGGTACTTGGTACTTATAAATATTTTTTTTGACTTTCTGAAAAGGTCTCAGTGACACTTATGAAGACCCTACGTTTTCACATTTTTTCAATGAATTCCAAGTCGTATATTTATTGGTACCTGACGATATATGTCGATTTTTATGATCGGACTTAAAATTGAAAATTCAAAATATGAGGTACTTGGTACTTATAAATATTTTTTTTGACTTTCTGAAAAGGTCTCAGTGACACTTATGAAGACCCTACGTTTTCACATTTTTTTCAATGAATTCCAAGTCGTATATTTATTGGTACCTGACGATATATGTCGATTTTTATGATCGGACTTAGAATTAAAAATTCAAAATATGAGGTACTTGGTACTTATAAATATTTTTTTTGACTTTCTGAAAAGGTCTCAGTGACACTTATGAAGACCCTACTTTTTCACATTTTTTCAATGAATTCCAAGTCGTATATTTATTGGTACCTGACGATATATGTCGATTTTTATGATCGGACTTAAAATTGAAAATTCAAAATATGAGGTACTTGGTACTTATAAATATTTTTTTTGACTTTCTGAAAAGGTCTCAGTGACACTTATGAAGACCCTACGTTTTCACATTTTTTTCAATGAATTCCAAGTCGTATATTTATTGGTACCTGACGATATATGTCGATTTTTATGATCGGACTTAGAATTAAAAATTCAAAATATGAGGTACTTGGTACTTATAAATATTTTTTTTGACTTTCTGAAAAGGTCTCAGTGACACTTATGAAGACCCTACGTTTTCACATTTTTTTCAATGAATTCCAAGTCGTATATTTATTGGTACCTGACGATATATGTCGATTTTTATGATCGGACTTAGAATTAAAAATTCAAAATATGAGGTACTTGGTACTTATAAATATTTTTTTTGACTTTCTGAAAAGGTCTCAGTGACACTTATGAAGACCCTACTTTTTCACATTTTTTCAATGAATTCCAAGTCGTATATTTATTGGTACCTGACGATATATGTCGATTTTTATGATCGGACATAAAATTGAAAATTCAAAATATGAGGTACTTGGTACTTATAAATATTTTTTTTGACTTTCTGAAAAGGTCTCAGTGACACTTATGAAGACCCTACGTTTTCACATTTTTTTCAATGAATTCCAAGTCGTATATTTATTGGTACCTGACGATATATGTCGATTTTTATGATCGGACTTAAAATTGAAAATTCAAAATATGAGGTACTTGGTACTTATAAATATTTTTTTTGACTTTCTGAAAAGGTCTCAGTGACACTTATGAAGACCCTACGTTTTCACATTTTTTTCAATGAACTCCAAGTCGTATATTTATTGGTACCTGACGATATATGTCGATTTTTATGATCGGACTTAGAATTAAAAATTCAAAATATGAGGTACTTGGTACTTATAAATTTTTTTTTGACTTTCTGAAAAGGTCTCAGTGACACACATGAAGACCCTACGTTTTCACATTTTTTTCAATGAATTCCAAGTCGTATATTTTTTGGTACCTGACGATATATGTTGATTTTTATGATCGGACTTAGAATTAAAAATTCAAAATATGAGGTACTTGGTACTTATAAATATTTTTTTTGACTTTCTGAAAAGGTCTCAGTGACACACATGAAGACCCTACGTTTTCACATTTTTTTCAATGAATTCCAAGTCGTATATTTTTTGGTACCTGACGATATATGTTGATTTTTATGATCGGACTTAGAATTGAAAATTCAAAATATGAGGTACTTGGTACTTATAAATATTTTTTTTGACTTTCTGAAAAGGTCTCAGTGACACTTATGAAGACCCTACGTTTTCACATTTTTTTCAATGAATTCCAAGTCGTATATTTATTGGTACCTGACGATATATGTCGATTTTTATGATCGGACTTAAAATTGAAAATTCAAAATATGAGGTACTTGGTACTTATAAATATTTTTTTTGACTTTCTGAAAAGGTCTCAGTGACACTTATGAAGACCCTACGTTTTCACATTTTTTTCAATGAATTCCAAGTCGTATATTTATTGGTACCTGACGATATATGTCGATTTTTATGATCGGACTTAGAATTAAAAATTCAAAATATGAGGTACTTGGTACTTATAAATTTTTTTTTGACTTTCTGAAAAGGTCTCAGTGACACACATGAAGACCCTACGTTTTCACATTTTTTTCAATGAATTCCAAGTCGTATATTTTTTGGTACCTGACGATATATGTTGATTTTTATGATCGGACTTAGAATTAAAAATTCAAAATATGAGGTACTTGGTACTTATAAATATTTTTTTTGACTTTCTGAAAAGGTCTCAGTGACACTTATGAAGACCCTACGTTTTCACATTTTTTTCAATGAATTCCAAGACGTATATTTATTGGTACCTGACGATATATGTCGATTTTTATGATCGGACTTAGAATTAAAAATTCAAAATATGAGGTACTTGGTACTTATAAATATTTTTTTTGACTTTCTGAAAAGGTCTCAGTGACACTTATGAAGACCCTACGTTTTCACATTTTTTCAATGAATTCCAAGTCGTATATTTATTGGTACCTGACGATATATGTCGATTTTTATGATCGGACTTAAAATTGAAAATTCAAAATATGAGGTACTTGGTACTTATAAATATTTTTTTTGACTTTCTGAAAAGGTCTCAGTGACACTTATGAAGACCCTACGTTTTCACATTTTTTTCAATGAATTCCAAGTCGTATATTTATTGGTACCTGACGATATATGTCGATTTTTATGATCGGACTTAGAATTAAAAATTCAAAATATGAGGTACTTGGTACTTATAAATTTTTTTTTGACTTTCTGAAAAGGTCTCAGTGACACACATGAAGACCCTACGTTTTCACATTTTTTTCAATGAATTCCAAGTCGTATATTTTTTGGTACCTGACGATATATGTTGATTTTTATGATCGGACTTAGAATTAAAAATTCAAAATATGAGGTACTTGGTACTTATAAATATTTTTTTTGACTTTCTGAAAAGGTCTCAGTGACACTTATGAAGACCCTACGTTTTCACATTTTTTTCAATGAATTCCAAGACGTATATTTATTGGTACCTGACGATATATGTCGATTTTTATGATCGGACTTAGAATTAAAAATTCAAAATATGAGGTACTTGGTACTTATAAATATTTTTTTTGACTTTCTGAAAAGGTCTCAGTGACACTTATGAAGACCCTACGTTTTCACATTTTTTCAATGAATTCCAAGTCGTATATTTATTGGTACCTGACGATATATGTCGATTTTTATGATCGGACTTAAAATTGAAAATTCAAAATATGAGGTACTTGGTACTTATAAATATTTTTTTTGACTTTCTGAAAAGGTCTCAGTGACACTTATGAAGACCCTACGTTTTCACATTTTTTTCAATGAATTCCAAGTCGTATATTTATTGGTACCTGACGATATATGTCGATTTTTATGATCGGACTTAAAATTGAAAATTCAAAATATGAGGTACTTGGTACTTATAAATATTTTTTTTGACTTTCTGAAAAGGTCTCAGTGACACTTATGAAGACCCTACGTTTTCACATTTTTTTCAATGAATTCCAAGTCGTATATTTATTGGTACCTGACGATATATGTCGATTTTTATGATCGGACTTAGAATTAAAAATTCAAAATATGAGGTACTTGGTACTTATAAATTTTTTTTTGACTTTCTGAAAAGGTCTCAGTGACACACATGAAGACCCTACGTTTTCACATTTTTTTCAATGAATTCCAAGTCGTATATTTTTTGGTACCTGACGATATATGTTGATTTTTATGATCGGTCTTAGAATTAAAAATTCAAAATATGAGGTACTTGGTACTTATAAATATTTTTTTTGACTTTCTGAAAAGGTCTCAGTGACACACATGAAGACCCTACGTTTTCACATTTTTTTCAATGAATTCCAAGTCGTATATTTTTTGGTACCTGACGATATATGTTGATTTTTATGATCGGACTTAGAATTGAAAATTCAAAATATGAGGTACTTGGTACTTATAAATATTTTTTTTGACTTTCTGAAAAGGTCTCAGTGACACTTATGAAGACCCTACATTTTCACATTTTTTTCAATGAATTCCAAGTCGTATATTTATTGGTACCTGACGATATATGTCGATTTTTATGATCGGACTTAAAATTGAAAATTCAAAATATGAGGTACTTGGTACTTATAAATATTTTTTTTGACTTTCTGAAAAGGTCTCAGTGACACTTATGAAGACCCTACGTTTTCACATTTTTTTCAATGAATTCCAAGTCGTATATTTATTGGTACCTGACGATATATGTCGATTTTTATGATCGGACTTAGAATTAAAAATTCAAAATATGAGGTACTTGGTACTTATAAATTTTTTTTTGACTTTCTGAAAAGGTCTCAGTGACACACATGAAGACCCTACGTTTTCACATTTTTTTCAATGAATTCCAAGTCGTATATTTTTTGGTACCTGACGATATATGTTGATTTTTATGATCGGACTTAGAATTAAAAATTCAAAATATGAGGTACTTGGTACTTATAAATATTTTTTTTGACTTTCTGAAAAGGTCTCAGTGACACTTATGAAGACCCTACGTTTTCACATTTTTTTCAATGAATTCCAAGACGTATATTTATTGGTACCTGACGATATATGTCGATTTTTATGATCGGACTTAGAATTAAAAATTCAAAATATGAGGTACTTGGTACTTATAAATATTTTTTTTGACTTTCTGAAAAGGTCTCAGTGACACTTATGAAGACCCTACGTTTTCACATTTTTTCAATGAATTCCAAGTCGTATATTTATTGGTACCTGACGATATATGTCGATTTTTATGATCGGACTTAAAATTGAAAATTCAAAATATGAGGTACTTGGTACTTATAAATATTTTTTTTGACTTTCTGAAAAGGTCTCAGTGACACTTATGAAGACCCTACGTTTTCACATTTTTTTCAATGAATTCCAAGTCGTATATTTATTGGTACCTGACGATATATGTCGATTTTTATGATCGGACTTAGAATTAAAAATTCAAAATATGAGGTACTTGGTACTTATAAATTTTTTTTTGACTTTCTGAAAAGGTCTCAGTGACACACATGAAGACCCTACGTTTTCACATTTTTTTCAATGAATTCCAAGTCGTATATTTTTTGGTACCTGACGATATATGTTGATTTTTATGATCGGACTTAGAATTAAAAATTCAAAATATGAGGTACTTGGTACTTATAAATATTTTTTTTGACTTTCTGAAAAGGTCTCAGTGACACTTATGAAGACCCTACGTTTTCACATTTTTTTCAATGAATTCCAAGACGTATATTTATTGGTACCTGACGATATATGTCGATTTTTATGATCGGACTTAGAATTAAAAATTCAAAATATGAGGTACTTGGTACTTATAAATATTTTTTTTGACTTTCTGAAAAGGTCTCAGTGACACTTATGAAGACCCTACGTTTTCACATTTTTTCAATGAATTCCAAGTCGTATATTTATTGGTACCTGACGATATATGTCGATTTTTATGATCGGACTTAAAATTGAAAATTCAAAATATGAGGTACTTGGTACTTATAAATATTTTTTTTGACTTTCTGAAAAGGTCTCAGTGACACTTATGAAGACCCTACGTTTTCACATTTTTTTCAATGAATTCCAAGTCGTATATTTATTGGTACCTGACGATATATGTCGATTTTTATGATCGGACTTAGAATTAAAAATTCAAAATATGAGGTACTTGGTACTTATAAATATTTTTTTTGACTTTCTGAAAAGGTCTCAGTGACACTTATGAAGACCCTACTTTTTCACATTTTTTCAATGAATTCCAAGTCGTATATTTATTGGTACCTGACGATATATGTCGATTTTTATGATCGGACTTAAAATTGAAAATTCAAAATATGAGGTACTTGGTACTTATAAATATTTTTTTTGACTTTCTGAAAAGGTCTCAGTGACACACATGAAGACCCTACGTTTTCACATTTTTTTCAATGAATTCCAAGTCGTATATTTTTTGGTACCTGACGATATATGTTGATTTTTATGATCGGACTTAGAATTAAAAATTCAAAATATGAGGTACTTGGTACTTATAAATATTTTTTTTGACTTTCTGAAAAGGTCTCAGTGACACTTATGAAGACCCTACGTTTTCACATTTTTTTCAATGAATTCCAAGACGTATATTTATTGGTACCTGACGATATATGTCGATTTTTATGATCGGACTTAGAATTAAAAATTCAAAATATGAGGTACTTGGTACTTATAAATATTTTTTTTGACTTTCTGAAAAGGTCTCAGTGACACTTATGAAGACCCTACGTTTTCACATTTTTTCAATGAATTCAAAGTCGTATATTTATTGGTACCTGACGATATATGTCGATTTTTATGATCGGACTTAAAATTGAAAATTCAAAATATGAGGTACTTGGTACTTATAAATATTTTTTTTGACTTTCTGAAAAGGTCTCAGTGACACTTATGAAGACCCTACGTTTTCACATTTTTTTCAATGAATTCCAAGTCGTATATTTATTGGTACCTGACGATATATGTCGATTTTTATGATCGGACTTAGAATTAAAAATTCAAAATATGAGGTACTTGGTACTTATAAATATTTTTTTTGACTTTCTGAAAAGGTCTCAGTGACACTTATGAAGACCCTACTTTTTCACATTTTTTCAATGAATTCCAAGTCGTATATTTATTGGTACCTGACGATATATGTCGATTTTTATGATCGGACTTAAAATTGAAAATTCAAAATATGAGGTACTTGGTACTTATAAATATTTTTTTTGACTTTCTGAAAAGGTCTCAGTGACACTTATGAAGACCCTACGTTTTCACATTTTTTTCAATGAATTCCAAGTCGTATATTTATTGGTACCTGACGATATATGTCGATTTTTATGATCGGACTTAGAATTAAAAATTCAAAATATGAGGTACTTGGTACTTATAAATATTTTTTTTGACTTTCTGAAAAGGTCTCAGTGACACTTATGAAGACCCTACGTTTTCACATTTTTTTCAATGAATTCCAAGTCGTATATTTATTGGTACCTGACGATATATGTCGATTTTTATGATCGGACTTAGAATTAAAAATTCAAAATATGAGGTACTTGGTACTTATAAATATTTTTTTTGACTTTCTGAAAAGGTCTCAGTGACACTTATGAAGACCCTACTTTTTCACATTTTTTCAATGAATTCCAAGTCGTATATTTATTGGTACCTGACGATATATGTCGATTTTTATGATCGGACTTAAAATTGAAAATTCAAAATATGAGGTACTTGTTACTTATAAATATTTTTTTTGACTTTCTGAAAAGGTCTCAGTGACACTTATGAAGACCCTACGTTTTCACATTTTTTTCAATGAATTCCAAGTCGTATATTTATTGGTACCTGACGATATATGTCGATTTTTATGATCGGACTTAAAATTGAAAATTCAAAATATGAGGTACTTGGTACTTATAAATATTTTTTTTGACTTTCTGAAAAGGTCTCAGTGACACTTATGAAGACCCTACGTTTTCACATTTTTTTCAATGAATTCCAAGTCGTATATTTATTGGTACCTGACGATATATGTCGATTTTTATGATCGGACTTAGAATTAAAAATTCAAAATATGAGGTACTTGGTACTTATAAATTTTTTTTTGACTTTCTGAAAAGGTCTCAGTGACACACATGAAGACCCTACGTTTTCACATTTTTTTCAATGAATTCCAAGTCGTATATTTTTTGGTACCTGACGATATATGTTGATTTTTATGATCGGACTTAGAATTAAAAATTCAAAATATGAGGTACTTGGTACTTATAAATATTTTTTTTGACTTTCTGAAAAGGTCTCAGTGACACTTATGAAGACCCTACGTTTTCACATTTTTTCAATGAATTCCAAGTCGTATATTTATTGGTACCTGACGATATATGTCGATTTTTATGATCGGACTTAAAATTGAAAATTCAAAATATGAGGTACTTGGTACTTATAAATATTTTTTTTGACTTTCTGAAAAGGTCTCAGTGACACTTATGAAGACCCTACGTTTTCACATTTTTTTCAATGAATTCCAAGTCGTATATTTATTGGTACCTGACGATATATGTCGATTTTTATGATCGGACTTAGAATTAAAAATTCAAAATATGAGGTACTTGGTACTTATAAATTTTTTTTTGACTTTCTGAAAAGGTCTCAGTGACACACATGAAGACCCTACGTTTTCACATTTTTTTCAATGAATTCCAAGTCGTATATTTTTTGGTACCTGACGATATATGTTGATTTTTATGATCGGACTTAGAATTAAAAATTCAAAATATGAGGTACTTGGTACTTATAAATATTTTTTTTGACTTTCTGAAAAGGTCTCAGTGACACTTATGAAGACCCTACGTTTTCACATTTTTTTCAATGAATTCCAAGACGTATATTTATTGGTACCTGACGATATATGTCGATTTTTATGATCGGACTTAGAATTAAAAATTCAAAATATGAGGTACTTGGTACTTATAAATATTTTTTTTGACTTTCTGAAAAGGTCTCAGTGACACTTATGAAGACCCTACGTTTTCACATTTTTTCAATGAATTCCAAGTCGTATATTTATTGGTACCTGACGATATATGTCGATTTTTATGATCGGACTTAAAATTGAAAATTCAAAATATGAGGTACTTGGTACTTATAAATATTTTTTTTGACTTTCTGAAAAGGTCTCAGTGACACTTATGAAGACCCTACGTTTTCACATTTTTTTCAATGAATTCCAAGTCGTATATTTATTGGTACCTGACGATATATGTCGATTTTTATGATCGGACTTAGAATTAAAAATTCAAAATATGAGGTACTTGGTACTTATAAATATTTTTTTTGACTTTCTGAAAAGGTCTCAGTGACACTTATGAAGACCCTACTTTTTCACATTTTTTCAATGAATTCCAAGTCGTATATTTATTGGTACCTGACGATATATGTCGATTTTTATGATCGGACTTAAAATTGAAAATTCAAAATATGAGGTACTTGGTACTTATAAATATTTTTTTTGACTTTCTGAAAAGGTCTCAGTGACACACATGAAGACCCTACGTTTTCACATTTTTTTCAATGAATTCCAAGTCGTATATTTTTTGGTACCTGACGATATATGTTGATTTTTATGATCGGACTTAGAATTAAAAATTCAAAATATGAGGTACTTGGTACTTATAAATATTTTTTTTGACTTTCTGAAAAGGTCTCAGTGACACTTATGAAGACCCTACGTTTTCACATTTTTTTCAATGAATTCCAAGACGTATATTTATTGGTACCTGACGATATATGTCGATTTTTATGATCGGACTTAGAATTAAAAATTCAAAATATGAGGTACTTGGTACTTATAAATATTTTTTTTGACTTTCTGAAAAGGTCTCAGTGACACTTATGAAGACCCTACGTTTTCACATTTTTTCAATGAATTCAAAGTCGTATATTTATTGGTACCTGACGATATATGTCGATTTTTATGATCGGACTTAAAATTGAAAATTCAAAATATGAGGTACTTGGTACTTATAAATATTTTTTTTGACTTTCTGAAAAGGTCTCAGTGACACTTATGAAGACCCTACGTTTTCACATTTTTTTCAATGAATTCCAAGTCGTATATTTATTGGTACCTGACGATATATGTCGATTTTTATGATCGGACTTAGAATTAAAAATTCAAAATATGAGGTACTTGGTACTTATAAATATTTTTTTTGACTTTCTGAAAAGGTCTCAGTGACACTTATGAAGACCCTACTTTTTCACATTTTTTCAATGAATTCCAAGTCGTATATTTATTGGTACCTGACGATATATGTCGATTTTTATGATCGGACTTAAAATTGAAAATTCAAAATATGAGGTACTTGGTACTTATAAATATTTTTTTTGACTTTCTGAAAAGGTCTCAGTGACACTTATGAAGACCCTACGTTTTCACATTTTTTTCAATGAATTCCAAGTCGTATATTTATTGGTACCTGACGATATATGTCGATTTTTATGATCGGACTTAGAATTAAAAATTCAAAATATGAGGTACTTGGTACTTATAAATATTTTTTTTGACTTTCTGAAAAGGTCTCAGTGACACTTATGAAGACCCTACGTTTTCACATTTTTTTCAATGAATTCCAAGTCGTATATTTATTGGTACCTGACGATATATGTCGATTTTTATGATCGGACTTAGAATTAAAAATTCAAAATATGAGGTACTTGGTACTTATAAATATTTTTTTTGACTTTCTGAAAAGGTCTCAGTGACACTTATGAAGACCCTACTTTTTCACATTTTTTCAATGAATTCCAAGTCGTATATTTATTGGTACCTGACGATATATGTCGATTTTTATGATCGGACTTAAAATTGAAAATTCAAAATATGAGGTACTTGTTACTTATAAATATTTTTTTTGACTTTCTGAAAAGGTCTCAGTGACACTTATGAAGACCCTACGTTTTCACATTTTTTTCAATGAATTCCAAGACGTATATTTATTGGTACCTGACGATATATGTCGATTTTTATGATCGGACTTAGAATTAAAAATTCAAAATATGAGGTACTTGGTACTTATAAATATTTTTTTTGACTTTCTGAAAAGGTCTCAGTGACACTTATGAAGACCCTACGTTTTCACATTTTTTCAATGAATTCAAAGTCGTATATTTATTGGTACCTGACGATATATGTCGATTTTTATGATCGGACTTAAAATTGAAAATTCAAAATATGAGGTACTTGGTACTTATAAATATTTTTTTTGACTTTCTGAAAAGGTCTCAGTGACACTTATGAAGACCCTACGTTTTCACATTTTTTTCAATGAATTCCAAGTCGTATATTTATTGGTACCTGACGATATATGTCGATTTTTATGATCGGACTTAGAATTAAAAATTCAAAATATGAGGTACTTGGTACTTATAAATATTTTTTTTGACTTTCTGAAAAGGTCTCAGTGACACTTATGAAGACCCTACTTTTTCACATTTTTTCAATGAATTCCAAGTCGTATATTTATTGGTACCTGACGATATATGTCGATTTTTATGATCGGACTTAAAATTGAAAATTCAAAATATGAGGTACTTGGTACTTATAAATATTTTTTTTGACTTTCTGAAAAGGTCTCAGTGACACTTATGAAGACCCTACGTTTTCACATTTTTTTCAATGAATTCCAAGTCGTATATTTATTGGTACCTGACGATATATGTCGATTTTTATGATCGGACTTAGAATTAAAAATTCAAAATATGAGGTACTTGGTACTTATAAATATTTTTTTTGACTTTCTGAAAAGGTCTCAGTGACACTTATGAAGACCCTACGTTTTCACATTTTTTTCAATGAATTCCAAGTCGTATATTTATTGGTACCTGACGATATATGTCGATTTTTATGATCGGACTTAGAATTAAAAATTCAAAATATGAGGTACTTGGTACTTATAAATATTTTTTTTGACTTTCTGAAAAGGTCTCAGTGACACTTATGAAGACCCTACTTTTTCACATTTTTTCAATGAATTCCAAGTCGTATATTTATTGGTACCTGACGATATATGTCGATTTTTATGATCGGACTTAAAATTGAAAATTCAAAATATGAGGTACTTGTTACTTATAAATATTTTTTTTGACTTTCTGAAAAGGTCTCAGTGACACTTATGAAGACCCTACGTTTTCACATTTTTTTCAATGAATTCCAAGTCGTATATTTATTGGTACCTGACGATATATGTCGATTTTTATGATCGGACTTAAAATTGAAAATTCAAAATATGAGGTACTTGGTACTTATAAATATTTTTTTTGACTTTCTGAAAAGGTCTCAGTGACACTTATGAAGACCCTACGTTTTCACATTTTTTTCAATGAATTCCAAGTCGTATATTTATTGGTACCTGACGATATATGTCGATTTTTATGATCGGACTTAGAATTAAAAATTCAAAATATGAGGTACTTGGTACTTATAAATTTTTTTTTGACTTTCTGAAAAGGTCTCAGTGACACACATGAAGACCCTACGTTTTCACATTTTTTTCAATGAATTCCAAGTCGTATATTTTTTGGTACCTGACGATATATGTTGATTTTTATGATCGGACTTAGAATTAAAAATTCAAAATATGAGGTACTTGGTACTTATAAATATTTTTTTTGACTTTCTGAAAAGGTCTCAGTGACACTTATGAAGACCCTACGTTTTCACATTTTTTCAATGAATTCCAAGTCGTATATTTATTGGTACCTGACGATATATGTCGATTTTTATGATCGGACTTAAAATTGAAAATTCAAAATATGAGGTACTTGGTACTTATAAATATTTTTTTTGACTTTCTGAAAAGGTCTCAGTGACACTTATGAAGACCCTACGTTTTCACATTTTTTTCAATGAATTCCAAGTCGTATATTTATTGGTACCTGACGATATATGTCGATTTTTATGATCGGACTTAGAATTAAAAATTCAAAATATGAGGTACTTGGTACTTATAAATTTTTTTTTGACTTTCTGAAAAGGTCTCAGTGACACACATGAAGACCCTACGTTTTCACATTTTTTTCAATGAATTCCAAGTCGTATATTTTTTGGTACCTGACGATATATGTTGATTTTTATGATCGGACTTAGAATTAAAAATTCAAAATATGAGGTACTTGGTACTTATAAATATTTTTTTTGACTTTCTGAAAAGGTCTCAGTGACACTTATGAAGACCCTACGTTTTCACATTTTTTTCAATGAATTCCAAGACGTATATTTATTGGTACCTGACGATATATGTCGATTTTTATGATCGGACTTAGAATTAAAAATTCAAAATATGAGGTACTTGGTACTTATAAATATTTTTTTTGACTTTCTGAAAAGGTCTCAGTGACACTTATGAAGACCCTACGTTTTCACATTTTTTCAATGAATTCCAAGTCGTATATTTATTGGTACCTGACGATATATGTCGATTTTTATGATCGGACTTAAAATTGAAAATTCAAAATATGAGGTACTTGGTACTTATAAATATTTTTTTTGACTTTCTGAAAAGGTCTCAGTGACACTTATGAAGACCCTACGTTTTCACATTTTTTTCAATGAATTCCAAGTCGTATATTTATTGGTACCTGACGATATATGTCGATTTTTATGATCGGACTTAGAATTAAAAATTCAAAATATGAGGTACTTGGTACTTATAAATATTTTTTTTGACTTTCTGAAAAGGTCTCAGTGACACTTATGAAGACCCTACTTTTTCACATTTTTTCAATGAATTCCAAGTCGTATATTTATTGGTACCTGACGATATATGTCGATTTTTATGATCGGACTTAAAATTGAAAATTCAAAATATGAGGTACTTGGTACTTATAAATATTTTTTTTGACTTTCTGAAAAGGTCTCAGTGACACACATGAAGACCCTACGTTTTCACATTTTTTTCAATGAATTCCAAGTCGTATATTTTTTGGTACCTGACGATATATGTTGATTTTTATGATCGGACTTAGAATTAAAAATTCAAAATATGAGGTACTTGGTACTTATAAATATTTTTTTTGACTTTCTGAAAAGGTCTCAGTGACACTTATGAAGACCCTACGTTTTCACATTTTTTTCAATGAATTCCAAGACGTATATTTATTGGTACCTGACGATATATGTCGATTTTTATGATCGGACTTAGAATTAAAAATTCAAAATATGAGGTACTTGGTACTTATAAATATTTTTTTTGACTTTCTGAAAAGGTCTCAGTGACACTTATGAAGACCCTACGTTTTCACATTTTTTCAATGAATTCAAAGTCGTATATTTATTGGTACCTGACGATATATGTCGATTTTTATGATCGGACTTAAAATTGAAAATTCAAAATATGAGGTACTTGGTACTTATAAATATTTTTTTTGACTTTCTGAAAAGGTCTCAGTGACACTTATGAAGACCCTACGTTTTCACATTTTTTTCAATGAATTCCAAGTCGTATATTTATTGGTACCTGACGATATATGTCGATTTTTATGATCGGACTTAGAATTAAAAATTCAAAATATGAGGTACTTGGTACTTATAAATATTTTTTTTGACTTTCTGAAAAGGTCTCAGTGACACTTATGAAGACCCTACTTTTTCACATTTTTTCAATGAATTCCAAGTCGTATATTTATTGGTACCTGACGATATATGTCGATTTTTATGATCGGACTTAAAATTGAAAATTCAAAATATGAGGTACTTGGTACTTATAAATATTTTTTTTGACTTTCTGAAAAGGTCTCAGTGACACTTATGAAGACCCTACGTTTTCACATTTTTTTCAATGAATTCCAAGTCGTATATTTATTGGTACCTGACGATATATGTCGATTTTTATGATCGGACTTAGAATTAAAAATTCAAAATATGAGGTACTTGGTACTTATAAATATTTTTTTTGACTTTCTGAAAAGGTCTCAGTGACACTTATGAAGACCCTACGTTTTCACATTTTTTTCAATGAATTCCAAGTCGTATATTTATTGGTACCTGACGATATATGTCGATTTTTATGATCGGACTTAGAATTAAAAATTCAAAATATGAGGTACTTGGTACTTATAAATATTTTTTTTGACTTTCTGAAAAGGTCTCAGTGACACTTATGAAGACCCTACTTTTTCACATTTTTTCAATGAATTCCAAGTCGTATATTTATTGGTACCTGACGATATATGTCGATTTTTATGATCGGACTTAAAATTGAAAATTCAAAATATGAGGTACTTGTTACTTATAAATATTTTTTTTGACTTTCTGAAAAGGTCTCAGTGACACTTATGAAGACCCTACGTTTTCACATTTTTTTCAATGAATTCCAAGTCGTATATTTATTGGTACCTGACGATATATGTCGATTTTTATGATCGGACTTAAAATTGAAAATTCAAAATATGAGGTACTTGGTACTTATAAATATTTTTTTTGACTTTCTGAAAAGGTCTCAGTGACACTTATGAAGACCCTACGTTTTCACATTTTTTTCAATGAATTCCAAGTCGTATATTTATTGGTACCTGACGATATATGTCGATTTTTATGATCGGACTTAGAATTAAAAATTCAAAATATGAGGTACTTGGTACTTATAAATTTTTTTTTGACTTTCTGAAAAGGTCTCAGTGACACACATGAAGACCCTACGTTTTCACATTTTTTTCAATGAATTCCAAGTCGTATATTTTTTGGTACCTGACGATATATGTTGATTTTTATGATCGGACTTAAAATTGAAAATTCAAAATATGAGGTACTTGGTACTTATAAATATTTTTTTTGACTTTCTGAAAAGGTCTCAGTGACACTTATGAAGACCCTACGTTTTCACATTTTTTTCAATGAATTCCAAGTCGTATATTTATTGGTACCTGACGATATATGTCGATTTTTATGATCGGACTTAGAATTAAAAATTCAAAATATGAGGTACTTGGTACTTATAAATTTTTTTTTGACTTTCTGAAAAGGTCTCAGTGACACACATGAAGACCCTACGTTTTCACATTTTTTTCAATGAATTCCAAGTCGTATATTTTTTGGTACCTGACGATATATGTTGATTTTTATGATCGGACTTAGAATTAAAAATTCAAAATATGAGGTACTTGGTACTTATAAATATTTTTTTTGACTTTCTGAAAAGGTCTCAGTGACACTTATGAAGACCCTACGTTTTCACATTTTTTTCAATGAATTCCAAGACGTATATTTATTGGTACCTGACGATATATGTCGATTTTTATGATCGGACTTAGAATTAAAAATTCAAAATATGAGGTACTTGGTACTTATAAATATTTTTTTTGACTTTCTGAAAAGGTCTCAGTGACACTTATGAAGACCCTACGTTTTCACATTTTTTCAATGAATTCCAAGTCGTATATTTATTGGTACCTGACGATATATGTCGATTTTTATGATCGGACTTAAAATTGAAAATTCAAAATATGAGGTACTTGGTACTTATAAATATTTTTTTTGACTTTCTGAAAAGGTCTCAGTGACACTTATGAAGACCCTACGTTTTCACATTTTTTTCAATGAATTCCAAGTCGTATATTTATTGGTACCTGACGATATATGTCGATTTTTATGATCGGACTTAGAATTAAAAATTCAAAATATGAGGTACTTGGTACTTATAAATATTTTTTTTGACTTTCTGAAAAGGTCTCAGTGACACTTATGAAGACCCTACTTTTTCACATTTTTTCAATGAATTCCAAGTCGTATATTTATTGGTACCTGACGATATATGTCGATTTTTATGATCGGACTTAAAATTGAAAATTCAAAATATGAGGTACTTGGTACTTATAAATATTTTTTTTGACTTTCTGAAAAGGTCTCAGTGACACTTATGAAGACCCTACGTTTTCACATTTTTTTCAATGAATTCCAAGTCGTATATTTATTGGTACCTGACGATATATGTCGATTTTTATGATCGGACTTAGAATTAAAAATTCAAAATATGAGGTACTTGGTACTTATAAATATTTTTTTTGACTTTCTGAAAAGGTCTCAGTGACACTTATGAAGACCCTACTTTTTCACATTTTTTCAATGAATTCCAAGTCGTATATTTATTGGTACCTGACGATATATGTCGATTTTTATGATCGGACTTAAAATTGAAAATTCAAAATATGAGGTACTTGGTACTTATAAATATTTTTTTTGACTTTCTGAAAAGGTCTCAGTGACACTTATGAAGACCCTACGTTTTCACATTTTTTTCAATGAATTCCAAGTCGTATATTTATTGGTACCTGACGATATATGTCGATTTTTATGATCGGACTTAAAATTGAAAATTCAAAATATGAGGTACTTGGTACTTATAAATATTTTTTTTGACTTTCTGAAAAGGTCTCAGTGACACTTATGAAGACCCTACGTTTTCACATTTTTTTCAATGAATTCCAAGTCGTATATTTATTGGTACCTGACGATATATGTCGATTTTTATGATCGGACTTAGAATTAAAAATTCAAAATATGAGGTACTTGGTACTTATAAATTTTTTTTTGACTTTCTGAAAAGGTCTCAGTGACACACATGAAGACCCTACGTTTTCACATTTTTTTCAATGAATTCCAAGTCGTATATTTTTTGGTACCTGACGATATATGTTGATTTTTATGATCGGACTTAGAATTAAAAATTCAAAATATGAGGTACTTGGTACTTATAAATATTTTTTTTGACTTTCTGAAAAGGTCTCAGTGACACTTATGAAGACCCTACGTTTTCACATTTTTTTCAATGAATTCCAAGACGTATATTTATTGGTACCTGACGATATATGTCGATTTTTATGATCGGACTTAGAATTAAAAATTCAAAATATGAGGTACTTGGTACTTATAAATATTTTTTTTGACTTTCTGAAAAGGTCTCAGTGACACTTATGAAGACCCTACGTTTTCACATTTTTTCAATGAATTCCAAGTCGTATATTTATTGGTACCTGACGATATATGTCGATTTTTATGATCGGACTTAAAATTGAAAATTCAAAATATGAGGTACTTGGTACTTATAAATATTTTTTTTGACTTTCTGAAAAGGTCTCAGTGACACTTATGAAGACCCTACGTTTTCACATTTTTTTCAATGAATTCCAAGTCGTATATTTATTGGTACCTGACGATATATGTCGATTTTTATGATCGGACTTAGAATTAAAAATTCAAAATATGAGGTACTTGGTACTTATAAATTTTTTTTTGACTTTCTGAAAAGGTCTCAGTGACACACATGAAGACCCTACGTTTTCACATTTTTTTCAATGAATTCCAAGTCGTATATTTTTTGGTACCTGACGATATATGTTGATTTTTATGATCGGACTTAGAATTAAAAATTCAAAATATGAGGTACTTGGTACTTATAAATATTTTTTTTGACTTTCTGAAAAGGTCTCAGTGACACTTATGAAGACCCTACGTTTTCACATTTTTTTCAATGAATTCCAAGACGTATATTTATTGGTACCTGACGATATATGTCGATTTTTATGATCGGACTTAGAATTAAAAATTCAAAATATGAGGTACTTGGTACTTATAAATATTTTTTTTGACTTTCTGAAAAGGTCTCAGTGACACTTATGAAGACCCTACGTTTTCACATTTTTTCAATGAATTCCAAGTCGTATATTTATTGGTACCTGACGATATATGTCGATTTTTATGATCGGACTTAAAATTGAAAATTCAAAATATGAGGTACTTGGTACTTATAAATATTTTTTTTGACTTTCTGAAAAGGTCTCAGTGACACTTATGAAGACCCTACGTTTTCACATTTTTTTCAATGAATTCCAAGTCGTATATTTATTGGTACCTGACGATATATGTCGATTTTTATGATCGGACTTAGAATTAAAAATTCAAAATATGAGGTACTTGGTACTTATAAATATTTTTTTTGACTTTCTGAAAAGGTCTCAGTGACACTTATGAAGACCCTACTTTTTCACATTTTTTCAATGAATTCCAAGTCGTATATTTATTGGTACCTGACGATATATGTCGATTTTTATGATCGGACTTAAAATTGAAAATTCAAAATATGAGGTACTTGGTACTTATAAATATTTTTTTTGACTTTCTGAAAAGGTCTCAGTGACACTTATGAAGACCCTACGTTTTCACATTTTTTTCAATGAATTCCAAGTCGTATATTTATTGGTACCTGACGATATATGTCGATTTTTATGATCGGACTTAGAATTAAAAATTCAAAATATGAGGTACTTGGTACTTATAAATATTTTTTTTGACTTTCTGAAAAGGTCTCAGTGACACTTATGAAGACCCTACGTTTTCACATTTTTTTCAATGAATTCCAAGACGTATATTTATTGGTACCTGACGATATATGTCGATTTTTATGATCGGACTTAGAATTAAAAATTCAAAATATGAGGTACTTGGTACTTATAAATATTTTTTTTGACTTTCTGAAAAGGTCTCAATGACACTTATGAAGACCCTACGTTTTCACATTTTTTTCAATGAATTCCAAGACGTATATTTATTGGTACCTGACGATAAATGTCGATTTTTATGATCGGATTTAGAATTAAAAATTCAAAATATGAGGTACTTGGTACTTATAAATATTTTTTTTGACTTTCTGAAAAGGTCTCAGTGACACTTATGAAGACCCTACGTTTTCACATTTTTTTCAATGAATTCCCAGTCGTATATTTTTTGGTACCTGACGATATATGTCGATTTTTATGATCGGACTTAAAATTGAAAATTCAAAATATGAGGTACTTGGTACTTATAAATATTTTTTTTGACTTTCTGAAAAGGTCTCAGTGACACTTATGAAGACCCTACGTTTTCACATTTTTTTCAATGAATTCCAAGTCGTATATTTATTGGTACCTGACGATATATGTCGATTTTTATGATCGGACTTAAAATTGAAAATTCAAAATATGAGGTACTTGGTACTTATAAATATTTTTTTTGACTTTCTGAAAAGGTCTCAGTGACACTTATGAAGACCCTACGTTTTCACATTTTTTTCAATGAATTCCAAGTCGTATATTTATTGGTACCTGACGATATATGTCGATTTTTATGATCGGACTTAGAATTAAAAATTCAAAATATGAGGTACTTGGTACTTATAAATTTTTTTTTGACTTTCTGAAAAGGTCTCAGTGACACACATGAAGACCCTACGTTTTCACATTTTTTTCAATGAATTCCAAGTCGTATATTTTTTGGTACCTGACGATATATGTTGATTTTTATGATCGGACTTAGAATTAAAAATTCAAAATATGAGGTACTTGGTACTTATAAATATTTTTTTTGACTTTCTGAAAAGGTCTCAGTGACACTTATGAAGACCCTACGTTTTCACATTTTTTTCAATGAATTCCAAGACGTATATTTATTGGTACCTGACGATATATGTCGATTTTTATGATCGGACTTAGAATTAAAAATTCAAAATATGAGGTACTTGGTACTTATAAATATTTTTTTTGACTTTCTGAAAAGGTCTCAGTGACACTTATGAAGACCCTACGTTTTCACATTTTTTCAATGAATTCCAAGTCGTATATTTATTGGTACCTGACGATATATGTCGATTTTTATGATCGGACTTAAAATTGAAAATTCAAAATATGAGGTACTTGGTACTTATAAATATTTTTTTTGACTTTCTGAAAAGGTCTCAGTGACACTTATGAAGACCCTACGTTTTCACATTTTTTTCAATGAATTCCAAGTCGTATATTTATTGGTACCTGACGATATATGTCGATTTTTATGATCGGACTTAAAATTGAAAATTCAAAATATGAGGTACTTGGTACTTATAAATATTTTTTTTGACTTTCTGAAAAGGTCTCAGTGACACTTATGAAGACCCTACGTTTTCACATTTTTTTCAATGAATTCCAAGTCGTATATTTATTGGTACCTGACGATATATGTCGATTTTTATGATCGGACTTAGAATTAAAAATTCAAAATATGAGGTACTTGGTACTTATAAATATTTTTTTTGACTTTCTGAAAAGGTCTCAGTGACACTTATGAAGACCCTACGTTTTCACATTTTTTCAATGAATTCCAAGTCGTATATTTATTGGTACCTGACGATATATGTCGATTTTTATGATCGGACTTAAAATTGAAAATTCAAAATATGAGGTACTTGGTACTTATAAATATTTTTTTTGACTTTCTGAAAAGGTCTCAGTGACACTTATGAAGACCCTACGTTTTCACATTTTTTTCAATGAATTCCAAGACGTATATTTATTGGTACCTGACGATATATGTCGATTTTTATGATCGGACTTAAAATTGAAAATTCAAAATATGAGGTACTTGGTACTTATAAATATTTTTTTTGACTTTCTGAAAAGGTCTCAGTGACACTTATGAAGACCCTACGTTTTCACATTTTTTTCAATGAATTCCAAGTCGTATATTTATTGGTACCTGACGATATATGTCGATTTTTATGATCGGACTTAGAATTAAAAATTCAAAATATGAGGTACTTGGTACTTATAAATATTTTTTTTGACTTTCTGAAAAGGTCTCAGTGACACTTATGAAGACCCTACGTTTTCAAATTTTTTCAATGAATTCCAAGTCGTATATTTATTGGTACCTGACGATATATGTCGATTTTTATGATCGGACTTAAAATTGAAAATTCAAAATATGAGGTACTTGGTACTTATAAATATTTTTTTTGACTTTCTGAAAAGGTCTCAGTGACACTTATGAAGACCCTACGTTTTCACATTTTTTTCAATGAATTCCAAGTCGTATATTTATTGGTACCTGACGATATATGTCGATTTTTATGATCGGACTTAGAATTAAAAATTCAAAATATGAGGTACTTGGTACTTATAAATATTTTTTTTGACTTTCTGAAAAGGTCTAAGTGACACTTATGAAGACCCTACGTTTTCACATTTTTTTCAATGAATTCCAAGTCGTATATTTATTGGTACCTGACGATATATGTCGATTTTTATGATCGGACTTAAAATTGAAAATTCAAAATATGAGGTACTTGGTACTTATAAATATTTTTTTTGACTTTCTGAAAAGGTCTCAGTGACACTTATGAAGACCCTACGTTTTCACATTTTTTTCAATGAATTCCAAGTCGTATATTTATTGGTACCTGACGATATATGTCGATTTTTATGATCGGACTTAGAATTAAAAATTCAAAATATGAGGTACTTGGTACTTATAAATTTTTTTTTGACTTTCTGAAAAGGTCTCAGTGACACACATGAAGACCCTACGTTTTCACATTTTTTTCAATGAATTCCAAGTCGTATATTTTTTGGTACCTGACGATATATGTTGATTTTTATGATCGGACTTAGAATTAAAAATTCAAAATATGAGGTACTTGGTACTTATAAATATTTTTTTTGACTTTCTGAAAAGGTCTCAGTGACACTTATGAAGACCCTACGTTTTCACATTTTTTTCAATGAATTCCAAGACGTATATTTATTGGTACCTGACGATATATGTCGATTTTTATGATCGGACTTAGAATTAAAAATTCAAAATATGAGGTACTTGGTACTTATAAATATTTTTTTTGACTTTCTGAAAAGGTCTCAGTGACACTTATGAAGACCCTACGTTTTCACATTTTTTCAATGAATTCCAAGTCGTATATTTATTGGTACCTGACGATATATGTCGATTTTTATGATCGGACTTAAAATTGAAAATTCAAAATATGAGGTACTTGGTACTTATAAATATTTTTTTTGACTTTCTGAAAAGGTCTCAGTGACACTTATGAAGACCCTACGTTTTCACATTTTTTTCAATGAATTCCAAGTCGTATATTTATTGGTACCTGACGATATATGTCGATTTTTATGATCGGACTTAGAATTAAAAATTCAAAATATGAGGTACTTGGTACTTATAAATTTTTTTTTGACTTTCTGAAAAGGTCTCAGTGACACACATGAAGACCCTACGTTTTCACATTTTTTTCAATGAATTCCAAGTCGTATATTTTTTGGTACCTGACGATATATGTTGATTTTTATGATCGGACTTAGAATTAAAAATTCAAAATATGAGGTACTTGGTACTTATAAATATTTTTTTTGACTTTCTGAAAAGGTCTCAGTGACACTTATGAAGACCCTACGTTTTCACATTTTTTTCAATGAATTCCAAGACGTATATTTATTGGTACCTGACGATATATGTCGATTTTTATGATCGGACTTAAAATTGAAAATTCAAAATATGAGGTACTTGGTACTTATAAATATTTTTTTTGACTTTCTGAAAAGGTCTCAGTGACACTTATGAAGACCCTACGTTTTCACATTTTTTTCAATGAATTCCAAGTCGTATATTTATTGGTACCTGACGATATATGTCGATTTTTATGATCGGACTTAGAATTAAAAATTCAAAATATGAGGTACTTGGTACTTATAAATATTTTTTTTGACTTTCTGAAAAGGTCTCAGTGACACTTATGAAGACCCTACGTTTTCACATTTTTTCAATGAATTCCAAGTCGTATATTTATTGGTACCTGACGATATATGTCGATTTTTATGATCGGACTTAAAATTGAAAATTCAAAATATGAGGTACTTGGTACTTATAAATATTTTTTTTGACTTTCTGAAAAGGTCTCAGTGACACTTATGAAGACCCTACGTTTTCACATTTTTTTCAATGAATTCCAAGTCGTATATTTATTGGTACCTGACGATATATGTCGATTTTTATGATCGGACTTAGAATTAAAAATTCAAAATATGAGGTACTTGGTACTTATAAATATTTTTTTTGACTTTCTGAAAAGGTCTAAGTGACACTTATGAAGACCCTACGTTTTCACATTTTTTTCAATGAATTCCAAGACGTATATTTATTGGTACCTGACGATAAATGTCGATTTTTATGATCGGATTTAGAATTAAAAATTCAAAATATGAGGTACTTGGTACTTATAAATATTTTTTTTGACTTTCTGAAAAGGTCTCAGTGACACTTATGAAGACCCTACGTTTTCACATTTTTTTCAATGAATTCCCAGTCGTATATTTTTTGGTACCTGACGATATATGTCGATTTTTATGATCGGACTTAAAATTGAAAATTCAAAATATGAGGTACTTGGTACTTATAAATATTTTTTTTGACTTTCTGAAAAGGTCTCAGTGACACTTATGAAGACCCTACGTTTTCACATTTTTTTCAATGAATTCCAAGTCGTATATTTATTGGTACCTGACGATATATGTCGATTTTTATGATCGGACTTAAAATTGAAAATTCAAAATATGAGGTACTTGGTACTTATAAATATTTTTTTTGACTTTCTGAAAAGGTCTCAGTGACACTTATGAAGACCCTACGTTTTCACATTTTTTCAATGAATTCCAAGTCGTATATTTATTGGTACCTGACGATATATGTCGATTTTTATGATCTGACTTAAAATTGAAAATTCAAAATATGAGGTACTTGGTACTTATAAATATTTTTTTTGACTTTCTGAAAAGGTCTCAGTGACACTTATGAAGACCCTACGTTTTCACATTTTTTTCAATGAATTCCAAGTCGTATATTTATTGGTACCTGACGATATATGTCGATTTTTATGATCGGACTTAGAATTAAAAATTCAAAATATGAGGTACTTGGTACTTATAAATTTTTTTTTGACTTTCTGAAAAGGTCTCAGTGACACACATGAAGACCCTACGTTTTCACATTTTTTTCAATGAATTCCAAGTCGTATATTTTTTGGTACCTGACGATATATGTTGATTTTTATGATCGGACTTAGAATTAAAAATTCAAAATATGAGGTACTTGGTACTTATAAATATTTTTTTTGACTTTCTGAAAAGGTCTCAGTGACACTTATGAAGACCCTACGTTTTCACATTTTTTTCAATGAATTCCAAGTCGTATATTTATTGGTACCTGACGATATATGTCGATTTTTATGATCGGACTTAGAATTAAAAATTCAAAATATGAGGTACTTGGTACTTATAAATATTTTTTTTGACTTTCTGAAAAGGTCTCAGTGACACTTATGAAGACCCTACGTTTTCACATTTTTTCAATGAATTCCAAGTCGTATATTTATTGGTACCTGACGATATATGTCGATTTTTATGATCGGACTTAAAATTGAAAATTCAAAATATGAGGTACTTGGTACTTATAAATATTTTTTTTGACTTTCTGAAAAGGTCTCAGTGACACTTATGAAGACCCTACGTTTTCACATTTTTTTCAATGAATTCCAAGTCGTATATTTATTGGTACCTGACGATATATGTCGATTTTTATGATCGGACTTAGAATTAAAAATTCAAAATATGAGGTACTTGGTACTTATAAATTTTTTTTTGACTTTCTGAAAAGGTCTCAGTGACACACATGAAGACCCTACGTTTTCACATTTTTTTCAATGAATTCCAAGTCGTATATTTTTTGGTACCTGACGATATATGTTGATTTTTATGATCGGACTTAGAATTAAAAATTCAAAATATGAGGTACTTGGTACTTATAAATATTTTTTTTGACTTTCTGAAAAGGTCTCAGTGACACTTATGAAGACCCTACGTTTTCACATTTTTTTCAATGAATTCCAAGACGTATATTTATTGGTACCTGACGATATATGTCGATTTTTATGATCGGACTTAGAATTAAAAATTCAAAATATGAGGTACTTGGTACTTATAAATATTTTTTTTGACTTTCTGAAAAGGTCTCAGTGACACTTATGAAGACCCTACGTTTTCACATTTTTTCAATGAATTCCAAGTCGTATATTTATTGGTACCTGACGATATATGTCGATTTTTATGATCGGACTTAAAATTGAAAATTCAAAATATGAGGTACTTGGTACTTATAAATATTTTTTTTGACTTTCTGAAAAGGTCTCAGTGACACTTATGAAGACCCTACGTTTTCACATTTTTTTCAATGAATTCCAAGTCGTATATTTATTGGTACCTGACGATATATGTCGATTTTTATGATCGGACTTAGAATTAAAAATTCAAAATATGAGGTACTTGGTACTTATAAATTTTTTTTTGACTTTCTGAAAAGGTCTCAGTGACACACATGAAGACCCTACGTTTTCACATTTTTTTCAATGAATTCCAAGTCGTATATTTTTTGGTACCTGACGATATATGTTGATTTTTATGATCGGACTTAGAATTAAAAATTCAAAATATGAGGTACTTGGTACTTATAAATATTTTTTTTGACTTTCTGAAAAGGTCTCAGTGACACTTATGAAGACCCTACGTTTTCACATTTTTTTCAATGAATTCCAAGACGTATATTTATTGGTACCTGACGATATATGTCGATTTTTATGATCGGACTTAAAATTGAAAATTCAAAATATGAGGTACTTGGTACTTATAAATATTTTTTTTGACTTTCTGAAAAGGTCTCAGTGACACTTATGAAGACCCTACGTTTTCACATTTTTTTCAATGAATTCCAAGTCGTATATTTATTGGTACCTGACGATATATGTCGATTTTTATGATCGGACTTAGAATTAAAAATTCAAAATATGAGGTACTTGGTACTTATAAATATTTTTTTTGACTTTCTGAAAAGGTCTCAGTGACACTTATGAAGACCCTACGTTTTCACATTTTTTCAATGAATTCCAAGTCGTATATTTATTGGTACCTGACGATATATGTCGATTTTTATGATCGGACTTAAAATTGAAAATTCAAAATATGAGGTACTTGGTACTTATAAATATTTTTTTTGACTTTCTGAAAAGGTCTCAGTGACACTTATGAAGACCCTACGTTTTCACATTTTTTTCAATGAATTCCAAGTCGTATATTTATTGGTACCTGACGATATATGTCGATTTTTATGATCGGACTTAGAATTAAAAATTCAAAATATGAGGTACTTGGTACTTATAAATATTTTTTTTGACTTTCTGAAAAGGTCTAAGTGACACTTATGAAGACCCTACGTTTTCACATTTTTTTCAATGAATTCCAAGACGTATATTTATTGGTACCTGACGATAAATGTCGATTTTTATGATCGGATTTAGAATTAAAAATTCAAAATATGAGGTACTTGGTACTTATAAATATTTTTTTTGACTTTCTGAAAAGGTCTCAGTGACACTTATGAAGACCCTACGTTTTCACATTTTTTTCAATGAATTCCCAGTCGTATATTTTTTGGTACCTGACGATATATGTCGATTTTTATGATCGGACTTAAAATTGAAAATTCAAAATATGAGGTACTTGGTACTTATAAATATTTTTTTTGACTTTCTGAAAAGGTCTCAGTGACACTTATGAAGACCCTACGTTTTCACATTTTTTTCAATGAATTCCAAGTCGTATATTTATTGGTACCTGACGATATATGTCGATTTTTATGATCGGACTTAAAATTGAAAATTCAAAATATGAGGTACTTGGTACTTATAAATATTTTTTTTGACTTTCTGAAAAGGTCTCAGTGACACTTATGAAGACCCTACGTTTTCACATTTTTTCAATGAATTCCAAGTCGTATATTTATTGGTACCTGACGATATATGTCGATTTTTATGATCTGACTTAAAATTGAAAATTCAAAATATGAGGTACTTGGTACTTATAAATATTTTTTTTGACTTTCTGAAAAGGTCTCAGTGACACTTATGAAGACCCTACGTTTTCACATTTTTTTCAATGAATTCCAAGTCGTATATTTATTGGTACCTGACGATATATGTCGATTTTTATGATCGGACTTAGAATTAAAAATTCAAAATATGAGGTACTTGGTACTTATAAATTTTTTTTTGACTTTCTGAAAAGGTCTCAGTGACACACATGAAGACCCTACGTTTTCACATTTTTTTCAATGAATTCCAAGTCGTATATTTTTTGGTACCTGACGATATATGTTGATTTTTATGATCGGACTTAGAATTAAAAATTCAAAATATGAGGTACTTGGTACTTATAAATATTTTTTTTGACTTTCTGAAAAGGTCTCAGTGACACTTATGAAGACCCTACGTTTTCACATTTTTTTCAATGAATTCCAAGTCGTATATTTATTGGTACCTGACGATATATGTCGATTTTTATGATCGGACTTAGAATTAAAAATTCAAAATATGAGGTACTTGGTACTTATAAATATTTTTTTTGACTTTCTGAAAAGGTCTCAGTGACACTTATGAAGACCCTACGTTTTCACATTTTTTCAATGAATTCCAAGTCGTATATTTATTGGTACCTGACGATATATGTCGATTTTTATGATCGGACTTAAAATTGAAAATTCAAAATATGAGGTACTTGGTACTTATAAATATTTTTTTTGACTTTCTGAAAAGGTCTCAGTGACACTTATGAAGACCCTACGTTTTCACATTTTTTTCAATGAATTCCAAGTCGTATATTTATTGGTACCTGACGATATATGTCGATTTTTATGATCGGACTTAGAATTAAAAATTCAAAATATGAGGTACTTGGTACTTATAAATTTTTTTTTGACTTTCTGAAAAGGTCTCAGTGACACACATGAAGACCCTACGTTTTCACATTTTTTTCAATGAATTCCAAGTCGTATATTTTTTGGTACCTGACGATATATGTTGATTTTTATGATCGGACTTAGAATTAAAAATTCAAAATATGAGGTACTTGGTACTTATAAATATTTTTTTTGACTTTCTGAAAAGGTCTCAGTGACACTTATGAAGACCCTACGTTTTCACATTTTTTTCAATGAATTCCAAGACGTATATTTATTGGTACCTGACGATATATGTCGATTTTTATGATCGGACTTAGAATTAAAAATTCAAAATATGAGGTACTTGGTACTTATAAATATTTTTTTTGACTTTCTGAAAAGGTCTCAGTGACACTTATGAAGACCCTACGTTTTCACATTTTTTCAATGAATTCCAAGTCGTATATTTATTGGTACCTGACGATATATGTCGATTTTTATGATCGGACTTAAAATTGAAAATTCAAAATATGAGGTACTTGGTACTTATAAATATTTTTTTTGACTTTCTGAAAAGGTCTCAGTGACACTTATGAAGACCCTACGTTTTCACATTTTTTTCAATGAATTCCAAGTCGTATATTTATTGGTACCTGACGATATATGTCGATTTTTATGATCGGACTTAGAATTAAAAATTCAAAATATGAGGTACTTGGTACTTATAAATATTTTTTTTGACTTTCTGAAAAGGTCTCAGTGACACTTATGAAGACCCTACGTTTTCACATTTTTTCAATGAATTCCAAGTCGTATATTTATTGGTACCTGACGATATATGTCGATTTTTATGATCGGACTTAAAATTGAAAATTCAAAATATGAGGTACTTGGTACTTATAAATATTTTTTTTGACTTTCTGAAAAGGTCTCAGTGACACTTATGAAGACCCTACGTTTTCACATTTTTTTCAATGAATTCCAAGTCGTATATTTATTGGTACCTGACGATATATGTCGATTTTTATGATCGGACTTAGAATTAAAAATTCAAAATATGAGGTACTTGGTACTTATAAATATTTTTTTTGACTTTCTGAAAAGGTCTCAGTGACACTTATGAAGACCCTACGTTTTCACATTTTTTTCAATGAATTCCAAGTCGTATATTTATTGGTACCTGACGATATATGTCGATTTTTATGATCGGACTTAGAATTAAAAAAAAGTTTGGCGCCATCAACGCGCCGGGCTCAAATATTCGCATCGGCAGTATCGTCATGCAAAGCATAGAGGGGGATCGAGCGATTTGGCACGTTGCATCCAAAGAGAGAACAGGTGACAAGAAGCACAAAAACCCGGGAAGGTTTTACAGAAATGAGGTGGCTGCTCTTACTGCTTTGCATGACAAAATGAGGGAACAAAAACTTCAGAAAATTGCCATAACTAAATTGGGAGCTGGATTGGATGGCATTCCATGGAAATTCACAAAACAAAAGCTGAGAGAGATCTTCGCAGATGATGACGTTACTCTGGTAGTGCACTACCTTCCTCGGAGGGAAGAGTTGCAGCGCGCCCCTTCATCTCCGACAAACAGGACCTGGAGAACTGCTGGGTCGTGGACGCACAAGTCGAAGAGCTTTGTCGTAGGTAAAGCAACAAAGAAGCAAAGGACACTGCCCGTTTCGGATATGCTTGAGAGCGGCTCTTCGTCTAATGCAACACTGGGAGGTGACGAGGAAACGCTGCTCGATCGCCTAAACGTCACTTTGAGTAGTATGAGATCGGAAATACAGCAGACCCGACAGAGCATCGAGGAGCCGGCTACTGAGCGTTGTTCGTCACCAGGAATCTCGACATTCGTCCCTGAGGATAATAAGCAAATAAACTCACAAACATGTTCTTTTGTTTCAGCTGCGCTGCCGTGCCACTTAATCAGCAGCGATCAACATGTGGCAAGGCCCGCAGCTTTCCCCGGGCAAGGCAGTGCCCCATCAGAATCTGCCAAAGTCACAGCAGGAACAGGTGGACAAGCTAGGTGCACACCGGAGACCTGTAAAAAAGCTGGGGTGCCCTCCCGTGCGCCTAGCCCCACCTCATCGCCAGCTAATAAAGGTGATAAAAATTTAAATCAGACTACCAATCCTGATGAGGTACGCACTTGCAGTCTGGAGCCCAATAAGCTACCTGGTGGGGCTGTGTCACAGACGAGAGGGACTGGATGGAGGGACGCTCATGACCGTAAACTGACTGCATTCTTTGCTAACCTCGAGCGTGAAAGCGGATTGCTTCGGGAAGGCTCTGTCGGTGGGGGTAGCCTACCCCCGCTGCCCCTACCTGTTTTATCTCAAAATCCCCCCCGACAACCTTCCACTGTTATGGTGAGTGGAACTGAGAGAAGTCTTGCAAAGGAGGTCCTAATTTCTTCTTCGCCCGAGCACCCAGTCTTAATTGCGGCCCCAGAGGCACCAGAAACAGTCGACCTGACAAGTTTCATGAATGACCAGATGGCCGGAGTGAAACGCAGCATCGATGCGTTGACTGAACAATTACGTGAGTCACATCCTGAGGGCAGGAAACGTTCACTGCAGAAAGTAGCTGCTACTCGCACCAGTACGCTGCGCGCTTCAACCAAACCGTCTCCGAAGATTGCAGCACCATCGCCTTCCAAGTCCGTAACGATTAATTACAGAAAGAGCTCAAAAAACGCAATCAGCAAGTCTCTCCACAAGGTCGCGTAAAAAAGAATGGTCAAAGTAAAGTTGAAAATTTGAAAATCGCTCTTTTAAATATCCAAGGCGTTAAATCTGCAGAAAAATTAGCGAATTTCGAAAATTACATAACTAATTTGCGCGAAAAGCCCTCAATCATTGTAATAAATGAGCATTGGCTCTGTTCTAAGGAAGTCAAACATTTTAGCATAACTAATTATAAAACTGTTACTTTCTTTGGCCGTAAGATAAGAGAAAGAGGGGGAGTGCTAATTTTAGTCAAAAAAGGCCTCAAATTTAATTGCAAGAAACTATTTCCAACTTCTATTGAATTTAGATTCGAAACTTGTGGAGTTGAATTGAAGGTTGCAAATCGAATTATTACGCTTTTGACGGTGTACCGACCGAGTAATCCTGAAAACAGAGATATTGAGTTCTTCATTGAAAATTTGGAAAATCTTATTGAGAAGTTTATAAGTCCAGAGAAAGAGATGTTACTAGTTGGTGATTTGAATGTTGATCTTAACTCAGACAATGCTGATAAAATGAAATTACTGAACTTAATGGATGGCTATGAAATGTCACTGGTAAATGGAATCGAAGCTACCCGGGTTACAAACACATCAGCAACTTTGATTGATCATGTATTTAGTTCCTTAAAGTGCTCGCATACTTCTTTTGTCAGTGATGTATTTTTTAGCGACCATAGAATGGTGTCTGTTAATTTTCAAATTCCAATTGAACTCGATAGAGATTATTACAAAATTATCAGGAGATTCTCTGACAGTAACTGGACTGAATTTTTCCACCTCTTAAGTACAGAAAGTTGGACCGAAGTTTATGAAAGTGATGATATTGATGATATGTGCTGTAAATTCATGGATAAGCTTACTATGTACTTTGAAATGAGTTTCCCAAAGGAGAAAATATTAATTAGAGTAAATAGGAAAAATAATGCCGATTCTGAGTTTCTTCGTAAGCAAAAGGAAGAATTAAGGCTCTTGGGTGCCCAAATATCTACACTGAAAAGGAATGATCCTAACTGTGACAGATTAAGAAGTCTTAAATTCAAATATAAAAGTAAACAAAAGTACGTTGGCTTTCTCATAAATGATGCAGTCCGAACTCACAATGACCAGAAAATGTTAAAAGCCTCTAATAAGACTGGTATGGCCTGGAAAATTATTAACGAAACTTGCAACTTGAACCAAGATAAACACGAAAATGATATTAAGCAAATTGAAATTGATGGTGAAATGGAAAAGGATTTACAGAAAATTTGCAACTTTTTAAATAAAAAATTTGTTGAACCTCAGGTAAATCTTAGTAGTGATGAAATTGAACTCTGTACTGAGAGTATTGTTTCAAATGGAATAAAATTTACTGCTCAGCCTGACGTTACCCCATTTGAAATAGAAAAAATTTTGAAGTTATTCCCGTCAAAGAAATCATCTAGCTGGGATGGATTATCTATGGATACGTTGAAAAAGATTTCTGGTTATATAGTGTTCCCTGTGGCATTTATGGTGAATGAGTCGTTTCGCACTGGTAAATTCCCGGAAGTGCTAAAATTAACTGTAATCAAGCCATTGTACAAAAAGAAGGGTGAGAAATCCGATGCTAGTAGTTATCGCCCAATAGCCTTAACATCTTCTGTAGCAAAAGTATTTGAGAAATGTTTCCTAAATAGAATTGAAAGCTATTTCGCTGAAAACAATCTCCTTGCGGACGAGCAGCACGGTTTTCGAAAAGGCAGGAGCACAGTGACTGCACTTTTTAAGTTAGTGTCCGAAATCTACGATTCGTTGGAAAATAGAGAAAAAAATCAATGTGATTCTGTATGACTTTTCTAATGCCTTTGGGTGTGTCGTTCCCGAAATACTGCTTGCAAAACTGAAAAAATTTGGAATTGATGATGTATCCCTCCTTTGGTTAAAGTCCTTTCTTACTGATAGAAAACAACTTGTTCAACTTTTTGGTGTGGGTGAAAATGGCGAGCAAAAATTATTTGAGTCAACAATGGAAAATGTTTCGATTGGCGTACCACAAGGAACAGTATTGGGCCCTTTTGGCTATTCCTCCTACGGTAATGATATGCCCTTAAAAATCATTGTCGCCGCTCTTATCTTGTTCGCAGATGATTCATCTTTTATTGTAAAGGCTGGAAACTACAAAGCCTTGAACGAAAAAACTGCTGTGGCTAATGACAAAATGATAGATTTTGCCAGTAATAACCGCTTAAGATTGAACGAAAAGAAAACTCAGGTGCTGCAAATGCATACTGCTCAAACTAGTAAATTGGAACCGCCTGTAATCAGACGCTGAAATTGAAGTGGTAAATCAAGCAAAAATACTTGGTGTAATGCTCTCTGATACAATGAACTGGAGCACCCAATGCGATCAGGTTGTAGCGAAACTGAGAAGTACCACGTACCTTTTTGTTAAATTAAGGCAGCGCATTCAAACTAAATTGCTAAGAGATGTATATTTCGCCCATGTTCAAAGTCACTTACTATACTCAATTGTAATTTGGGGTGGGTCGCCTATGTTGGAAAAGGTTTTCATTGCTCAAAAGAGAGTTATCCGTGCGATGGCAGGTAAAAGATACTGGAAGGCATTGACACCTGTCGAGTCTTGCCGACCACTTTTTGAAGAATTTCAGATCCTGCCAGCTTTCTCTGTGTACGCCTTTGAATGTGTTAAATTTTACAAAAAGTATCCTGAATTGTTCCTCAAAAATTCTGAAAGCAAGGTGCACCAGAATCGCAGTACTCGAAATAAACCTATAGCGGAGCAAGACTTATTTGTCAAACCAAACAGACTGTTGCTGACTGCGCAGTCCCCTCACATCATGATCCCTAGAATTTTCAATCATCTTCCCGATAGAATCAAAAACATTGATAGTTATCAAGTGTTTAAGAATCATATCATCATTTTTATGATCAGACTTAGAATTAAAAATTCAAAATATGAGGTACTTGGTACTTATAAATATTTTTTTTTACTTTCTGAAAAGGTCTCAGTGACACTTATGAAGACCCTACGTTTTCACATTTTTTTCAATGAATTCCATGTCGTATATTTATTGGTACCTGACGATATATGTCGATTTTTATGATCAGACTTAGAATTAAAAATTCAAAATATGAGGTACTTGGTACTTATAAATATTTTTTTTGACTTTCTGAAAAGGTCTCAGTGACACTTATGAAGACCCTACGTTTTCACATTTTTTTCAATGAATTCCAAGTCGTATATTTATTGGTACCTGACGATATATGTCGATTTTTATGATCAGACTTAGAATTAAAAATTCAAAATATGAGGTACTTGGTACTTATAAATATTTTTTTTGACTTTCTGAAAAGGTCTCAGTGACACTTATGAAGACCCTACGTTTTCACATTTTTTTCAATGAATTCCAAGTCGTATATTTATTGGTACCTGACGATATATGTCGATTTTTATGATCAGACTTAGAATTAAAAATTCAAAATATGAGGTACTTGGTACTTATAAATATTTTTTTTGACTTTCTGAAAAGGTCTCAGTGACACTTATGAAGACCCTACGTTTTCACATTTTTTTCAATGAATTCCAAGTCGTATATTTATTGGTACCTGACGATATATGTCGATTTTTATGATCAGACTTAGAATTAAAAATTCAAAATATGAGGTACTTGGTACTTATAAATATTATTTTTGACTTTCTGAAAAGGTCTCAGTGACACTTATGAAGACCCTACGTTTTCACATTTTTTTCAATGAATTCCAAGTCGTATATTTATTGGTACCTGACGATATATGTCGATTTTTATGATCAGACTTAGAATTAAAAATTCAAAATATGAGGTACTTGGTACTTATAAATATTTTTTTTGACTTTCTGAAAAGGTCTCAGTGACACTTATGAAGACCCTACGTTTTAACATTTTTTTCAATGAATTCCAAGTCGTATATTTATTGGTACCTGACGATATATGTCGATTTTTATGATCAGACTTAGAATTAAAAATTCAAAATATGAGGTACTTGGTACTTATAAATATTTTTTTTGACTTTCTGAAAAGGTCTCAGTGACACATATGAAGACCCTACGTTTTCACATTTTTTTCAATGAATTCCAAGTCTAATATTTATTGGTACCTGACTAACCTGACGATATATGTCGATTTTTATGATCAGACTTAGAATTAAAAATTCAAAATATGAGGTACTTGGTACTTTTTTGACTTTCTGAAAAGGTCTCAGTGACACTTATGAAGACCCTACGTTTTCACATTTTTTTCAATGAATTCCAAGTCGTATATTTATTGGTACCTGACGATATATGTCGATTTTTATGATCAGACTTAGAATTAAAAATTCAAAATATGAGGTACTTGGTACTTATAAATATTTTTTTTGACTTTCTGAAAAGGTCTCAGTGACACTTATGAAGACCCTACGTTTTCACATTTTTTTCAATGAATTCCAAGTCGTATATTTATTGGTACCTGACGATATATGTCGATTTTTATGATCAGACTTAGAATTAAAAATTCAAAATATGAGGTACTTGGTACTTATAAATATTTTTTTTGACTTTCTGAAAAGGTCTCAGTGACACTTATGAAGACCCTACGTTTTCACATTTTTTTCAATGAATTCCAAGTCGTATATTTATTGGTACCTGACGATATATGTCAATTTTTATGATCAGACTTAGAATTAAAAATTCAAAATATGAGGTACTTGGTACTTATAAATATTTTTTTTGACTTTCTGAAAAGGTCTCAGTGACACTTATGAAGACCCTACGTTTTCACATTTTTTTCAATGAATTCCAAGTCGTATATTTATTGGTACCTGACGATATATGTCGATTTTTATGATCAGACTTAGAATTAAAAATTCAAAATATGAGGTACTTGGTACTTATAAATATTTTTTTTGACTTTCTGAAAAGGTCTCAGTGACACTTATGAAGACCCTACGTTTTCACATTTTTTTCAATGAATTCCAAGTCGTATATTTATTGGTACCTGACTAACCTGACGATATATGTCGATTTTTATGATCAGACTTAGAATTAAAAATTCAAAATATGAGGTACTTGGTACTTATAAATATTTTTTTTGACTTTCTGAAAAGGTCTCAGTGACACTTATGAAGACCCTACGTTTTCACATTTTTTTCAACGAATTCCAAGTCTAATATTTATTGGTACCTGACTAACCTGACGATATATGTCGATTTTTATGATCAGACTTAGAATTAAAAATTCAAAATATGAGGTACTTGGTACTTATAAATATTTTTTTTGACTTTCTGAAAAGGTCTCAGTGACACTTATGAAGACCCTACGTTTTCACATTTTTTTCAATGAATTCCAAGTCGTATATTTATTGGTACCTGACTAACCTGACGATATATGTCGATTTTTATGATCAGACTTAGAATTAAAAATTCAAAATATGAGGTACTTGGTACTTATAAATATTTTTTTTGACTTTCTGAAAAGGTCTCAGTGACACTTATGAAGACCCTACGTTTTCACATTTTTTTCAATGAATTCCAAGTCGTATATTTATTGGTACCTGACGATATATGTCGATTTTTATGATCAGACTTAGAATTAAAAATTCAAAATATGAGGTACTTGGTACTTATAAATATTTTTTTTGACTTTCTGAAAAGGTCTCAGTGACACTTATGAAGACCCTACGTTTTAACATTTTTTTCAATGAATTCCAAGTCGTATATTTATTGGTACCTGACGATATATGTCGATTTTTATGATCAGACTTAGAATTAAAAATTCAAAATATGAGGTACTTGGTACTTATAAATATTTTTTTTGACTTTCTGAAAAGGTCTCAGTGACACTTATGAAGACCCTACGTTTTCACATTTTTTTCAATGAATTCCAAGTCGTATATTTATTGGTACCTGACGATATATGTCGATTTTTATGATCAGACTTAGAATTAAAAATTCAAAATATGAGGTACTTGGTACTTATAAATATTTTTTTTGACTTTCTGAAAAGGTCTCAGTGACACTTATGAAGACCCTACGTTTTCACATTTTTTTCAATGAATTCCAAGTCGTATATTTATTGGTACCTGACGATATATGTCAATTTTTATGATCAGACTTAGAATTAAAAATTCAAAATATGAGGTACTTGGTACTTATAAATATTTTTTTTGACTTTCTGAAAAGGTCTCAGTGACACTTATGAAGACCCTACGTTTTCACATTTTTTTCAATGAATTCCAAGTCGTATATTTATTGGTACCTGACGATATATGTCGATTTTTATGATCAGACTTAGAATTAAAAATTCAAAATATGAGGTACTTGGTACTTATAAATATTTTTTTTGACTTTCTGAAAAGGTCTCAGTGACACTTATGAAGACCCTACGTTTTCACATTTTTTTCAATGAATTCCAAGTCGTATATTTATTGGTACCTGACTAACCTGACGATATATGTCGATTTTTATGATCAGACTTAGAATTAAAAATTCAAAATATGAGGTACTTGGTACTTATAAATATTTTTTTTGACTTTCTGAAAAGGTCTCAGTGACACTTATGAAGACCCTACGTTTTCACATTTTTTTCAACGAATTCCAAGTCTAATATTTATTGGTACCTGACTAACCTGACGATATATGTCGATTTTTATGATCAGACTTAGAATTAAAAATTCAAAATATGAGGTACTTGGTACTTTTTTGACTTTCTGAAAAGGTCTCAGTGACACTTATGAAGACCCTACGTTTTCACATTTTTTTCAATGAATTCCAAGTCTAATATTTATTGGTACCTGACTAACCTGACGATATATGTCGATTTTTATGATCAGACTTAGAATTAAAAATTCAAAATATGAGGTACTTGGTACTTATAAATATTTTTTTTGACTTTCTGAAAAGGTCTCAGTGACACTTATGAAGACCCTACGTTTTCACATTTTTTTCAATGAATTCCAAGTCTAATATTTATTGGTACCTGACTAACCTGACGATATATGTCGATTTTTATGATCAGACTTAGAATTAAAAATTCAAAATATGAGGTACTTGGTACTTATAAATATTTTTTTTGACTTTCTGAAAAGGTCTCAGTGACACTTATGAAGACCCTACGTTTTCACATTTTTTTCAATGAATTCCAAGTCGTATATTTATTGGTACCTGACTAACCTGACGATATATGTCGATTTTTATGATCAGACTTAGAATTTAAAATTCAAAATATGAGGTACTTGGTACTTATAAATATTTTTTTTGACTTTCTGAAAAGGTCTCAGTGACACTTATGAAGACCCTACGTTTTCACATTTTTTTCAATGAATTCCAAGTCTAATATTTATTGGTACCTGACTAACCTGACGATATATGTCGATTTTTATGATCAGACTTAGAATTAAAAATTCAAAATATGAGGTACTTGGTACTTTTTTGACTTTCTGAAAAGGTCTCAGTGACACTTATGAAGACCCTACGTTTTCACATTTTTTTCAATGAATTCCAAGTCTAATATTTATTGGTACCTGACTAACCTGACGATATATGTCGATTTTTATGATCAGACTTAGAATTAAAAATTCAAAATATGAGGTACTTGGTACTTATAAATATTTTTTTGACTTTCTGAAAAGGTCTCTGGCGATCTAATGAAGCGTTGGATACTTGTAAACCATTATTTGTCAAATATAATATAATGACCGTGCCATCGTTGTATATACTTGAATGTATAAAATTCTTGGTGCAAAACCGAAACCTATTTCAGAAATATAGTGATACTGTAGATACAAGGAGAGTGACTAGACATAATCAGACTAATCTTTGCTGTAATGATTTGGTTGTGAAAGAAGTAAAGCTTAAGAAATCTGTAGAAAACCCAGAAATCATGATCCCCAGAATATTAAATGCATTACCGATATCTTTAAAAGTCCTCGAAAATGACGAGGTTCTTGTAAAAATGGTGAAAGCTTTTGTGTTAGAGCACAAAATCTATGACTTGAACGAATTTTATCGTTTAAATAATGCCATGTACACTGACCCTTTTTAAAAAGCTGTTATTTACTATGTATGTTATGTGGTATATAATGCTTAACAAAATAAAGAAATCTTGAATCTTGAATCTTGAATCAGTGACACTTATGAAGACCCTACGTTTTCACATTTTTTTCAATGAATTCCAAGTCGTATATTTATTGGTACCTGACGATATATGTCGATTTTTATGATCAGACTTAGAATTAAAAATTCAAAATATGAGGTACTTGGTACTTATAAATATTTTTTTTGACTTTCTGAAAAGGTCTCAGTGACACTTATGAAGACCCTACGTTTTCACATTTTTTTCAATGAATTCCAAGTCGTATATTTATTGGTACCTGACGATATATGTCGATTTTTATGATCAGACTTAGAATTAAAAATTCAAAATATGAGGTACTTGGTACTTATAAATATTTTTTTTGACTTTCTGAAAAGGTCTCAGTGACACTTATGAAGACCCTACGTTTTAACATTTTTTTCAATGAATTCCAAGTCGTATATTTATTGGTACCTGACGATATATGTCGATTTTTATGATCAGACTTAGAATTAAAAATTCAAAATATGAGGTACTTGGTACTTATAAATATTTTTTTTGACTTTCTGAAAAGGTCTCAGTGACACATATGAAGACCCTACGTTTTCACATTTTTTTCAATGAATTCCAAGTCTAATATTTATTGGTACCTGACTAACCTGACGATATATGTCGATTTTTATGATCAGACTTAGAATTAAAAATTCAAAATATGAGGTACTTGGTACTTTTTTGACTTTCTGAAAAGGTCTCAGTGACACTTATGAAGACCCTACGTTTTCACATTTTTTTCAATGAATTCCAAGTCGTATATTTATTGGTACCTGACGATATATGTCGATTTTTATGATCAGACTTAGAATTAAAAATTCAAAATATGAGGTACTTGGTACTTATAAATATTTTTTTTGACTTTCTGAAAAGGTCTCAGTGACACTTATGAAGACCCTACGTTTTCACATTTTTTTCAATGAATTCCAAGTCGTATATTTATTGGTACCTGACGATATATGTCGATTTTTATGATCAGACTTAGAATTAAAAATTCAAAATATGAGGTACTTGGTACTTATAAATATTTTTTTTGACTTTCTGAAAAGGTCTCAGTGACACTTATGAAGACCCTACGTTTTCACATTTTTTTCAATGAATTCCAAGTCGTATATTTATCGGTACCTGACGATATATGTCAATTTTTATGATCAGACTTAGAATTAAAAATTCAAAATATGAGGTACTTGGTACTTATAAATATTTTTTTTGACTTTCTGAAAAGGTCTCAGTGACACTTATGAAGACCCTACGTTTTCACATTTTTTTCAATGAATTCCAAGTCGTATATTTATTGGTACCTGACGATATATGTCGATTTTTATGATCAGACTTAGAATTAAAAATTCAAAATATGAGGTACTTGGTACTTATAAATATTTTTTTTGACTTTCTGAAAAGGTCTCAGTGACACTTATGAAGACCCTACGTTTTCACATTTTTTTCAATGAATTCCAAGTCGTATATTTATTGGTACCTGACTAACCTGACGATATATGTCGATTTTTATGATCAGACTTAGAATTAAAAATTCAAAATATGAGGTACTTGGTACTTATAAATATTTTTTTTGACTTTCTGAAAAGGTCTCAGTGACACTTATGAAGACCCTACGTTTTCACATTTTTTTCAACGAATTCCAAGTCTAATATTTATTGGTACCTGACTAACCTGACGATATATGTCGATTTTTATGATCAGACTTAGAATTAAAAATTCAAAATATGAGGTACTTGGTACTTATAAATATTTTTTTTGACTTTCTGAAAAGGTCTCAGTGACACTTATGAAGACCCTACGTTTTCACATTTTTTTCAATGAATTCCAAGTCGTATATTTATTGGTACCTGACTAACCTGACGATATATGTCGATTTTTATGATCAGACTTAGAATTAAAAATTCAAAATATGAGGTACTTGGTACTTATAAATATTTTTTTTGACTTTCTGAAAAGGTCTCAGTGACACTTATGAAGACCCTACGTTTTCACATTTTTTTCAATGAATTCCAAGTCGTATATTTATTGGTACCTGACGATATATGTCGATTTTTATGATCAGACTTAGAATTAAAAATTCAAAATATGAGGTACTTGGTACTTATAAATATTTTTTTTGACTTTCTGAAAAGGTCTCAGTGACACTTATGAAGACCCTACGTTTTCACATTTTTTTCAATGAATTCCAAGTCGTATATTTATTGGTACCTGACTAACCTGACGATATATGTCGATTTTTATGATCAGACTTAGAATTAAAAATTCAAAATATGAGGTACTTGGTACTTATAAATATTTTTTTTGACTTTCTGAAAAGGTCTCAGTGACACTTATGAAGACCCTACGTTTTCACATTTTTTTCAACGAATTCCAAGTCTAATATTTATTGGTACCTGACTAACCTGACGATATATGTCGATTTTTATGATCAGACTTAGAATTAAAAATTCAAAATATGAGGTACTTGGTACTTTTTTGACTTTCTGAAAAGGTCTCAGTGACACTTATGAAGACCCTACGTTTTCACATTTTTTTCAATGAATTCCAAGTCTAATATTTATTGGTACCTGACTAACCTGACGATATATGTCGATTTTTATGATCAGACTTAGAATTAAAAATTCAAAATATGAGGTACTTGGTACTTATAAATATTTTTTTTGACTTTCTGAAAAGGTCTCAGTGACACTTATGAAGACCCTACGTTTTCACATTTTTTTCAATGAATTCCAAGTCTAATATTTATTGGTACCTGACTAACCTGACGATATATGTCGATTTTTATGATCAGACTTAGAATTAAAAATTCAAAATATGAGGTACTTGGTACTTATAAATATTTTTTTTGACTTTCTGAAAAGGTCTCAGTGACACTTATGAAGACCCTACGTTTTCACATTTTTTTCAATGAATTCCAAGTCGTATATTTATTGGTACCTGACTAACCTGACGATATATGTCGATTTTTATGATCAGACTTAGAATTTAAAATTCAAAATATGAGGTACTTGGTACTTATAAATATTTTTTTTGACTTTCTGAAAAGGTCTCAGTGACACTTATGAAGACCCTACGTTTTCACATTTTTTTCAATGAATTCCAAGTCTAATATTTATTGGTACCTGACTAACCTGACGATATATGTCGATTTTTATGATCAGACTTAGAATTAAAAATTCAAAATATGAGGTACTTGGTACTTTTTTGACTTTCTGAAAAGGTCTCAGTGACACTTATGAAGACCCTACGTTTTCACATTTTTTTCAATGAATTCCAAGTCTAATATTTATTGGTACCTGACTAACCTGACGATATATGTCGATTTTTATGATCAGACTTAGAATTAAAAATTCAAAATATGAGGTACTTGGTACTTATAAATATTTTTTTGACTTTCTGAAAAGGTCTCTGGCGATCTAATGAAGCGTTGGATACTTGTAAACCATTATTTGTCAAATATAATATAATGACCGTGCCATCGTTGTATATACTTGAATGTATAAAATTCTTGGTGCAAAACCGAAACCTATTTCAGAAATATAGTGATACTGTAGATACAAGGAGAGTGACTAGACATAATCAGACTAATCTTTGCTGTAATGATTTGGTTGTGAAAGAAGTAAAGCTTAAGAAATCTGTAGAAAACCCAGAAATCATGATCCCCAGAATATTAAATGCATTACCGATATCTTTAAAAGTCCTCGAAAATGACGAGGTTCTTGTAAAAATGGTGAAAGCTTTTGTGTTAGAGCACAAAATCTATGACTTGAACGAATTTTATCGTTTAAATAATGCCATGTACACTGACCCTTTTTAAAAAGCTGTTATTTACTATGTATGTTATGTGGTATATAATGCTTAACAAAATAAAGAAATCTTGAATCTTGAATCTTGAATCAGTGACACTTATGAAGACCCTACGTTTTCACATTTTTTTCAATGAATTCCAAGTCGTATATTTATTGGTACCTGACGATATATGTCGATTTTTATGATCAGACTTAGAATTAAAAATTCAAAATATGAGGTACTTGGTACTTATAAATATTTTTTTTGACTTTCTGAAAAGGTCTCAGTGACACTTATGAAGACCCTACGTTTTCACATTTTTTTCAATGAATTCCAAGTCGTATATTTATTGGTACCTGACGATATATGTCGATTTTTATGATCAGACTTAGAATTAAAAATTCAAAATATGAGGTACTTGGTACTTATAAATATTTTTTTTGACTTTCTGAAAAGGTCTCAGTGACACTTATGAAGACCCTACGTTTTAACATTTTTTTCAATGAATTCCAAGTCGTATATTTATTGGTACCTGACGATATATGTCGATTTTTATGATCAGACTTAGAATTAAAAATTCAAAATATGAGGTACTTGGTACTTATAAATATTTTTTTTGACTTTCTGAAAAGGTCTCAGTGACACATATGAAGACCCTACGTTTTCACATTTTTTTCAATGAATTCCAAGTCTAATATTTATTGGTACCTGACTAACCTGACGATATATGTCGATTTTTATGATCAGACTTAGAATTAAAAATTCAAAATATGAGGTACTTGGTACTTTTTTGACTTTCTGAAAAGGTCTCAGTGACACTTATGAAGACCCTACGTTTTCACATTTTTTTCAATGAATTCCAAGTCGTATATTTATTGGTACCTGACGATATATGTCGATTTTTATGATCAGACTTAGAATTAAAAATTCAAAATATGAGGTACTTGGTACTTATAAATATTTTTTTTGACTTTCTGAAAAGGTCTCAGTGACACTTATGAAGACCCTACGTTTTCACATTTTTTTCAATGAATTCCAAGTCGTATATTTATTGGTACCTGACGATATATGTCGATTTTTATGATCAGACTTAGAATTAAAAATTCAAAATATGAGGTACTTGGTACTTATAAATATTTTTTTTGACTTTCTGAAAAGGTCTCAGTGACACTTATGAAGACCCTACGTTTTCACATTTTTTTCAATGAATTCCAAGTCGTATATTTATTGGTACCTGACGATATATGTCAATTTTTATGATCAGACTTAGAATTAAAAATTCAAAATATGAGGTACTTGGTACTTATAAATATTTTTTTTGACTTTCTGAAAAGGTCTCAGTGACACTTATGAAGACCCTACGTTTTCACATTTTTTTCAATGAATTCCAAGTCGTATATTTATTGGTACCTGACGATATATGTCGATTTTTATGATCAGACTTAGAATTAAAAATTCAAAATATGAGGTACTTGGTACTTATAAATATTTTTTTTGACTTTCTGAAAAGGTCTCAGTGACACTTATGAAGACCCTACGTTTTCACATTTTTTTCAATGAATTCCAAGTCGTATATTTATTGGTACCTGACTAACCTGACGATATATGTCGATTTTTATGATCAGACTTAGAATTAAAAATTCAAAATATGAGGTACTTGGTACTTATAAATATTTTTTTTGACTTTCTGAAAAGGTCTCAGTGACACTTATGAAGACCCTACGTTTTCACATTTTTTTCAATGAATTCCAAGTCGTATATTTATTGGTACCTGACGATATATGTCGATTTTTATGATCAGACTTAGAATTAAAAATTCAAAATATGAGGTACTTGGTACTTATAAATATTTTTTTTGACTTTCTGAAAAGGTCTCAGTGACACTTATGAAGACCCTACGTTTTAACATTTTTTTCAATGAATTCCAAGTCGTATATTTATTGGTACCTGACGATATATGTCGATTTTTATGATCAGACTTAGAATTAAAAATTCAAAATATGAGGTACTTGGTACTTATAAATATTTTTTTTGACTTTCTGAAAAGGTCTCAGTGACACTTATGAAGACCCTACGTTTTCACATTTTTTTCAATGAATTCCAAGTCGTATATTTATTGGTACCTGACGATATATGTCGATTTTTATGATCAGACTTAGAATTAAAAATTCAAAATATGAGGTACTTGGTACTTATAAATATTTTTTTTGACTTTCTGAAAAGGTCTCAGTGACACTTATGAAGACCCTACGTTTTCACATTTTTTTCAATGAATTCCAAGTCGTATATTTATTGGTACCTGACGATATATGTCAATTTTTATGATCAGACTTAGAATTAAAAATTCAAAATATGAGGTACTTGGTACTTATAAATATTTTTTTTGACTTTCTGAAAAGGTCTCAGTGACACTTATGAAGACCCTACGTTTTCACATTTTTTTCAATGAATTCCAAGTCGTATATTTATTGGTACCTGACGATATATGTCGATTTTTATGATCAGACTTAGAATTAAAAATTCAAAATATGAGGTACTTGGTACTTATAAATATTTTTTTTGACTTTCTGAAAAGGTCTCAGTGACACTTATGAAGACCCTACGTTTTCACATTTTTTTCAATGAATTCCAAGTCGTATATTTATTGGTACCTGACTAACCTGACGATATATGTCGATTTTTATGATCAGACTTAGAATTAAAAATTCAAAATATGAGGTACTTGGTACTTATAAATATTTTTTTTGACTTTCTGAAAAGGTCTCAGTGACACTTATGAAGACCCTACGTTTTCACATTTTTTTCAACGAATTCCAAGTCTAATATTTATTGGTACCTGACTAACCTGACGATATATGTCGATTTTTATGATCAGACTTAGAATTAAAAATTCAAAATATGAGGTACTTGGTACTTTTTTGACTTTCTGAAAAGGTCTCAGTGACACTTATGAAGACCCTACGTTTTCACATTTTTTTCAATGAATTCCAAGTCTAATATTTATTGGTACCTGACTAACCTGACGATATATGTCGATTTTTATGATCAGACTTAGAATTAAAAATTCAAAATATGAGGTACTTGGTACTTATAAATATTTTTTTTGACTTTCTGAAAAGGTCTCAGTGACACTTATGAAGACCCTACGTTTTCACATTTTTTTCAATGAATTCCAAGTCTAATATTTATTGGTACCTGACTAACCTGACGATATATGTCGATTTTTATGATCAGACTTAGAATTAAAAATTCAAAATATGAGGTACTTGGTACTTATAAATATTTTTTTTGACTTTCTGAAAAGGTCTCAGTGACACTTATGAAGACCCTACGTTTTCACATTTTTTTCAATGAATTCCAAGTCGTATATTTATTGGTACCTGACTAACCTGACGATATATGTCGATTTTTATGATCAGACTTAGAATTTAAAATTCAAAATATGAGGTACTTGGTACTTATAAATATTTTTTTTGACTTTCTGAAAAGGTCTCAGTGACACTTATGAAGACCCTACGTTTTCACATTTTTTTCAATGAATTCCAAGTCTAATATTTATTGGTACCTGACTAACCTGACGATATATGTCGATTTTTATGATCAGACTTAGAATTAAAAATTCAAAATATGAGGTACTTGGTACTTTTTTGACTTTCTGAAAAGGTCTCAGTGACACTTATGAAGACCCTACGTTTTCACATTTTTTTCAATGAATTCCAAGTCTAATATTTATTGGTACCTGACTAACCTGACGATATATGTCGATTTTTATGATCAGACTTAGAATTAAAAATTCAAAATATGAGGTACTTGGTACTTATAAATATTTTTTTGACTTTCTGAAAAGGTCTCTGGCGATCTAATGAAGCGTTGGATACTTGTAAACCATTATTTGTCAAATATAATATAATGACCGTGCCATCGTTGTATATACTTGAATGTATAAAATTCTTGGTGCAAAACCGAAACCTATTTCAGAAATATAGTGATACTGTAGATACAAGGAGAGTGACTAGACATAATCAGACTAATCTTTGCTGTAATGATTTGGTTGTGAAAGAAGTAAAGCTTAAGAAATCTGTAGAAAACCCAGAAATCATGATCCCCAGAATATTAAATGCATTACCGATATCTTTAAAAGTCCTCGAAAATGACGAGGTTCTTGTAAAAATGGTGAAAGCTTTTGTGTTAGAGCACAAAATCTATGACTTGAACGAATTTTATCGTTTAAATAATGCCATGTACACTGACCCTTTTTAAAAAGCTGTTATTTACTATGTATGTTATGTGGTATATAATGCTTAACAAAATAAAGAAATCTTGAATCTTGAATCTTGAATCAGTGACACTTATGAAGACCCTACGTTTTCACATTTTTTTCAATGAATTCCAAGTCGTATATTTATTGGTACCTGACGATATATGTCGATTTTTATGATCAGACTTAGAATTAAAAATTCAAAATATGAGGTACTTGGTACTTATAAATATTTTTTTTGACTTTCTGAAAAGGTCTCAGTGACACTTATGAAGACCCTACGTTTTCACATTTTTTTCAATGAATTCCAAGTCGTATATTTATTGGTACCTGACGATATATGTCGATTTTTATGATCAGACTTAGAATTAAAAATTCAAAATATGAGGTACTTGGTACTTATAAATATTTTTTTTGACTTTCTGAAAAGGTCTCAGTGACACTTATGAAGACCCTACGTTTTCACATTTTTTTCAATGAATTCCAAGTCGTATATTTATTGGTACCTGACGATATATGTCGATTTTTATGATCAGACTTAGAATTAAAAATTCAAAATATGAGGTACTTGGTACTTATAAATATTTTTTTTGACTTTCTGAAAAGGTCTCAGTGACACTTATGAAGACCCTACGTTTTAACATTTTTTTCAATGAATTCCAAGTCGTATATTTATTGGTACCTGACGATATATGTCGATTTTTATGATCAGACTTAGAATTAAAAATTCAAAATATGAGGTACTTGGTACTTATAAATATTTTTTTTTACTTTCTGAAAAGGTCTCAGTGACACATATGAAGACCCTACGTTTTCACATTTTTTTCAATGAATTCCAAGTCTAATATTTATTGGTACCTGACTAACCTGACGATATATGTCGATTTTTATGATCAGACTTAGAATTAAAAATTCAAAATATGAGGTACTTGGTACTTTTTTGACTTTCTGAAAAGGTCTCAGTGACACTTATGAAGACCCTACGTTTTCACATTTTTTTCAATGAATTCCAAGTCGTATATTTATTGGTACCTGACGATATATGTCGATTTTTATGATCAGACTTAGAATTAAAAATTCAAAATATGAGGTACTTGGTACTTATAAATATTTTTTTTGACTTTCTGAAAAGGTCTCAGTGACACTTATGAAGACCCTACGTTTTCACATTTTTTTCAATGAATTCCAAGTCGTATATTTATTGGTACCTGACGATATATGTCGATTTTTATGATCAGACTTAGAATTAAAAATTCAAAATATGAGGTACTTGGTACTTATAAATATTTTTTTTGACTTTCTGAAAAGGTCTCAGTGACACTTATGAAGACCCTACGTTTTCACATTTTTTTCAATGAATTCCAAGTCGTATATTTATTGGTACCTGACGATATATGTCGATTTTTATGATCAGACTTAGAATTAAAAATTCAAAATATGAGGTACTTGGTACTTATAAATATTTTTTTTGACTTTCTGAAAAGGTCTCAGTGACACTTATGAAGACCCTACGTTTTCACATTTTTTTCAATGAATTCCAAGTCGTATATTTATTGGTACCTGACGATATATGTCGATTTTTATGATCAGACTTAGAATTAAAAATTCAAAATATGAGGTACTTGGTACTTATAAATATTTTTTTTGACTTTCTGAAAAGGTCTCAGTGACACTTATGAAGACCCTACGTTTTCACATTTTTTTCAATGAATTCCAAGTCGTATATTTATTGGTACCTGACGATATATGTCGATTTTTATGATCAGACTTAGAATTAAAAATTCAAAATATGAGGTACTTGGTACTTATAAATATTTTTTTTGACTTTCTGAAAAGGTCTCAGTGACACTTATGAAGACCCTACGTTTTCACATTTTTTTCAATGAATTCCAAGTCGTATATTTATTGGTACCTGACTAACCTGACGATATATGTCGATTTTTATGATCAGACTTAGAATTAAAAATTCAAAATATGAGGTACTTGGTACTTATAAATATTTTTTTTGACTTTCTGAAAAGGTCTCAGTGACACTTATGAAGACCCTACGTTTTCACATTTTTTTCAACGAATTCCAAGTCTAATATTTATTGGTACCTGACTAACCTGACGATATATGTCGATTTTTATGATCAGACTTAGAATTAAAAATTCAAAATATGAGGTACTTGGTACTTTTTTGACTTTCTGAAAAGGTCTCAGTGACACTTATGAAGACCCTACGTTTTCACATTTTTTTCAATGAATTCCAAGTCTAATATTTATTGGTACCTGACTAACCTGACGATATATGTCGATTTTTATGATCAGACTTAGAATTAAAAATTCAAAATATGAGGTACTTGGTACTTATAAATATTTTTTTTGACTTTCTGAAAAGGTCTCAGTGACACTTATGAAGACCCTACGTTTTCACATTTTTTTCAATGAATTCCAAGTCTAATATTTATTGGTACCTGACTAACCTGACGATATATGTCGATTTTTATGATCAGACTTAGAATTAAAAATTCAAAATATGAGGTACTTGGTACTTATAAATATTTTTTTTGACTTTCTGAAAAGGTCTCAGTGACACTTATGAAGACCCTACGTTTTCACATTTTTTTCAATGAATTCCAAGTCGTATATTTATTGGTACCTGACTAACCTGACGATATATGTCGATTTTTATGATCAGACTTAGAATTTAAAATTCAAAATATGAGGTACTTGGTACTTATAAATATTTTTTTTGACTTTCTGAAAAGGTCTCAGTGACACTTATGAAGACCCTACGTTTTCACATTTTTTTCAATGAATTCCAAGTCTAATATTTATTGGTACCTGACTAACCTGACGATATATGTCGATTTTTATGATCAGACTTAGAATTAAAAATTCAAAATATGAGGTACTTGGTACTTTTTTGACTTTCTGAAAAGGTCTCAGTGACACTTATGAAGACCCTACGTTTTCACATTTTTTTCAATGAATTCCAAGTCGTATATTTATTGGTACCTGACGATATATGTCGATTTTTATGATCAGACTTAGAATTAAAAATTCAAAATATGAGGTACTTGGTACTTATAAATATTTTTTTGACTTTCTGAAAAGGTCTCTGGCGATCTAATGAAGCGTTGGATACTTGTAAACCATTATTTGTCAAATATAATATAATGACCGTGCCATCGTTGTATATACTTGAATGTATAAAATTCTTGGTGCAAAACCGAAACCTATTTCAGAAATATAGTGATACTGTAGATACAAGGAGAGTGACTAGACATAATCAGACTAATCTTTGCTGTAATGATTTGGTTGTGAAAGAAGTAAAGCTTAAGAAATCTGTAGAAAACCCAGAAATCATGATCCCCAGAATATTTAATGCATTACCGATATCTTTAAAAGTCCTCGAAAATGACGAGGTTCTTGTAAAAATGGTGAAAGCTTTTGTGTTAGAGCACAAAATCTATGACTTGAACGAATTTTATCGTTTAAATAATGCCATGTACACTGACCCTTTTTAAAAAGCTGTTATTTACTATGTATGTTATGTGGTATATAATGCTTAACAAAATAAAGAAATCTTGAATCTTGAATCTTGAATCAGTGACACTTATGAAGACCCTACGTTTTCACATTTTTTTCAATGAATTCCAAGTCGTATATTTATTGGTACCTAACGATATATGTCGATTTTTATGATCAGACTTAGAATTAAAAATTCAAAATATGAGGTACTTGGTACTTATAAATATTTTTTTTGACTTTCTGAAAAGGTCTCAGTGACACTTATGAAGACCCTACGTTTTCACATTTTTTTCAATGAATTCCAAGTCGTATATTTATTGGTACCTGACGATATATGTCGATTTTTATGATCAGACTTAGAATTAAAAATTCAAAATATGAGGTACTTGGTACTTATAAATATTTTTTTTTGACTTTCTGAAAAGGTCTCAGTGACACTTATGAAGACCCTACGTTTTCACATTTTTTTCAATGAATTCCAAGTCGTATATTTATTGGTACCTGACGATATATGTCGATTTTTATGATCAGACTTAGAATTAAAAATTCAAAATATGAGGTACTTGGTACTTATAAATATTTTTTTTGACTTTCTGAAAAGGTCTCAGTGACACTTATGAAGACCCTACGTTTTCACATTTTTTTCAATGAATTCCAAGTCGTATATTTATTGGTACCTGACGATATATGTCGATTTTTATGATCAGACTTAGAATTAAAAATTCAAAATATGAGGTACTTGGTACTTATAAATATTTTTTTTGACTTTCTGAAAAGGTCTCAGTGACACTTATGAAGACCCTACGTTTTCACATTTTTTTCAATGAATTCCAAGTCTAATATTTATTGGTACCTGACTAACCTGACGATATATGTCGATTTTTATGATCAGACTTAGAATTAAAAATTCAAAATATGAGGTACTTGGTACTTATAAATATTTTTTTTGACTTTCTGAAAAGGTCTCAGTGACACTTATGAAGACCCTACGTTTTCACATTTTTTTCAATGAATTCCAAGTCTAATATTTATTGGTACCTGACTAACCTGACGATATATGTCGATTTTTATGATCAGACTTAGAATTAAAAATTCAAAATATGAGGTACTTGGTACTTATAAATATTTTTTTTGACTTTCTGAAAAGGTCTCAGTGACACTTATGAAGACCCTACGTTTTCACATTTTATTCAATGAATTCCAAGTCGTATATTTATTGGTACCTGACTAACCTGACGATATATGTCGATTTTTATGATCAGACTTAGAATTTAAAATTCAAAATATGAGGTACTTGGTACTTATAAATATTTTTTTTGACTTTCTGAAAAGGTCTCAGTGACACTTATGAAGACCCTACGTTTTCACATTTTTTTCAATGAATTCCAAGTCTAATATTTATTGGTACCTGACTAACCTGACGATATATGTCGATTTTTATGATCAGACTTAGAATTAAAAATTCAAAATATGAGGTACTTGGTACTTTTTTGACTTTCTGAAAAGGTCTCAGTGACACTTATGAAGACCCTACGTTTTCACATTTTTTTCAATGAATTCCAAGTCGTATATTTATTGGTACCTGACGATATATGTCGATTTTTATGATCAGACTTAGAATTAAAAATTCAAAATATGAGGTACTTGGTACTTATAAATATTTTTTTGACTTTCTGAAAAGGTCTCTGGCGATCTAATGAAGCGTTGGATACTTGTAAACCATTATTTGTCAAATATAATATAATGACCGTGCCATCGTTGTATATACTTGAATGTATAAAATTCTTGGTGCAAAACCGAAACCTATTTCAGAAATATAGTGATACTGTAGATACAAGGAGAGTGACTAGACATAATCAGACTAATCTTTGCTGTAATGATTTGGTTGTGAAAGAAGTAAAGCTTAAGAAATCTGTAGAAAACCCAGAAATCATGATCCCCAGAATATTTAATGCATTACCGATATCTTTAAAAGTCCTCGAAAATGACGAGGTTCTTGTAAAAATGGTGAAAGCTTTTGTGTTAGAGCACAAAATCTATGACTTGAACGAATTTTATCGTTTAAATAATGCCATGTACACTGACCCTTTTTAAAAAGCTGTTATTTACTATGTATGTTATGTGGTATATAATGCTTAACAAAATAAAGAAATCTTGAATCTTGAATCTTGAATCAGTGACACTTATGAAGACCCTACGTTTTCACATTTTTTTCAATGAATTCCAAGTCGTATATTTATTGGTACCTGACGATATATGTCGATTTTTATGATCAGACTTAGAATTAAAAATTCAAAATATGAGGTACTTGGTACTTATAAATATTTTTTTTGACTTTCTGAAAAAGGTCTCAGTGACACTTATGAAGACCCTACGTTTTCACATTTTTTTCAATGAATTCCAAGTCGTATATTTATTGGTACCTGACGATATATGTCGATTTTTATGATCAGACTTAGAATTAAAAATTCAAAATATGAGGTACTTGGTACTTATAAATATTTTTTTTTGACTTTCTGAAAAGGTCTCAGTGACACTTATGAAGACCCTACGTTTTCACATTTTTTTCAATGAATTCCAAGTCGTATATTTATTGGTACCTGACGATATATGTCGATTTTTATGATCAGACTTAGAATTAAAAATTCAAAATATGAGGTACTTGGTACTTATAAATATTTTTTTTGACTTTCTGAAAAGGTCTCAGTGACACTTATGAAGACCCTACGTTTTCACATTTTTTTCAATGAATTCCAAGTCGTATATTTATTGGTACCTGACGATATATGTCGATTTTTATGATCAGACTTAGAATTAAAAATTCAAAATATGAGGTACTTGGTACTTATAAATATTTTTTTTGACTTTCTGAAAAGGTCTCAGTGACACTTATGAAGACCCTACGTTTTCACATTTTTTTCAATGAATTCCAAGTCTAATATTTATTGGTACCTGACTAACCTGACGATATATGTCGATTTTTATGATCAGACTTAGAATTAAAAATTCAAAATATGAGGTACTTGGTACTTATAAATATTTTTTTTGACTTTCTGAAAAGGTCTCAGTGACACTTATGAAGACCCTACGTTTTCACATTTTTTTCAATGAATTCCAAGTCTAATATTTATTGGTACCTGACTAACCTGACGATATATGTCGATTTTTATGATCAGACTTAGAATTAAAAATTCAAAATATGAGGTACTTGGTACTTATAAATATTTTTTTTGACTTTCTGAAAAGGTCTCAGTGACACTTATGAAGACCCTACGTTTTCACATTTTATTCAATGAATTCCAAGTCGTATATTTATTGGTACCTGACTAACCTGACGATATATGTCGATTTTTATGATCAGACTTAGAATTTAAAATTCAAAATATGAGGTACTTGGTACTTATAAATATTTTTTTTGACTTTCTGAAAAGGTCTCAGTGACACTTATGAAGACCCTACGTTTTCACATTTTTTTCAATGAATTCCAAGTCTAATATTTATTGGTACCTGACTAACCTGACGATATATGTCGATTTTTATGATCAGACTTAGAATTAAAAATTCAAAATATGAGGTACTTGGTACTTTTTTGACTTTCTGAAAAGGTCTCAGTGACACTTATGAAGACCCTACGTTTTCACATTTTTTTCAATGAATTCCAAGTCTAATATTTATTGGTACCTGACTAACCTGACGATATATGTCGATTTTTATGATCAGACTTAGAATTAAAAATTCAAAATATGAGGTACTTGGTACTTTTTTGACTTTCTGAAAAGGTCTCAGTGACACTTATGAAGACCCTACGTTTTCACATTTTTTTCAATGAATTCCAAGTCGTATATTTATTGGTACCTGACGATATATGTCGATTTTTATGATCAGACTTAGAATTAAAAATTCAAAATATGAGGTACTTGGTACTTATAAATATTTTTTTGACTTTCTGAAAAGGTCTCTGGCGATCTAATGAAGCGTTGGATACTTGTAAACCATTATTTGTCAAATATAATATAATGACCGTGCCATCGTTGTATATACTTGAATGTATAAAATTCTTGGTGCAAAACCGAAACCTATTTCAGAAATATAGTGATACTGTAGATACAAGGAGAGTGACTAGACATAATCAGACTAATCTTTGCTGTAATGATTTGGTTGTGAAAGAAGTAAAGCTTAAGAAATCTGTAGAAAACCCAGAAATCATGATCCCCAGAATATTTAATGCATTACCGATATCTTTAAAAGTCCTCGAAAATGACGAGGTTCTTGTAAAAATGGTGAAAGCTTTTGTGTTAGAGCACAAAATCTATGACTTGAACGAATTTTATCGTTTAAATAATGCCATGGACACTGACCCTTTTTAAAAAGCTGTTATTTACTATGTATGTTATGTGGTATATAATGCTTAACAAAATAAAGAAATCTTGAATCTTGAATCTTGAATCAGTGACACTTATGAAGACCCTACGTTTTCACATTTTTTTCAATGAATTCCAAGTCGTATATTTATTGGTACCTGACGATATATGTCGATTTTTATGATCAGACTTAGAATTAAAAATTCAAAATATGAGGTACTTGGTACTTATAAATATTTTTTTTGACTTTCTGAAAAGGTCTCAGTGACACTTATGAAGACCCTACGTTTTCACATTTTTTTCAATGAATTCCAAGTCGTATATTTATTGGTACCTGACGATATATGTCGATTTTTATGATCAGACTTAGAATTAAAAATTCAAAATATGAGGTACTTGGTACTTATAAATATTTTTTTTGACTTTCTGAAAAGGTCTCAGTGACACTTATGAAGACCCTACGTTTTCACATTTTTTTCAATGAATTCCAAGTCGTATATTTATTGGTACCTGACGATATATGTCGATTTTTATGATCAGACTTAGAATTAAAAATTCAAAATATGAGGTACTTGGTACTTATAAATATTTTTTTTGACTTTCTGAAAAGGTCTCAGTGACACTTATGAAGACCCTACGTTTTCACATTTTTTTCAATGAATTCCAAGTCTAATATTTATTGGTACCTGACTAACCTGACGATATATGTCGATTTTTATGATCAGACTTAGAATTAAAAATTCAAAATATGAGGTACTTGGTACTTATAAATATTTTTTTTGACTTTCTGAAAAGGTCTCAGTGACACTTATGAAGACCCTACGTTTTCACATTTTTTTCAATGAATTCCAAGTCTAATATTTATTGGTACCTGACTAACCTGACGATATATGTCGATTTTTATGATCAGACTTAGAATTAAAAATTCAAAATATGAGGTACCTTGTACTTATAAATATTTTTTTTGACTTTCTGAAAAGGTCTCAGTGACACTTATGAAGACCCTACGTTTTCACATTTTTTTCAATGAATTCCAAGTCGTATATTTATTGGTACCTGACGATATATGTCGATTTTTATGATCGGACTTAGAATTAAAAATTCAAAATATGAGGTACTTGGTACTTATAAATATTATTTTTGACTTTCTGAAAAGGTCTCAGTGACACTTATGAAGACCCTACGTTTTCACATTTTTTTCAATGAATTCCAAGTCGTATATTTATTGGTACCTGACGATATATGTCGATTTTTATGATCGGACTTAGAATTAAAAATTCAAAATATGAGGTACTTGGTACTTATAAATATTATTTTTGACTTTCTGAAAAGGTCTCAGTGACACTTATGAAGACCCTACGTTTTCACATTTTTTTCAATGAATTCCAAGTCGTATATTTATTGGTACCTGACGATATATGTCGATTTTTATGATCAGACAGAATTAAAAATTCAAAATATGAGGTACTTGGTACTTATAAATATTTTTTTTGACTTTCTGAAAAGGTCTCAGTGACACTTATGAAGACCCTACGTTTTCACATTTTTTTCAATGAATTCCAAGTCTAATATTTATTGGTACCTGACTAACCTGACGATATATGTCGATTTTTATGATCAGACTTAGAATTAAAAATTCAAAATATGAGGTACTTGGTACTTTTTTGACTTTCTGAAAAGGTCTCAGTGACACTTATGAAGACCCTACGTTTTCACATTTTTTCAATGAATTCCAAGTCGTATATTTATTGGTACCTGACGATATATGTCGATTTTTATGATCAGACTTAGAATTAAAAATTCAAAATATGAGGTACTTGGTACTTATAAATATTTTTTTTGACTTTCTGAAAAGGTCTCAGTGACACTTATGAAGACCCTACGTTTTCACATTTTTTTCAATGAATTCCAAGTCGTATATTTATTGGTACCTGACGATATATGTCGATTTTTATGATCAGACTTAGAATTAAAAATTCAAAATATGAGGTACTTGGTACTTATAAATATTTTTTTTGACTTTCTGAAAAGGTCTCAGTGACACTTATGAAGACCCTACGTTTTCACATTTTTTTCAATGAATTCCAAGTCGTATATTTATTGGTACCTGACGATATATGTCGATTTTTATGATCAGACTTAGAATTAAAAATTCAAAATATGAGGTACTTGGTACTTATAAATATTTTTTTTGACTTTCTGAAAAGGTCTCAGTGACACTTATGAAGACCCTACGTTTTCACATTTTTTTCAATGAATTCCAAGTCGAATATTTATTGGTACCTGACGATATATGTCGATTTTTATGATCAGACTTAGAATTAAAAATTCAAAATATGAGGTACTTGGTACTTATAAATATTTTTTTTGACTTTCTGAAAAGGTCTCAGTGACACTTATGAAGACCCTACGTTTTCACATTTTTTTCAATGAATTCCAAGTCTAATATTTATTGGTACCTGACTAACCTGACGATATATGTCGATTTTTATGATCAGACTTAGAATTAAAAATTCAAAATATGAGGTACTTGGTACTTATAAATATTTTTTTTGACTTTCTGAAAAGGTCTCAGTGACACTTATGAAGACCCTACGTTTTCACATTTTTTTCAATGAATTCCAAGTCTAATATTTATTGGTACCTGACTAACCTGACGATATATGTCGATTTTTATGATCAGACTTAGAATTAAAAATTCAAAATATGAGGTACTTGGTACTTATAAATATTTTTTTTGACTTTCTGAAAAGGTCTCAGTGACACTTATGAAGACCCTACGTTTTCACATTTTTTTCAATGAATTCCAAGTCGTATATTTATTGGTACCTGACTAACCTGACGATATATGTCGATTTTTATGATCAGACTTAGAATTTAAAATTCAAAATATGAGGTACTTGGTACTTATAAATATTTTTTTTGACTTTCTGAAAAGGTCTCAGTGACACTTATGAAGACCCTACGTTTTCACATTTTTTTCAATGAATTCCAAGTCTAATATTTATTGGTACCTGACTAACCTGACGATATATGTCGATTTTTATGATCAGACTTAGAATTAAAAATTCAAAATATGAGGTACTTGGTACTTTTTTGACTTTCTGAAAAGGTCTCAGTGACACTTATGAAGACCCTACGTTTTCACATTTTTTTCAATGAATTCCAAGTCGTATATTTATTGGTACCTGACGATATATGTCGATTTTTATGATCAGACTTAGAATTAAAAATTCAAAATATGAGGTACTTGGTACTTATAAATATTTTTTTGACTTTCTGAAAAGGTCTCTGGCGATCTAATGAAGCGTTGGATACTTGTAAACCATTATTTGTCAAATATAATATAATGACCGTGCCATCGTTGTATATACTTGAATGTATAAAATTCTTGGTGCAAAACCGAAACCTATTTCAGAAATATAGTGATACTGTAGATACAAGGAGAGTGACTAGACATAATCAGACTAATCTTTGCTGTAATGATTTGGTTGTGAAAGAAGTAAAGCTTAAGAAATCTGTAGAAAACCCAGAAATCATGATCCCCAGAATATTTAATGCATTACCGATATCTTTAAAAGTCCTCGAAAATGACGAGGTTCTTGTAAAAATGGTGAAAGCTTTTGTGTTAGAGCACAAAATCTATGACTTGAACGAATTTTATCGTTTAAATAATGCCATGTACACTGACCCTTTTTAAAAAGCTGTTATTTACTATGTATGTTATGTGGTATATAATGCTTAACAAAATAAAGAAATCTTGAATCTTGAATCTTGAATCAGTGACACTTATGAAGACCCTACGTTTTCACATTTTTTTCAATGAATTCCAAGTCGTATATTTATTGGTACCTGACGATATATGTCGATTTTTATGATCAGACTTAGAATTAAAAATTCAAAATATGAGGTACTTGGTACTTATAAATATTTTTTTTGACTTTCTGAAAAGGTCTCAGTGACACTTATGAAGACCCTACGTTTTCACATTTTTTTCAATGAATTCCAAGTCGTATATTTATTGGTACCTGACGATATATGTCGATTTTTATGATCAGACTTAGAATTAAAAATTCAAAATATGAGGTACTTGGTACTTATAAATATTTTTTTTGACTTTCTGAAAAGGTCTCAGTGACACTTATGAAGACCCTACGTTTTCACATTTTTTTCAATGAATTCCAAGTCGTATATTTATTGGTACCTGACGATATATGTCGATTTTTATGATCAGACTTAGAATTAAAAATTCAAAATATGAGGTACTTGGTACTTATAAATATTTTTTTTGACTTTCTGAAAAGGTCTCAGTGACACTTATGAAGACCCTACGTTTTCACATTTTTTTCAATGAATTCCAAGTCGTATATTTATTGGTACCTGACGATATATGTCGATTTTTATGATCAGACTTAGAATTAAAAATTCAAAATATGAGGTACTTGGTACTTATAAATATTTTTTTTGACTTTCTGAAAAGGTCTCAGTGACACTTATGAAGACCCTACGTTTTCACATTTTTTTCAATGAATTCCAAGTCTAATATTTATTGGTACCTGACTAACCTGACGATATATGTCGATTTTTATGATCAGACTTAGAATTAAAAATTCAAAATATGAGGTACTTGGTACTTATAAATATTTTTTTTGACTTTCTGAAAAGGTCTCAGTGACACTTATGAAGACCCTACGTTTTCACATTTTTTTCAATGAATTCCAAGTCTAATATTTATTGGTACCTGACTAACCTGACGATATATGTCGATTTTTATGATCAGACTTAGAATTAAAAATTCAAAATATGAGGTACTTGGTACTTATAAATATTTTTTTTGACTTTCTGAAAAGGTCTCAGTGACACTTATGAAGACCCTACGTTTTCACATTTTTTTCAATGAATTCCAAGTCGTATATTTATTGGTACCTGACTAACCTGACGATATATGTCGATTTTTATGATCAGACTTAGAATTTAAAATTCAAAATATGAGGTACTTGGTACTTATAAATATTTTTTTTGACTTTCTGAAAAGGTCTCAGTGACACTTATGAAGACCCTACGTTTTCACATTTTTTTCAATGAATTCCAAGTCTAATATTTATTGGTACCTGACTAACCTGACGATATATGTCGATTTTTATGATCAGACTTAGAATTAAAAATTCAAAATATGAGGTACTTGGTACTTTTTTGACTTTCTGAAAAGGTCTCAGTGACACTTATGAAGACCCTACGTTTTCACTTTTTTTCAATGAATTCCAAGTCGTATATTTATTGGTACCTGACGATATATGTCGATTTTTATGATCAGACTTAGAATTAAAAATTCAAAATATGAGGTACTTGGTACTTATAAATATTTTTTTTGACTTTCTGAAAAGGTCTCAGTGACACTTATGAAGACCCTACGTTTTCACATTTTTTTCAATGAATTCCAAGTCGTATATTTATTGGTACCTGACGATATATGTCGATTTTTATGATCAGACTTAGAATTAAAAATTCAAAATATGAGGTACTTGGTACTTATAAATATTTTTTTTGACTTTCTGAAAAGGTCTCAGTGACACTTATGAAGACCCTACGTTTTCACATTTTTTTCAATGAATTCCAAGTCGTATATTTATTGGTACCTGACGATATATGTCGATTTTTATGATCAGACTTAGAATTAAAAATTCAAAATATGAGGTACTTGGTACTTATAAATATTTTTTTTGACTTTCTGAAAAGGTCTCAGTGACACTTATGAAGACCCTACGTTTTCACATTTTTTTCAATGAATTCCAAGTCGAATATTTATTGGTACCTGACGATATATGTCGATTTTTATGATCAGACTTAGAATTAAAAATTCAAAATATGAGGTACTTGGTACTTATAAATATTTTTTTTGACTTTCTGAAAAGGTCTCAGTGACACTTATGAAGACCCTACGTTTTCACATTTTTTTCAATGAATTCCAAGTCTAATATTTATTGGTACCTGACTAACCTGACGATATATGTCGATTTTTATGATCAGACTTAGAATTAAAAATTCAAAATATGAGGTACTTGGTACTTATAAATATTTTTTTTGACTTTCTGAAAAGGTCTCAGTGACACTTATGAAGACCCTACGTTTTCACATTTTTTTCAATGAATTCCAAGTCTAATATTTATTGGTACCTGACTAACCTGACGATATATGTCGATTTTTATGATCAGACTTAGAATTAAAAATTCAAAATATGAGGTACTTGGTACTTATAAATATTTTTTTTGACTTTCTGAAAAGGTCTCAGTGACACTTATGAAGACCCTACGTTTTCACATTTTTTTCAATGAATTCCAAGTCGTATATTTATTGGTACCTGACGATATATGTCGATTTTTATGATCGGACTTAGAATTAAAAATTCAAAATATGAGGTACTTGGTACTTATAAATAGTATTTTTGACTTTCTGAAAAGGTCTCAGTGACACTTATGAAGACCCTACGTTTTCACATTTTTTTCAATGAATTCCAAGTCGTATATTTATTGGTACCTGACGATATATGTCGATTTTTATGATCGGACTTAGAATTAAAAATTCAAAATATGAGGTACTTGGTACTTATAAATATTTTTTTTGACTTTCTGAAAAGGTCTCAGTGACACTTATGAAGACCCTACGTTTTCACATTTTTTTCAATGAATTCCAAGTCGTATATTTATTGGTACCTGACGATATATGTCGATTTTTATGATCAGACTTAGAATTAAAATTTCAAAATATGAGGTACTTGGTACTTATAAATATTATTTTTGACTTTCTGAAAAGGTCTCAGTGACACTTATGAAGACCCTACGTTTTCACATTTTTTTCAATGAATTCCAAGTCGTATATTTATTGGTACCTGACGATATATGTCGATTTTATGATCAGACTTAGAATTAAAAATTCAAAATATGAGGTACTTGGTACTTATAAATATTTTTTTTGACTTTCTGAAAAGGTCTCAGTGACACTTATGAAGACCCTACGTTTTCACATTTTTTTCAATGAATTCCAAGTCTAATATTTATTGGTACCTGACTAACCTGACGATATATGTCGATTTTTATGATCAGACTTAGAATTAAAAATTCAAAATATGAGGTACTTGGTACTTATAAATATTTTTTTTGACTTTCTGAAAAGGTCTCAGTGACACTTATGAAGACCCTACGTTTTCACATTTTTTTCAATGAATTCCAAGTCTAATATTTATTGGTACCTGACTAACCTGACGATATATGTCGATTTTTATGATCAGACTTAGAATTAAAAATTCAAAATATGAGGTACTTGGTACTTATAAATATTTTTTTTGACTTTCTGAAAAGGTCTCAGTGACACTTATGAAGACCCTACGTTTTCACATTTTTTTCAATGAATTCCAAGTCGTATATTTATTGGTACCTGACGATATATGTCGATTTTTATGATCGGACTTAGAATTAAAAATTCAAAATATGAGGTACTTGGTACTTATAAATAGTATTTTTGACTTTCTGAAAAGGTCTCAGTGACACTTATGAAGACCCTACGTTTTCACATTTTTTTCAATGAATTCCAAGTCGTATATTTATTGGTACCTGACGATATATGTCGATTTTTATGATCGGACTTAGAATTAAAAATTCAAAATATGAGGTACTTGGTACTTATAAATATTTTTTTTGACTTTCTGAAAAGGTCTCAGTGACACTTATGAAGACCCTACGTTTTCACATTTTTTTCAATGAATTCCAAGTCGTATATTTATTGGTACCTGACGATATATGTCGATTTTTATGATCAGACTTAGAATTAAAATTTCAAAATATGAGGTACTTGGTACTTATAAATATTATTTTTGACTTTCTGAAAAGGTCTCAGTGACACTTATGAAGACCCTACGTTTTCACATTTTTATCAATGAATTCCAAGTCGTATATTTATTGGTACCTTTTTTTTTTTTGAAAAAGATATTTATTGTTCAAATGGTACAAGTCCAGCCAAGCTAAAAAGCTTATCGGCTGGTGCTCATGTTTAACTGACGAGCATATTTGCTCGACAGTTTTTTAACAAAATATGCACAATATGAAGCGTGTGTGTGTAATTAGTTCATCGACAAATATAATTTTTTTATTTTGTATTTAACTTCACATTTTCTTTGCAAACTTTTCAATTCAAGTGGTAAGAGATTCCATAATCGTGGCACAATATACTCGGACGTTCGATCGAAAAATTTGTTTTCGCTCATTGGTTGTATTACAGGGTTTTGTTGTAGCATTCTAGTATTATATGAATGCGTGTAGGGCACTCCATGGTGAGAATCAAAATATTTTGTGTACAATACATTTAATTCAAATATTTTGTCGACCGGCAATACATTCCAAAATTTAAACTGATTATCAATAGTTTGTTTGTGTTTTCTGGAGCACATTTTATACAAGATTTTCTCTTGAAGCGATTTTAAGGCTACAAGATTCACTGCTCCCCATGCTGTTATTCCGTAGTTCAAATATGAGTGTGCTAACGAAAAATACATAATTCTTCTCACATTGTAGGGCAAATTGGCTTTCATATAATTAAATTCACAAATAATTTTTCTTAGCTTTTTCGAAATGTATTGGATATGCGGTTTCCAAGTAAAGTCCTGATCAACAATTACTCCAAGATATTTTGTAGTAACTGCCTGTTTCAAATTTTCACATTTACATGTAATACAAAAATTGTGTAGACAATCATAATTGTGACAAGTTATATCGAGTACAAGATCCTTTCGAGCATTAGGTTGACAAAAATGTAAGCAAACAGTTTTTTTCGTGTTAATATAGAATCCATTATCATGACACCATTCAACTGTTATGTCAAATTCAGATTGTATTGTGGATTTGCAAATTTCAAAAATTTCATGGGCAAACAAAATTACAATATCATCTGCAAAAATAAACACAATGCAGTTTTTTAGCAAAGGAAATAAATCATTAATAAACAAAAGGAATAAAATTGGGCCAAGTATTGAGCCCTGAGGGACTCCAGAATTGGCGTAAAAACTTTCACTATTTTCATCATTTATTCTGACGTGGAATTTGCGGTTATTCAGATAACTTTTAATTAAGTTTAAGACAGGTCCTCTTATACCAAGCTTTTCAAGCTTCGATAATAATTTTTCATAATTAAGAACATCAAAAGCTTTTTTCATATCAATAAATATACCGGCTACATGTTTTTTGTAATTTAAATTGCTGTTAATGTAGTCTGAGAAGTCAATAAAAAGTTCATTGACGCTCTTTCCTTTTTGATAGGCATATTGTCGTTTATCAATTAAGTTAAATTGTTTCAAGTAACTCAATAAATAAAACTCAATATATTTTTCAAGAATTTTGTCAAATACAGTCAGAATTGAAATCGGTCTGTAATTTTCAAATTGATTGTGTGCAGAGTCTTTGTAAATAGGGCGGATCAGTGCAGTTTTAAGGCAATCGGGATATTCGGCTAATTTTATTGTTTCATTAATAATTGAACAAAAAAGATTTGTAAACGAAGTCCCAGCACTTTGCACGTCTCGCACTGAGACTCCATCCACTCCGGGACCTTTGTTTTTATTCAACTGTGTTATTATATGTGTGATATGTGTCGGGGTAGCAAGAGGCAGTCTCATACTTTGCTGCGCTGGCGGGCGCTGCTCAATGTGGCTAATTGCTTCGAATGCGCAAATGTGCGAGTTTACTTTTGGTGCATTTTCAAAGTAGCTACCGAAGCCATTTAATATTTCAGAGAGCTGAAGATTCTGAGACATGTACCGTAAAATAGTGTCATCGAGTGTGTTAACTTGTCTGCCTAATATAAAATTAAGATTTTTCCATGTTTTTTTTACATCACCTTGGCAAGATCTGAACAATTTTAGGTTAAAGTTTCGCTCTGCTTGTTTTAATTTTTGGTTGAGTGAATTTCTGAATTTGTTGTAAATTTTACGGTGCTCTTTATTTGTTGGATTACTTTTAGTCTTACGAAATAATTTATCTCGAAAAAGTGTTAGCTCCTGAAGTTCAGGTGTCACCCACCCTTTGCTATATCTTTTTTGAGCAAATGCTACTTTAGTATTTGTGTTAACTTCTTTCAAGTTCTTAATTATCAACGCGCAATTAATCAAGGTGGTGTTTGTATCATTTGCATGGCAACGTTTCCAGTCATATGTGTTCAAATCATTGTTAACTGTTTTATAATCAACTTGATTGTACTCCAAACTAGTAATATTATGTGTTTGTGTATACAGAATAGTGGAAATGGCATAGTGGTCAGAAACTTTGTAGTCAATTACAGAAGAGATATATTGAAGTTTTTTTGTTCTTGCAAAAATGTGATCAATCAAAGTGGAGGAGAAATTTCCACCTGAAAACTCTTCACGGGTGGGTAAATTTATTAGTTTCGTTAAACCTGCTTCTGCCATTATATTCTCATATTTTTCAACAATGATATCACTTAAATTTAGTAAATTAATATTCACGTCTCCACATATTATTAAATCTTGAACATTGATATTTAAGTCGAGAAATTTTTTTAACTCATTTAGGAAATCTGTTTTACTAAGGGATGGTTTTCTATATAGTGCCAGAAGGGTTATTTCATTGTTGATTTTTAACATTAGATTCTCAGTGGTTGGAAATTTAGTGGATAATATTTTGCACTGGAAAGCCTCTCTCACATAAATTAAGATTCCTCCACCCCTTCCAACTTGTCTTGGCTTATCAAAAATTTTAAATCCGTTCAATTGAAATTTCTGAATGTCTTCAGATTTGCAATTTATTTCAGATAATATTAAAATATCAATTAGCGAAATATCAGTGTCTAGTGTTGCTATTAAAGAGCGAAAATTTGCAAATATTGAGCGTATATTTAGGTGTAAAATGTTATATTTTGTTTCAGTGTTATTTGTAAAGTATAAACTTTTTGATTCTGTGAGAAATTGTTTAATATTTTTTGATTTAATGCATTTTGATGCTGGCATTTTATTTTTAAGTCTTAATACTAACGCCTTATCAACTAAATGTGGGTTGTGGCGACATTGGTGCCCATCCTGGTGCGTATGTCGTCCTCACAGCGGATTCGGACTAACGCACCAAGTTGTTCACTGTGTCGCGCGAAGATTTTGCCATCACGTACCCATACGAATTTGAAGCCTTGTTGACTGGCGGCGGCACGTGTCAGGAAGAGCAGTCTCTTGTTGTACGGGGTCAACTGTTCATACACTCTCACAGGTGGCGGTCCTCTTCGGCGCGGCTGGGCAGCGGCGGCGGCAGCAGCAGTGGAGGGTGCAGGGGCTCCAGTGACGTCATTGCCCTGCGGCTGCTGCAGTCTTCGCCTCCCCGCCAGCCAAGCCAACTTGGCACTGGCGACCTTGAACTTAATGACGATGACCGGTGCACGAGGTGAGTCGTTCGCAGCCCGGGGAGGCCGGCCGGGCATGCGAAAAATGTCCGCAACCGTCTCAGAGACGGGCGGCGCTCCGACTTGGTCTGCCAATTCCTGTGCCACCTCGTACAGGTCTTCGTTCTCTTTCACCGGCATGTTGTGAATTTCCACGTTCTCCGAAAGTTGGGCCTGCTCAGCAATGTTCATTCTGCCCGACAACTGGTTAATTGTGGCGTCCTTTTCTCGCAGCTGAACGTGGACGTTGTCCAGGGCCTTTTTCATCTCAGCAATCAGGGACTTTTGCTCGGCGTACTGCTTCAGGAGGTCTTCGTACTTTTCGCTCAGAAAGGTGAGAGCTTTTTCTGTGTCCTTGAACTGCGCGCCGAGGGTGTCGAAGCGCGAGTTCAAATTGGCCTCCATGGTGGCCAGCAGTTCGGCGACGGTGGGCTCACCGGACTCGGAGGGCGCAGGCGAGCCTCGAGCGGAGCCTTGGGAGTCTGTCTCCGTCCTGCAGTTGCTGCAGGCCCACTGGGCGCCGGACGCGCGCGTCCTGGAAGTAGCACAACCAGGGTGAGCCACGGCCTTTGTGCAGCCCTTGCACTTTACCACGTCCTTGACGATGGTCCTTTTGCACACATCGCATGGCAGAGACATTTAGACTGTGCAAAATCACGTAAATCCTCTAGCGTACTTTAGATCTATAGCTGGAACCAGGGCGAGTCGAACAGAGCAGCGGAGCGAGTCGAGAGTGCGTCTGTTCGCCCCTAGTGCACCAGCCAGACGATATATGTCGATTTTATGATCAGACTTAGAATTAAAAATTCAAAATATGAGGTACTTGGTACTTATAAATATTTTTTTTGACTTTCTGAAAAGGTCTCAGTGACACTTATGAAGACCCTACGTTTTCACATTTTTTTCAATGAATTCCAAGTCGTATATTTATTGGTACCTGACGATATATGTCGATTTTTATGATCAGACTTAGAATTAAAAATTCAAAATATGAGGTACTTGGTACTTATAAATATTTTTTTTGACTTTCTGAAAAGGTCTCAGTGACACTTATGAAGACCCTACGTTTTCACATTTTTTTCAATGAATTCCAAGTCTAATATTTATTGGTACATGACTAACCTGACGATATATGTCGATTTTTATGATCAGACTTAGAATTAAAAATTCAAAATATGAGGTACTTGGTACTTTTTTGACTTTCTGAAAAGGTCTCAGTGACACTTATGAAGACCCTACGTTTTCACATTTTTTTCAATGAATTCCAAGTCGTATATTTATTGGTACCTGACGATATATGTCGATTTTTATGATCAGACTTAGAATTAAAAATTCAAAATATGAGGTACTTGGTACTTATAAATATTTTTTTTGACTTTCTGAAAAGGTCTCAGTGACACTTATGAAGACCCTACGTTTTCACATTTTTTTCAATGAATTCCAAGTCGTATATTTATTGGTACCTGACGATATATGTCGATTTTTATGATCAGACTTAGAATTAAAAATTCAAAATATGAGGTACTTGGTACTTATAAATATTTTTTTTGACTTTCTGAAAAGGTCTCAGTGACACTTATGAAGACCCTACGTTTTCACATTTTTTTCAATGAATTCCAAGTCTAATATTTATTGGTACCTGACTAACCTGACGATATATGTCGATTTTTATGATCAGACTTAGAATTAAAAATTCAAAATATGAGGTACTTGGTACTTATAAATATTTTTTTTGACTTTCTGAAAAGGTCTCAGTGACACTTATGAAGACCCTACGTTTTCACATTTTTTTCAATGAATTCCAAGTCGTATATTTATTGGTACCTGACGATATATGTCGATTTTTATGATCGGACTTAGAATTAAAAATTCAAAATATGAGGTACTTGGTACTTATAAATATTTTTTTTGACTTTCTGAAAAGGTCTCAGTGACACTTATGAAGACCCTACGTTTTCACATTTTTTTCAATGAATTCCAAGTCGAATATTTATTGGTACCTGATGATATATGTCGATTTTTATGATCGGACTTAGAATTAAAAATTCAAAATATGAGGTACTTGGTACTTATAAATATTTTTTTTGACTTTCTGAAAAGGTCTCAGTGACACTTATGAAGACCCTACGTTTTCACATTTTTTTCAATGAATTCCAAGTCGTATATTTATTGGTACCTGACGATATATGTCGATTTTTATGATCGGACTTAGAATTAAAAATTCAAAATATGAGGTACTTGGTACTTATAAATATTTTTTTTGACTTTCTGAAAAGGTCTCAGTGACACTTATGAAGACCCTACGTTTTCACATTTTTTTCAATGAATTCCAAGTCGTATATTTATTGGTACCTGACGATATATGTCGATTTTTATGATCAGACTTAGAATTAAAAATTCAAAATATGAGGTACTTGGTACTTATAAATATTTTTTTTGACTTTCTGAAAAGGTCTCAGTGACACTTATGAAGACCCTACGTTTTCACATTTTTTTCAATGAATTCCAAGTCTAATATTTATTGGTACCTGACTAACCTGACGATATATGTCGATTTTTATGATCAGACTTAGAATTAAAAATTCAAAATATGAGGTACTTGGTACTTATAAATATTTTTTTTGACTTTCTGAAAAGGTCTCAGTGACACTTATGAAGACCCTACGTTTTCACATTTTTTTCAATGAATTCCAAGTCGTATATTTATTGGTACCTGACGATATATGTCGATTTTTATGATCAGACTTAGAATTAAAAATTCAAAATATGAGGTACTTGGTACTTATAAATATTTTTTTTGACTTTCTGAAAAGGTCTCAGTGACACTTATGAAGACCCTACGTTTTCACATTTTTTTCAATGAATTCCAAGTCTAATATTTATTGGTACCTGACTAACCTGACGATATATGTCGATTTTTATGATCAGACTTAGAATTAAAAATTCAAAATATGAGGTACTTGGTACTTATAAATATTTTTTTTGACTTTCTGAAAAGGTCTCAGTGACACTTATGAAGACCCTACGTTTTCACATTTTTTTCAATGAATTCCAAGTCGTATATTTATTGGTACCTGACGATATATGTCGATTTTTATGATCAGACTTAGAATTAAAAATTCAAAATATGAGGTACTTGGTACTTATAAATATTATTTTTGACTTTCTGAAAAGGTCTCAGTGACACTTATGAAGACCCTACGTTTTCACATTTTTTTCAATGAATTCCAAGTCGTATATTTATTGGTACCTGACGATATATGTCGATTTTTATGATCAGACTTAGAATTAAAAATTCAAAATATGAGGTACTTGGTACTTATAAATATTTTTTTTGATTTTCTGAAAAGGTCTCAGTGACACTTATGAAGACCCTACGTTTTCACATTTTTTTCAATGAATTCCAAGTCGTATATTTATTGGTACCTGACGATATATGTCGATTTTTATGATCAGACTTAGAATTAAAAATTCAAAATATGAGGTACTTGGTACTTATAAATATTTTTTTTGACTTTCTGAAAAGGTCTCAGTGACACTTATGAAGACCCTACGTTTTCACATTTTTTTCAATGAATTCCAAGTCGTATATTTATTGGTACCTGACGATATATGTCGATTTTTATGATCAGACTTAGAATTAAAAATTCAAAATATGAGGTACTTGGTACTTATAAATATTTTTTTTGACTTTCTGAAAAGGTCTCAGTGACACTTATGAAGACCCTACGTTTTCACATTTTTTTCAATGAATTCCAAGTCTAATATTTATTGGTACATGACTAACCTGACGATATATGTCGATTTTTATGATCAGACTTAGAATTAAAAATTCAAAATATGAGGTACTTGGTACTTTTTTGACTTTCTGAAAAGGTCTCAGTGACACTTATGAAGACCCTACGTTTTCACATTTTTTTCAATGAATTCCAAGTCGTATATTTATTGGTACCTGACGATATATGTCGATTTTTATGATCAGACTTAGAATTAAAAATTCAAAATATGAGGTACTTGGTACTTATAAATATTTTTTTTGACTTTCTGAAAAGGTCTCAGTGACACTTATGAAGACCCTACGTTTTCACATTTTTTTCAATGAATTCCAAGTCGTATATTTATTGGTACCTGACGATATATGTCGATTTTTATGATCAGACTTAGAATTAAAAATTCAAAATATGAGGTACTTGGTACTTATAAATATTTTTTTTGACTTTCTGAAAAGGTCTCAGTGACACTTATGAAGACCCTACGTTTTCACATTTTTTTCAATGAATTCCAAGTCTAATATTTATTGGTACCTGACTAACCTGACGATATATGTCGATTTTTATGATCAGACTTAGAATTAAAAATTCAAAATATGAGGTACTTGGTACTTATAAATATTTTTTTTGACTTTCTGAAAAGGTCTCAGTGACACTTATGAAGACCCTACGTTTTCACATTTTTTTCAATGAATTCCAAGTCGTATATTTATTGGTACCTGACGATATATGTCGATTTTTATGATCGGACTTAGAATTAAAAATTCAAAATATGAGGTACTTGGTACTTATAAATATTTTTTTTGACTTTCTGAAAAGGTCTCAGTGACACTTATGAAGACCCTACGTTTTCACATTTTTTTCAATGAATTCCAAGTCGAATATTTATTGGTACCTGATGATATATGTCGATTTTTATGATCGGACTTAGAATTAAAAATTCAAAATATGAGGTACTTGGTACTTATAAATATTTTTTTTGACTTTCTGAAAAGGTCTCAGTGACACTTATGAAGACCCTACGTTTTCACATTTTTTTCAATGAATTCCAAGTCGTATATTTATTGGTACCTGACGATATATGTCGATTTTTATGATCGGACTTAGAATTAAAAATTCAAAATATGAGGTACTTGGTACTTATAAATATTTTTTTTGACTTTCTGAAAAGGTCTCAGTGACACTTATGAAGACCCTACGTTTTCACATTTTTTTCAATGAATTCCAAGTCGTATATTTATTGGTACCTGACGATATATGTCGATTTTTATGATCAGACTTAGAATTAAAAATTCAAAATATGAGGTACTTGGTACTTATAAATATTTTTTTTGACTTTCTGAAAAGGTCTCAGTGACACTTATGAAGACCCTACGTTTTCACATTTTTTTCAATGAATTCCAAGTCTAATATTTATTGGTACCTGACTAACCTGACGATATATGTCGATTTTTATGATCAGACTTAGAATTAAAAATTCAAAATATGAGGTACTTGGTACTTATAAATATTTTTTTTGACTTTCTGAAAAGGTCTCAGTGACACTTATGAAGACCCTACGTTTTCACATTTTTTTCAATGAATTCCAAGTCGTATATTTATTGGTACCTGACGATATATGTCGATTTTTATGATCAGACTTAGAATTAAAAATTCAAAATATGAGGTACTTGGTACTTATAAATATTTTTTTTGACTTTCTGAAAAGGTCTCAGTGACACTTATGAAGACCCTACGTTTTCACATTTTTTTCAATGAATTCCAAGTCGAATATTTATTGGTACCTGATGATATATGTCGATTTTTATGATCGGACTTAGAATTAAAAATTCAAAATATGAGGTACTTGGTACTTATAAATATTTTTTTTGACTTTCTGAAAAGGTCTCAGTGACACTTATGAAGACCCTACGTTTTCACATTTTTTTCAATGAATTCCAAGTCGTATATTTATTGGTACCTGACGATATATGTCGATTTTTATGATCGGACTTAGAATTAAAAATTCAAAATATGAGGTACTTGGTACTTATAAATATTTTTTTTGACTTTCTGAAAAGGTCTCAGTGACACTTATGAAGACCCTACGTTTTCACATTTTTTTCAATGAATTCCAAGTCGTATATTTATTGGTACCTGACGATATATGTCGATTTTTATGATCAGACTTAGAATTAAAAATTCAAAATATGAGGTACTTGGTACTTAAAAATATTTTTTTTGACTTTCTGAAAAGGTCTCAGTGACACTTATGAAGACCCTACGTTTTCACATTTTTTTCAATGAATTCCAAGTCTAATATTTATTGGTACCTGACTAACCTGACGATATATGTCGATTTTTATGATCAGACTTAGAATTAAAAATTCAAAATATGAGGTACTTGGTACTTATAAATATTTTTTTTGACTTTCTGAAAAGGTCTCAGTGACACTTATGAAGACCCTACGTTTTCACATTTTTTTCAATGAATTCCAAGTCGTATATTTATTGGTACCTGACGATATATGTCGATTTTTATGATCAGACTTAGAATTAAAAATTCAAAATATGAGGTACTTGGTACTTATAAATATTTTTTTTGACTTTCTGAAAAGGTCTCAGTGACACTTATGAAGACCCTACGTTTTCACATTTTTTTCAATGAATTCCAAGTCGTATATTTATTGGTACCTGACGATATATGTCGATTTTTATGATCAGACTTAGAATTAAAAATTCAAAATATGAGGTACTTGGTACTTATAAATATTTTTTTTGACTTTCTGAAAAGGTCTCAGTGACACTTATGAAGACCCTACGTTTTCACATTTTTTTCAATGAATTCCAAGTCGTATATTTATTGGTACCTGACTAACCTGACGATATATGTCGATTTTTATGATCAGACTTAGAATTAAAAATTCAAAATATGAGGTACTTGGTACTTATAAATATTTTTTTTGACTTTCTGAAAAGGTCTCAGTGACACTTATGAAGACCCTACGTTTTCACATTTTTTTCAATGAATTCCAAGTCTAATATTTATTGGTACCTGACTAACCTGACGATATATGTCGATTTTTATGATCAGACTTAGAATTAAAAATTCAAAATATGAGGTACTTGGTACTTATAAATATTTTTTTTGACTTTCTGAAAAGGTCTCAGTGACACTTATGAAGACCCTACGTTTTCACATTTTTTTCAATGAATTCCAAGTCGTATATTTATTGGTACCTGACGATATATGTCGATTTTTATGATCGGACTTAGAATTAAAAATTCAAAATATGAGGTACTTGGTACTTATAAATATTATTTTTGACTTTCTGAAAAGGTCTCAGTGACACTTATGAAGACCCTACGTTTTCACATTTTTTTCAATGAATTCCAAGTCGTATATTTATTGGTACCTGACGATATATGTCGATTTTTATGATCGGACTTAGAATTAAAAATTCAAAATATGAGGTACTTGGTACTTATAAATATTTTTTTTGACTTTCTGAAAAGGTCTCAGTGACACTTATGAAGACCCTACGTTTTCACATTTTTTTCAATGAATTCCAAGTCGTATATTTATTGGTACCTGACGATATATGTCGATTTTTATGATCAGACTTAGAATTAAAAATTCAAAATATGAGGTACTTGGTACTTATAAATATTTTTTTTGACTTTCTGAAAAGGTCTCAGTGACACTTATGAAGACCCTACGTTTTCACATTTTTTTCAATGAATTCCAAGTCTAATATTTATTGGTACCTGACTAACCTGACGATATATGTCGATTTTTATGATCAGACTTAGAATTAAAAATTCAAAATATGAGGTACTTGGTACTTATAAATATTTTTTTTGACTTTCTGAAAAGGTCTCAGTGACACTTATGAAGACCCTACGTTTTCACATTTTTTTCAATGAATTCCAAGTCGTATATTTATTGGTACCTGACGATATATGTCGATTTTTATGATCGGACTTAGAATTAAAAATTCAAAATATGAGGTACTTGGTACTTATAAATATTTTTTTTGACTTTCTGAAAAGGTCTCAGTGACACTTATGAAGACCCTACGTTTTCACATTTTTTTCAATGAATTCCAAGTCGTATATTTATTGGTACCTGACGATATATGTCGATTTTTATGATCAGACTTAGAATTAAAAATTCAAAATATGAGGTACTTGGTACTTATAAATATTTTTTTTGACTTTCTGAAAAGGTCTCAGTGACACTTATGAAGACCCTACGTTTTCACATTTTTTTCAATGAATTCCAAGTCGTATATTTATTGGTACCTGACGATATATGTCGATTTTTATGATCAGACTTAGAATTAAAAATTCAAAATATGAGGTACTTGGTACTTATAAATATTTTTTTTGACTTTCTGAAAAGGTCTCAGTGACACTTATGAAGACCCTACGTTTTCACATTTTTTTCAATGAATTCCAAGTCGTATATTTATTGGTACCTGACGATATATGTCGATTTTTATGATCGGACTTAGAATTAAAAATTCAAAATATGAGGTACTTGGTACTTATAAATATTTTTTTTGACTTTCTGAAAAGGTCTCAGTGACACTTATGAAGACCCTACGTTTTCACATTTTTTTCAATGAATTCCAAGTCTAATATTTATTGGTACCTGACTAACCTGACGATATATGTCGATTTTTATGATCAGACTTAGAATTAAAAATTCAAAATATGAGGTACTTGGTACTTTTTTGACTTTCTGAAAAGGTCTCAGTGACACTTATGAAGACCCTACGTTTTCACATTTTTTTCAATCAATTCCAAGTCGTATATTTATTGGTACCTGACGATATATGTCGATTTTTATGATCAGACTTAGAATTAAAAATTCAAAATATGAGGTACTTGGTACTTATAAATATTTTTTTTGACTTTCTGAAAAGGTCTCAGTGACACTTATGAAGACCCTACGTTTTCACATTTTTTTCAATGAATTCCAAGTCGTATATTTATTGGTACCTGACGATATATGTCGATTTTTATGATCAGACTTAGAATTAAAAATTCAAAATATGAGGTACTTGGTACTTATAAATATTTTTTTTGACTTTCTGAAAAGGTCTCAGTGACACTTATGAAGACCCTACGTTTTCACATTTTTTTCAATGAATTCCAAGTCGTATATTTATTGGTACCTGACGATATATGTCGATTTTTATGATCAGACTTAGAATTAAAAATTCAAAATATGAGGTACTTGGTACTTATAAATATTTTTTTTGACTTTCTGAAAAGGTCTCAGTGACACTTATGAAGACCCTACGTTTTCACATTTTTTTCAATGAATTCCAAGTCTAATATTTATTGGTACCTGACTAACCTGACGATATATGTCGATTTTTATGATCAGACTTAGAATTAAAAATTCAAAATATGAGGTACTTGGTACTTATAAATATTTTTTTTGACTTTCTGAAAAGGTCTCAGTGACACTTATGAAGACCCTACGTTTTCACATTTTTTTCAATGAATTCCAAGTCGTATATTTATTGGTACCTGACGATATATGTCGATTTTTATGATCGGACTTAGAATTAAAAATTCAAAATATGAGGTACTTGGTACTTATAAATATTATTTTTGACTTTCTGAAAAGGTCTCAGTGACACTTATGAAGACCCTACGTTTTCACATTTTTTTCAATGAATTCCAAGTCGTATATTTATTGGTACCTGACGATATATGTCGATTTTTATGATCGGACTTAGAATTAAAAATTCAAAATATGAGGTACTTGGTACTTATAAATATTTTTTTTGACTTTCTGAAAAGGTCTCAGTGACACTTATGAAGACCCTACGTTTTCACATTTTTTTCAATGAATTCCAAGTCGTATATTTATTGGTACCTGACGATATATGTCGATTTTTATGATCAGACTTAGAATTAAAAATTCAAAATATGAGGTACTTGGTACTTATAAATATTTTTTTTGACTTTCTGAAAAGGTCTCAGTGACACTTATGAAGACCCTACGTTTTCACATTTTTTTCAATGAATTCCAAGTCTAATATTTATTGGTACCTGACTAACCTGACGATATATGTCGATTTTTATGATCAGACTTAGAATTAAAAATTCAAAATATGAGGTACTTGGTACTTATAAATATTTTTTTTGACTTTCTGAAAAGGTCTCAGTGACACTTATGAAGACCCTACGTTTTCACATTTTTTTCAATGAATTCCAAGTCGTATATTTATTGGTACCTGACGATATATGTCGATTTTTATGATCGGACTTAGAATTAAAAATTCAAAATATGAGGTACTTGGTACTTATAAATATTTTTTTTGACTTTCTGAAAAGGTCTCAGTGACACTTATGAAGACCCTACGTTTTCACATTTTTTTCAATGAATTCCAAGTCGTATATTTATTGGTACCTGACGATATATGTCGATTTTTATGATCAGACTTAGAATTAAAAATTCAAAATATGAGGTACTTGGTACTTATAAATATTATTTTTGACTTTCTGAAAAGGTCTCAGTGACACTTATGAAGACCCTACGTTTTCACATTTTTTTCAATGAATTCCAAGTCGTATATTTATTGGTACCTGACGATATATGTCGATTTTTATGATCAGACTTAGAATTAAAAATTCAAAATATGAGGTACTTGGTACTTATAAATATTTTTTTTGACTTTCTGAAAAGGTCTCAGTGACACTTATGAAGACCCTACGTTTTCACATTTTTTTCAATGAATTCCAAGTCGTATATTTATTGGTACCTGACGATATATGTCGATTTTTATGATCAGACTTAGAATTAAAAATTCAAAATATGAGGTACTTGGTACTTATAAATATTTTTTTTGACTTTCTGAAAAGGTCTCAGTGACACTTATGAAGACCCTACGTTTTCACATTTTTTTCAATGAATTCCAAGTCTAATATTTATTGGTACCTGACTAACCTGACGATATATGTCGATTTTTATGATCAGACTTAGAATTAAAAATTCAAAATATGAGGTACTTGGTACTTTTTTGACTTTCTGAAAAGGTCTCAGTGACACTTATGAAGACCCTACGTTTTCACATTTTTTTCAATCAATTCCAAGTCGTATATTTATTGGTACCTGACGATATATGTCGATTTTTATGATCAGACTTAGAATTAAAAATTCAAAATATGAGGTACTTGGTACTTATAAATATTTTTTTTGACTTTCTGAAAAGGTCTCAGTGACACTTATGAAGACCCTACGTTTTCACATTTTTTTCAATGAATTCCAAGTCGTATATTTATTGGTACCTGACGATATATGTCGATTTTTATGATCAGACTTAGAATTAAAAATTCAAAATATGAGGTACTTGGTACTTATAAATATTTTTTTTGACTTTCTGAAAAGGTCTCAGTGACACTTATGAAGACCCTACGTTTTCACATTTTTTTCAATGAATTCCAAGTCGTATATTTATTGGTACCTGACGATATATGTCGATTTTTATGATCAGACTTAGAATTAAAAATTCAAAATATGAGGTACTTGGTACTTATAAATATTTTTTTTGACTTTCTGAAAAGGTCTCAGTGACACTTATGAAGACCCTACGTTTTCACATTTTTTTCAATGAATTCCAAGTCGTATATTTATTGGTACCTGACGATATATGTCGATTTTTATGATCGGACTTAGAATTAAAAATTCAAAATATGAGGTACTTGGTACTTATAAATATTTTTTTTGACTTTCTGAAAAGGTCTCAGTGACACTTATGAAGACCCTACGTTTTCACATTTTTTTCAATGAATTCCAAGTCGTATATTTATTGGTACCTGACGATATATGTCGATTTTTATGATCAGACTTAGAATTAAAAATTCAAAATATGAGGTACTTGGTACTTATAAATATTTTTTTTGACTTTCTGAAAAGGTCTCAGTGACACTTATGAACCCCCCGTTTTCACATTTTTTTCAATGAATTCCAAGTCGTATATTTATTGGTACCTGACGATATATGTCGATTTTTATGATCGGACTTAGAATTAAAAATTCAAAATATGAGGTACTTGGTACTTATAAATATTTTTTTTGACTTTCTGAAAAGGTCTCAGTGACACTTATGAAGACCCTACGTTTTCACATTTTTTTCAATGAATTCCAAGTCGTATATTTATTGGTACCTGACGATATATGTCGATTTTTATGATCAGACTTAGAATTAAAAATTCAAAATATGAGGTACTTGGTACTTATAAATATTTTTTTTGACTTTCTGAAAAGGTCTCAGTGACACTTATGAAGACCCTACGTTTTCACATTTTTTTCAATGAATTCCAAGTCGTATATTTATTGGTACCTGACGATATATGTCGATTTTTATGATCAGACTTAGAATTAAAAATTCAAAATATGAGGTACTTGGTACTTATAAATATTTTTTTTGACTTTCTGAAAAGGTCTCAGTGACACTTATGAAGACCCTACGTTTTCACATTTTTTTCAATGAATTCCAAGTCTAATATTTATTGGTACCTGACTAACCTGACGATATATGTCGATTTTTATGATCAGACTTAGAATTAAAAATTCAAAATATGAGGTACTTGGTACTTATAAATATTTTTTTTGACTTTCTGAAAAGGTCTCAGTGACACTTATGAAGACCCTACGTTTTCACATTTTTTTCAATGAATTCCAAGTCGTATATTTATTGGTACCTGACGATATATGTCGATTTTTATGATCGGACTTAGAATTAAAAATTCAAAATATGAGGTACTTGGTACTTATAAATATTTTTTTTGACTTTCTGAAAAGGTCTCAGTGACACTTATGAAGACCCTACGTTTTCACATTTTTTTCAATGAATTCCAAGTCGAATATTTATTGGTACCTGATGATATATGTCGATTTTTATGATCGGACTTAGAATTAAAAATTCAAAATATGAGGTACTTGGTACTTATAAATATTATTTTTGACTTTCTGAAAAGGTCTCAGTGACACTTATGAAGACCCTACGTTTTCACATTTTTTTCAATGAATTCCAAGTCGTATATTTATTGGTACCTGACGATATATGTCGATTTTTATGATCGGACTTAGAATTAAAAATTCAAAATATGAGGTACTTGGTACTTATAAATATTTTTTTTGACTTTCTGAAAAGGTCTCAGTGACACTTATGAAGACCCTACGTTTTCACATTTTTTTCAATGAATTCCAAGTCGTATATTTATTGGTACCTGACGATATATGTCGATTTTTATGATCGGACTTAGAATTAAAAATTCAAAATATGAGGTACTTGGTACTTATAAATATTTTTTTTGACTTTCTGAAAAGGTCTCAGTGACACTTATGAAGACCCTACGTTTTCACATTTTTTTCAATGAATTCCAAGTCGTATATTTATTGGTACCTGACGATATATGTCGATTTTTATGATCAGACTTAGAATTAAAAATTCAAAATATGAGGTACTTGGTACTTATAAATATTTTTTTTGACTTTCTGAAAAGGTCTCAGTGACACTTATGAAGACCCTACGTTTTCACATTTTTTTCAATGAATTCCAAGTCGTATATTTATTGGTACCTGACGATATATGTCGATTTTTATGATCAGACTTAGAATTAAAAATTCAAAATATGAGGTACTTGGTACTTATAAATATTTTTTTTGACTTTCTGAAAAGGTCTCAGTGACACTTATGAAGACCCTACGTTTTCACATTTTTTTCAATGAATTCCAAGTCTAATATTTATTGGTACCTGACTAACCTGACGATATATGTCGATTTTTATGATCAGACTTAGAATTAAAAATTCAAAATATGAGGTACTTGGTACTTTTTTGACTTTCTGAAAAGGTCTCAGTGACACTTATGAAGACCCTACGTTTTCACATTTTTTTCAATGAATTCCAAGTCGTATATTTATTGGTACCTGACGATATATGTCGATTTTTATGATCAGACTTAGAATTAAAAATTCAAAATATGAGGTACTTGGTACTTATAAATATTTTTTTTGACTTTCTGAAAAGGTCTCAGTGACACTTATGAAGACCCTACGTTTTCACATTTTTTTCAATGAATTCCAAGTCGTATATTTATTGGTACCTGACGATATATGTCGATTTTTATGATCAGACTTAGAATTAAAAATTCAAAATATGAGGTACTTGGTACTTATAAATATTTTTTTTGACTTTCTGAAAAGGTCTCAGTGACACTTATGAAGACCCTACGTTTTCACATTTTTTTCAATGAATTCCAAGTCGTATATTTATTGGTACCTGACGATATATGTCGATTTTTATGATCGGACTTAGAATTAAAAATTCAAAATATGAGGTACTTGGTACTTATAAATATTTTTTTTGACTTTCTGAAAAGGTCTCAGTGACACTTATGAAGACCCTACGTTTTCACATTTTTTTCAATGAATTCCAAGTCGTATATTTATTGGTACCTGACGATATATGTCGATTTTTATGATCAGACTTAGAATTAAAAATTCAAAATATGAGGTACTTGGTACTTATAAATATTATTTTTGACTTTCTGAAAAGGTCTCAGTGACACTTATGAAGACCCTACGTTTTCACATTTTTTTCAATGAATTCCAAGTCGTATATTTATTGGTACCTGACGATATATGTCGATTTTAATGATCAGACTTAGAATTAAAAATTCAAAATATGAGGTACTTGGTACTTATAAATATTTTTTTTGACTTTCTGAAAAGGTCTCAGTGACACTTATGAAGACCCTACGTTTTCACATTTTTTTCAATGAATTCCAAGTCGTATATTTATTGGTACCTGACGATATATGTCGATTTTTATGATCAGACTTAGAATTAAAAATTCAAAATATGAGGTACTTGGTACTTATAAATATTTTTTTTGACTTTCTGAAAAGGTCTCAGTGACACTTATGAAGACCCTACGTTTTCACATTTTTTTCAATGAATTCCAAGTCTAATATTTATTGGTACCTGACTAACCTGACGATATATGTCGATTTTTATGATCAGACTTAGAATTAAAAATTCAAAATATGAGGTACTTGGTACTTTTTTGACTTTCTGAAAAGGTCTCAGTGACACTTATGAAGACCCTACGTTTTCACATTTTTTTCAATGAATTCCAAGTCGTATATTTATTGGTACCTGACGATATATGTCGATTTTTATGATCAGACTTAGAATTAAAAATTCAAAATATGAGGTACTTGGTACTTATAAATATTTTTTTTGACTTTCTGAAAAGGTCTCAGTGACACTTATGAAGACCCTACGTTTTCACATTTTTTTCAATGAATTCCAAGTCGTATATTTATTGGTACCTGACGATATATGTCGATTTTTATGATCAGACTTAGAATTAAAAATTCAAAATATGAGGTACTTGGTACTTATAAATATTTTTTTTGACTTTCTGAAAAGGTCTCAGTGACACTTATGAAGACCCTACGTTTTCACATTTTTTTCAATGAATTCCAAGTCGTATATTTATTGGTACCTGACGATATATGTCGATTTTTATGATCAGACTTAGAATTAAAAATTCAAAATATGAGGTACTTGGTACTTATAAATATTTTTTTTGACTTTCTGAAAAGGTCTCAGTGACACTTATGAAGACCCTACGTTTTCACATTTTTTTCAATGAATTCCAAGTCGTATATTTATTGGTACCTGACGATATATGTCGATTTTTATGATCGGACTTAGAATTAAAAATTCAAAATATGAGGTACTTGGTACTTATAAATATTTTTTTTGACTTTCTGAAAAGGTCTCAGTGACACTTATGAAGACCCTACGTTTTCACATTTTTTTCAATGAATTCCAAGTCGTATATTTATTGGTACCTGACGATATATGTCGATTTTTATGATCAGACTTAGAATTAAAAATTCAAAATATGAGGTACTTGGTACTTATAAATATTTTTTTTGACTTTCTGAAAAGGTCTCAGTGACACTTATGAACCCCCCGTTTTCACATTTTTTTCAATGAATTCCAAGTCGTATATTTATTGGTACCTGACGATATATGTCGATTTTTATGATCGGACTTAGAATTAAAAATTCAAAATATGAGGTACTTGGTACTTATAAATATTTTTTTTGACTTTCTGAAAAGGTCTCAGTGACACTTATGAAGACCCTACGTTTTCACATTTTTTTCAATGAATTCCAAGTCGTATATTTATTGGTACCTGACGATATATGTCGATTTTTATGATCAGACTTAGAATTAAAAATTCAAAATATGAGGTACTTGGTACTTATAAATATTTTTTTTGACTTTCTGAAAAGGTCTCAGTGACACTTATGAAGACCCTACGTTTTCACATTTTTTTCAATGAATTCCAAGTCGTATATTTATTGGTATCTGACGATATATGTCGATTTTTATGATCAGACTTAGAATTAAAAATTCAAAATATGAGGTACTTGGTACTTATAAATATTTTTTTTGACTTTCTGAAAAGGTCTCAGTGACACTTATGAAGACCCTACGTTTTCACATTTTTTTCAATGAATTCCAAGTCTAATATTTATTGGTACCTGACGATATATGTCGATTTTTATGATCGGACTTAGAATTAAAAATTCAAAATATGAGGTACTTGGTACTTATAAATATTTTTTTTGACTTTCTGAAAAGGTCTCAGTGACACTTATGAAGACCCTACGTTTTCACATTTTTTTCAATGAATTCCAAGTCGTATATTTATTGGTACCTGACGATATATGTCGATTTTTATGATCAGACTTAGAATTAAAAATTCAAAATATGAGGTACTTGGTACTTATAAATATTTTTTTTGACTTTCTGAAAAGGTCTCAGTGACACTTATGAAGACCCTACGTTTTCACATTTTTTTCAATGAATTCCAAGTCGTATATTTATTGGTACCTGACGATATATGTCGATTTTTATGATCAGACTTAGAATTAAAAATTCAAAATATGAGGTACTTGGTACTTATAAATATTTTTTTTGACTTTCTGAAAAGGTCTCAGTGACACTTATGAAGACCCTACGTTTTCACATTTTTTTCAATGAATTCCAAGTCGTATATTTATTGGTACCTGACGATATATGTCGATTTTTATGATCAGACTTAGAATTAAAAATTCAAAATATGAGGTACTTGGTACTTATAAATATTTTTTTTGACTTTCTGAAAAGGTCTCAGTGACACTTATGAAGACCCTACGTTTTCACATTTTTTTCAATGAATTCCAAGTCGTATATTTATTGGTACCTGACGATATATGTCGATTTTTATGATCGGACTTAGAATTAAAAATTCAAAATATGAGGTACTTGGTACTTATAAATATTTTTTTTGACTTTCTGAAAAGGTCTCAGTGACACTTATGAAGACCCCCCGTTTTCACATTTTTTTCAATGAATTCCAAGTCGTATATTTATTGGTACCTGACGATATATGTCGATTTTTATGATCGGACTTAGAATTAAAAATTCAAAATATGAGGTACTTGGTACTTATAAATATTTTTTTTGACTTTCTGAAAAGGTCTCAGTGACACTTATGAAGACCCTACGTTTTCACATTTTTTTCAATGAATTCCAAGTCGTATATTTATTGGTACCTGACGATATATGTCGATTTTTATGATCAGACTTAGAATTAAAAATTCAAAATATGAGGTACTTGGTACTTATAAATATTTTTTTTGACTTTCTGAAAAGGTCTCAGTGACACTTATGAAGACCCTACGTTTTCACATTTTTTTCAATGAATTCCAAGTCGTATATTTATTGGTATCTGACGATATATGTCGATTTTTATGATCAGACTTAGAATTAAAAATTCAAAATATGAGGTACTTGGTACTTATAAATATTTTTTTTGACTTTCTGAAAAGGTCTCAGTGACACTTATGAAGACCCTACGTTTTCACATTTTTTTCAATGAATTCCAAGTCTAATATTTATTGGTACCTGACGATATATGTCGATTTTTATGATCGGACTTAGAATTAAAAATTCAAAATATGAGGTACTTGGTACTTATAAATATTTTTTTTGACTTTCTGAAAAGGTCTCAGTGACACTTATGAAGACCCTACGTTTTCACATTTTTTTCAATGAATTCCAAGTCGTATATTTATTGGTACCTGACGATATATGTCGATTTTTATGATCAGACTTAGAATTAAAAATTCAAAATATGAGGTACTTGGTACTTATAAATATTTTTTTTGACTTTCTGAAAAGGTCTCAGTGACACTTATGAAGACCCTACGTTTTCACATTTTTTTCAATGAATTCCAAGTCGTATATTTATTGGTACCTGACGATATATGTCGATTTTTATGATCAGACTTAGAATTAAAAATTCAAAATATGAGGTACTTGGTACTTATAAATATTTTTTTTGACTTTCTGAAAAGGTCTCAGTGACACTTATGAAGACCCTACGTTTTCACATTTTTTTCAATGAATTCCAAGTCGTATATTTATTGGTACCTGACGATATATGTCGATTTTTATGATCAGACTTAGAATTAAAAATTCAAAATATGAGGTACTTGGTACTTATAAATATTTTTTTTGACTTTCTGAAAAGGTCTCAGTGACACTTATGAAGACCCTACGTTTTCACATTTTTTTCAATGAATTCCAAGTCGTATATTTATTGGTACCTGACGATATATGTCGATTTTTATGATCGGACTTAGAATTAAAAATTCAAAATATGAGGTACTTGGTACTTATAAATATTTTTTTTGACTTTCTGAAAAGGTCTCAGTGACACTTATGAAGACCCTACGTTTTCACATTTTTTTCAATGAATTCCAAGTCGTATATTTATTGGTACCTGACGATATATGTCGATTTTTATGATCAGACTTAGAATTAAAAATTCAAAATATGAGGTACTTGGTACTTATAAATATTATTTTTGACTTTCTGAAAAGGTCTCAGTGACACTTATGAAGACCCTACGTTTTCACATTTTTTTCAATGAATTCCAAGTCGTATATTTATTGGTACCTGACGATATATGTCGATTTTAATGATCAGACTTAGAATTAAAAATTCAAAATATGAGGTACTTGGTACTTATAAATATTTTTTTTGACTTTCTGAAAAGGTCTCAGTGACACTTATGAAGACCCTACGTTTTCACATTTTTTTCAATGAATTCCAAGTCGTATATTTATTGGTACCTGACGATATATGTCGATTTTTATGATCAGACTTAGAATTAAAAATTCAAAATATGAGGTACTTGGTACTTATAAATATTTTTTTTGACTTTCTGAAAAGGTCTCAGTGACACTTATGAAGACCCTACGTTTTCACATTTTTTTCAATGAATTCCAAGTCTAATATTTATTGGTACCTGACTAACCTGACGATATATGTCGATTTTTATGATCAGACTTAGAATTAAAAATTCAAAATATGAGGTACTTGGTACTTTTTTGACTTTCTGAAAAGGTCTCAGTGACACTTATGAAGACCCTACGTTTTCACATTTTTTTCAATGAATTCCAAGTCGTATATTTATTGGTACCTGACGATATATGTCGATTTTTATGATCAGACTTAGAATTAAAAATTCAAAATATGAGGTACTTGGTACTTATAAATATTTTTTTTGACTTTCTGAAAAGGTCTCAGTGACACTTATGAAGACCCTACGTTTTCACATTTTTTTCAATGAATTCCAAGTCGTATATTTATTGGTACCTGACGATATATGTCGATTTTTATGATCAGACTTAGAATTAAAAATTCAAAATATGAGGTACTTGGTACTTATAAATATTTTTTTTGACTTTCTGAAAAGGTCTCAGTGACACTTATGAAGACCCTACGTTTTCACATTTTTTTCAATGAATTCCAAGTCGTATATTTATTGGTACCTGACGATATATGTCGATTTTTATGATCAGACTTAGAATTAAAAATTCAAAATATGAGGTACTTGGTACTTATAAATATTTTTTTTGACTTTCTGAAAAGGTCTCAGTGACACTTATGAAGACCCTACGTTTTCACATTTTTTTCAATGAATTCCAAGTCGTATATTTATTGGTACCTGACGATATATGTCGATTTTTATGATCGGACTTAGAATTAAAAATTCAAAATATGAGGTACTTGGTACTTATAAATATTTTTTTTGACTTTCTGAAAAGGTCTCAGTGACACTTATGAAGACCCTACGTTTTCACATTTTTTTCAATGAATTCCAAGTCGTATATTTATTGGTACCTGACGATATATGTCGATTTTTATGATCAGACTTAGAATTAAAAATTCAAAATATGAGGTACTTGGTACTTATAAATATTTTTTTTGACTTTCTGAAAAGGTCTCAGTGACACTTATGAACCCCCCGTTTTCACATTTTTTTCAATGAATTCCAAGTCGTATATTTATTGGTACCTGACGATATATGTCGATTTTTATGATCGGACTTAGAATTAAAAATTCAAAATATGAGGTACTTGGTACTTATAAATATTTTTTTTGACTTTCTGAAAAGGTCTCAGTGACACTTATGAAGACCCTACGTTTTCACATTTTTTTCAATGAATTCCAAGTCGTATATTTATTGGTACCTGACGATATATGTCGATTTTTATGATCAGACTTAGAATTAAAAATTCAAAATATGAGGTACTTGGTACTTATAAATATTTTTTTTGACTTTCTGAAAAGGTCTCAGTGACACTTATGAAGACCCTACGTTTTCACATTTTTTTCAATGAATTCCAAGTCGTATATTTATTGGTATCTGACGATATATGTCGATTTTTATGATCAGACTTAGAATTAAAAATTCAAAATATGAGGTACTTGGTACTTATAAATATTTTTTTTGACTTTCTGAAAAGGTCTCAGTGACACTTATGAAGACCCTACGTTTTCACATTTTTTTCAATGAATTCCAAGTCTAATATTTATTGGTACCTGACGATATATGTCGATTTTTATGATCGGACTTAGAATTAAAAATTCAAAATATGAGGTACTTGGTACTTATAAATATTTTTTTTGACTTTCTGAAAAGGTCTCAGTGACACTTATGAAGACCCTACGTTTTCACATTTTTTTCAATGAATTCCAAGTCGTATATTTATTGGTACCTGACGATATATGTCGATTTTTATGATCAGACTTAGAATTAAAAATTCAAAATATGAGGTACTTGGTACTTATAAATATTTTTTTTGACTTTCTGAAAAGGTCTCAGTGACACTTATGAAGACCCTACGTTTTCACATTTTTTTCAATGAATTCCAAGTCGTATATTTATTGGTATCTGACGATATATGTCGATTTTTATGATCAGACTTAGAATTAAAAATTCAAAATATGAGGTACTTGGTACTTATAAATATTTTTTTTGACTTTCTGAAAAGGTCTCAGTGACACTTATGAAGACCCTACGTTTTCACATTTTTTTCAATGAATTCCAAGTCTAATATTTATTGGTACCTGACTAACCTGACGATATATGTCGATTTTTATGATCAGACTTAGAATTAAAAATTCAAAATATGAGGTACTTGGTACTTATAAATATTTTTTTTGACTTTCTGAAAAGGTCTCAGTGACACTTATGAAGACCCTACGTTTTCACATTTTTTTCAATGAATTCCAAGTCGTATATTTATTGGTACCTGACGATATATGTCGATTTTTATGATCGGACTTAGAATTAAAAATTCAAAATATGAGGTACTTGGTACTTATAAATATTTTTTTTGACTTTCTGAAAAGGTCTCAGTGACACTTATGAAGACCCTACGTTTTCACATTTTTTTCAATGAATTCCAAGTCGTATATTTATTGGTACCTGACGATATATGTCGATTTTTATGATCAGACTTAGAATTAAAAATTCAAAATATGAGGTACTTGGTACTTATAAATATTTTTTTTGACTTTCTGAAAAGGTCTCAGTGACACTTATGAAGACCCTACGTTTTCACATTTTTTTCAATGAATTCCAAGTCGTATATTTATTGGTACCTGACGATATATGTCGATTTTTATGATCGGACTTAGAATTAAAAATTCAAAATATGAGGTACTTGGTACTTATAAATATTTTTTTTGACTTTCTGAAAAGGTCTCAGTGACACTTATGAAGACCCTACGTTTTCACATTTTTTTCAATGAATTCCAAGTCGTATATTTATTGGTACCTGACGATATATGTCGATTTTTATGATCAGACTTAGAATTAAAAATTCAAAATATGAGGTACTTGGTACTTATAAATATTATTTTTGACTTTCTGAAAAGGTCTCAGTGACACTTATGAAGACCCTACGTTTTCACATTTTTTTCAATGAATTCCAAGTCGTATATTTATTGGTACCTGACGATATATGTCGATTTTTATGATCAGACTTAGAATTAAAAATTCAAAATATGAGGTACTTGGTACTTATAAATATTTTTTTTGACTTTCTGAAAAGGTCTCAGTGACACTTATGAAGACCCTACGTTTTCACATTTTTTTCAATGAATTCCAAGTCGTATATTTATTGGTACCTGACGATATATGTCGATTTTTATGATCAGACTTAGAATTAAAAATTCAAAATATGAGGTACTTGGTACTTATAAATATTTTTTTTGACTTTCTGAAAAGGTCTCAGTGACACTTATGAAGACCCTACGTTTTCACATTTTTTTCAATGAATTCCAAGTCTAATATTTATTGGTACCTGACTAACCTGACGATATATGTCGATTTTTATGATCAGACTTAGAATTAAAAATTCAAAATATGAGGTACTTGGTACTTTTTTGACTTTCTGAAAAGGTCTCAGTGACACTTATGAAGACCCTACGTTTTCACATTTTTTTCAATCAATTCCAAGTCGTATATTTATTGGTACCTGACGATATATGTCGATTTTTATGATCAGACTTAGAATTAAAAATTCAAAATATGAGGTACTTGGTACTTATAAATATTTTTTTTGACTTTCTGAAAAGGTCTCAGTGACACTTATGAAGACCCTACGTTTTCACATTTTTTTCAATGAATTCCAAGTCGTATATTTATTGGTACCTGACGATATATGTCGATTTTTATGATCAGACTTAGAATTAAAAATTCAAAATATGAGGTACTTGGTACTTATAAATATTTTTTTTGACTTTCTGAAAAGGTCTCAGTGACACTTATGAAGACCCTACGTTTTCACATTTTTTTCAATGAATTCCAAGTCGTATATTTATTGGTACCTGACGATATATGTCGATTTTTATGATCAGACTTAGAATTAAAAATTCAAAATATGAGGTACTTGGTACTTATAAATATTTTTTTTGACTTTCTGAAAAGGTCTCAGTGACACTTATGAAGACCCTACGTTTTCACATTTTTTTCAATGAATTCCAAGTCGTATATTTATTGGTATCTGACGATATATGTCGATTTTTATGATCAGACTTAGAATTAAAAATTCAAAATATGAGGTACTTGGTACTTATAAATATTTTTTTTGACTTTCTGAAAAGGTCTCAGTGACACTTATGAAGACCCTACGTTTTCACATTTTTTTCAATGAATTCCAAGTCTAATATTTATTGGTACCTGACGATATATGTCGATTTTTATGATCGGACTTAGAATTAAAAATTCAAAATATGAGGTACTTGGTACTTATAAATATTTTTTTTGACTTTCTGAAAAGGTCTCAGTGACACTTATGAAGACCCTACGTTTTCACATTTTTTTCAATGAATTCCAAGTCGTATATTTATTGGTACCTGACGATATATGTCGATTTTTATGATCAGACTTAGAATTAAAAATTCAAAATATGAGGTACTTGGTACTTATAAATATTTTTTTTGACTTTCTGAAAAGGTCTCAGTGACACTTATGAAGACCCTACGTTTTCACATTTTTTTCAATGAATTCCAAGTCGTATATTTATTGGTATCTGACGATATATGTCGATTTTTATGATCAGACTTAGAATTAAAAATTCAAAATATGAGGTACTTGGTACTTATAAATATTTTTTTTGACTTTCTGAAAAGGTCTCAGTGACACTTATGAAGACCCTACGTTTTCACATTTTTTTCAATGAATTCCAAGTCTAATATTTATTGGTACCTGACTAACCTGACGATATATGTCGATTTTTATGATCAGACTTAGAATTAAAAATTCAAAATATGAGGTACTTGGTACTTATAAATATTTTTTTTGACTTTCTGAAAAGGTCTCAGTGACACTTATGAAGACCCTACGTTTTCACATTTTTTTCAATGAATTCCAAGTCGTATATTTATTGGTACCTGACGATATATGTCGATTTTTATGATCGGACTTAGAATTAAAAATTCAAAATATGAGGTACTTGGTACTTATAAATATTTTTTTTGACTTTCTGAAAAGGTCTCAGTGACACTTATGAAGACCCTACGTTTTCACATTTTTTTCAATGAATTCCAAGTCGTATATTTATTGGTACCTGACGATATATGTCGATTTTTATGATCAGACTTAGAATTAAAAATTCAAAATATGAGGTACTTGGTACTTATAAATATTTTTTTTGACTTTCTGAAAAGGTCTCAGTGACACTTATGAAGACCCTACGTTTTCACATTTTTTTCAATGAATTCCAAGTCGTATATTTATTGGTACCTGACGATATATGTCGATTTTTATGATCGGACTTAGAATTAAAAATTCAAAATATGAGGTACTTGGTACTTATAAATATTTTTTTTGACTTTCTGAAAAGGTCTCAGTGACACTTATGAAGACCCTACGTTTTCACATTTTTTTCAATGAATTCCAAGTCGTATATTTATTGGTACCTGACGATATATGTCGATTTTTATGATCAGACTTAGAATTAAAAATTCAAAATATGAGGTACTTGGTACTTATAAATATTATTTTTGACTTTCTGAAAAGGTCTCAGTGACACTTATGAAGACCCTACGTTTTCACATTTTTTTCAATGAATTCCAAGTCGTATATTTATTGGTACCTGACGATATATGTCGATTTTTATGATCAGACTTAGAATTAAAAATTCAAAATATGAGGTACTTGGTACTTATAAATATTTTTTTTGACTTTCTGAAAAGGTCTCAGTGACACTTATGAAGACCCTACGTTTTCACATTTTTTTCAATGAATTCCAAGTCGTATATTTATTGGTACCTGACGATATATGTCGATTTTTATGATCAGACTTAGAATTAAAAATTCAAAATATGAGGTACTTGGTACTTATAAATATTTTTTTTGACTTTCTGAAAAGGTCTCAGTGACACTTATGAAGACCCTACGTTTTCACATTTTTTTCAATGAATTCCAAGTCTAATATTTATTGGTACCTGACTAACCTGACGATATATGTCGATTTTTATGATCAGACTTAGAATTAAAAATTCAAAATATGAGGTACTTGGTACTTTTTTGACTTTCTGAAAAGGTCTCAGTGACACTTATGAAGACCCTACGTTTTCACATTTTTTTCAATCAATTCCAAGTCGTATATTTATTGGTACCTGACGATATATGTCGATTTTTATGATCAGACTTAGAATTAAAAATTCAAAATATGAGGTACTTGGTACTTATAAATATTTTTTTTGACTTTCTGAAAAGGTCTCAGTGACACTTATGAAGACCCTACGTTTTCACATTTTTTTCAATGAATTCCAAGTCGTATATTTATTGGTACCTGACGATATATGTCGATTTTTATGATCAGACTTAGAATTAAAAATTCAAAATATGAGGTACTTGGTACTTATAAATATTTTTTTTGACTTTCTGAAAAGGTCTCAGTGACACTTATGAAGACCCTACGTTTTCACATTTTTTTCAATGAATTCCAAGTCGTATATTTATTGGTACCTGACGATATATGTCGATTTTTATGATCAGACTTAGAATTAAAAATTCAAAATATGAGGTACTTGGTACTTATAAATATTTTTTTTGACTTTCTGAAAAGGTCTCAGTGACACTTATGAAGACCCTACGTTTTCACATTTTTTTCAATGAATTCCAAGTCGTATATTTATTGGTACCTGACGATATATGTCGATTTTTATGATCGGACTTAGAATTAAAAATTCAAAATATGAGGTACTTGGTACTTATAAATATTTTTTTTGACTTTCTGAAAAGGTCTCAGTGACACTTATGAAGACCCTACGTTTTCACATTTTTTTCAATGAATTCCAAGTCGTATATTTATTGGTACCTGACGATATATGTCGATTTTTATGATCAGACTTAGAATTAAAAATTCAAAATATGAGGTACTTGGTACTTATAAATATTTTTTTTGACTTTCTGAAAAGGTCTCAGTGACACTTATGAACCCCCCGTTTTCACATTTTTTTCAATGAATTCCAAGTCGTATATTTATTGGTACCTGACGATATATGTCGATTTTTATGATCGGACTTAGAATTAAAAATTCAAAATATGAGGTACTTGGTACTTATAAATATTTTTTTTGACTTTCTGAAAAGGTCTCAGTGACACTTATGAAGACCCTACGTTTTCACATTTTTTTCAATGAATTCCAAGTCGTATATTTATTGGTACCTGACGATATATGTCGATTTTTATGATCAGACTTAGAATTAAAAATTCAAAATATGAGGTACTTGGTACTTATAAATATTTTTTTTGACTTTCTGAAAAGGTCTCAGTGACACTTATGAAGACCCTACGTTTTCACATTTTTTTCAATGAATTCCAAGTCGTATATTTATTGGTACCTGACGATATATGTCGATTTTTATGATCAGACTTAGAATTAAAAATTCAAAATATGAGGTACTTGGTACTTATAAATATTTTTTTTGACTTTCTGAAAAGGTCTCAGTGACACTTATGAAGACCCTACGTTTTCACATTTTTTTCAATGAATTCCAAGTCTAATATTTATTGGTACCTGACTAACCTGACGATATATGTCGATTTTTATGATCAGACTTAGAATTAAAAATTCAAAATATGAGGTACTTGGTACTTATAAATATTTTTTTTGACTTTCTGAAAAGGTCTCAGTGACACTTATGAAGACCCTACGTTTTCACATTTTTTTCAATGAATTCCAAGTCGTATATTTATTGGTACCTGACGATATATGTCGATTTTTATGATCGGACTTAGAATTAAAAATTCAAAATATGAGGTACTTGGTACTTATAAATATTTTTTTTGACTTTCTGAAAAGGTCTCAGTGACACTTATGAAGACCCTACGTTTTCACATTTTTTTCAATGAATTCCAAGTCGTATATTTATTGGTACCTGACGATATATGTCGATTTTTATGATCAGACTTAGAATTAAAAATTCAAAATATGAGGTACTTGGTACTTATAAATATTTTTTTTGACTTTCTGAAAAGGTCTCAGTGACACTTATGAAGACCCTACGTTTTCACATTTTTTTCAATGAATTCCAAGTCGTATATTTATTGGTATCTGACGATATATGTCGATTTTTATGATCAGACTTAGAATTAAAAATTCAAAATATGAGGTACTTGGTACTTATAAATATTTTTTTTGACTTTCTGAAAAGGTCTCAGTGACACTTATGAAGACCCTACGTTTTCACATTTTTTTCAATGAATTCCAAGTCTAATATTTATTGGTACCTGACTAACCTGACGATATATGTCGATTTTTATGATCAGACTTAGAATTAAAAATTCAAAATATGAGGTACTTGGTACTTATAAATATTTTTTTTGACTTTCTGAAAAGGTCTCAGTGACACTTATGAAGACCCTACGTTTTCACATTTTTTTCAATGAATTCCAAGTCGTATATTTATTGGTACCTGACGATATATGTCGATTTTTATGATCGGACTTAGAATTAAAAATTCAAAATATGAGGTACTTGGTACTTATAAATATTTTTTTTGACTTTCTGAAAAGGTCTCAGTGACACTTATGAAGACCCTACGTTTTCACATTTTTTTCAATGAATTCCAAGTCGTATATTTATTGGTACCTGACGATATATGTCGATTTTTATGATCAGACTTAGAATTAAAAATTCAAAATATGAGGTACTTGGTACTTATAAATATTTTTTTTGACTTTCTGAAAAGGTCTCAGTGACACTTATGAAGACCCTACGTTTTCACATTTTTTTCAATGAATTCCAAGTCGTATATTTATTGGTACCTGACGATATATGTCGATTTTTATGATCGGACTTAGAATTAAAAATTCAAAATATGAGGTACTTGGTACTTATAAATATTTTTTTTGACTTTCTGAAAAGGTCTCAGTGACACTTATGAAGACCCTACGTTTTCACATTTTTTTCAATGAATTCCAAGTCGTATATTTATTGGTACCTGACGATATATGTCGATTTTTATGATCAGACTTAGAATTAAAAATTCAAAATATGAGGTACTTGGTACTTATAAATATTATTTTTGACTTTCTGAAAAGGTCTCAGTGACACTTATGAAGACCCTACGTTTTCACATTTTTTTCAATGAATTCCAAGTCGTATATTTATTGGTACCTGACGATATATGTCGATTTTTATGATCAGACTTAGAATTAAAAATTCAAAATATGAGGTACTTGGTACTTATAAATATTTTTTTTGACTTTCTGAAAAGGTCTCAGTGACACTTATGAAGACCCTACGTTTTCACATTTTTTTCAATGAATTCCAAGTCGTATATTTATTGGTACCTGACGATATATGTCGATTTTTATGATCAGACTTAGAATTAAAAATTCAAAATATGAGGTACTTGGTACTTATAAATATTTTTTTTGACTTTCTGAAAAGGTCTCAGTGACACTTATGAAGACCCTACGTTTTCACATTTTTTTCAATGAATTCCAAGTCTAATATTTATTGGTACCTGACTAACCTGACGATATATGTCGATTTTTATGATCAGACTTAGAATTAAAAATTCAAAATATGAGGTACTTGGTACTTTTTTGACTTTCTGAAAAGGTCTCAGTGACACTTATGAAGACCCTACGTTTTCACATTTTTTTCAATCAATTCCAAGTCGTATATTTATTGGTACCTGACGATATATGTCGATTTTTATGATCAGACTTAGAATTAAAAATTCAAAATATGAGGTACTTGGTACTTATAAATATTTTTTTTGACTTTCTGAAAAGGTCTCAGTGACACTTATGAAGACCCTACGTTTTCACATTTTTTTCAATGAATTCCAAGTCGTATATTTATTGGTACCTGACGATATATGTCGATTTTTATGATCAGACTTAGAATTAAAAATTCAAAATATGAGGTACTTGGTACTTATAAATATTTTTTTTGACTTTCTGAAAAGGTCTCAGTGACACTTATGAAGACCCTACGTTTTCACATTTTTTTCAATGAATTCCAAGTCGTATATTTATTGGTACCTGACGATATATGTCGATTTTTATGATCAGACTTAGAATTAAAAATTCAAAATATGAGGTACTTGGTACTTATAAATATTTTTTTTGACTTTCTGAAAAGGTCTCAGTGACACTTATGAAGACCCTACGTTTTCACATTTTTTTCAATGAATTCCAAGTCGTATATTTATTGGTACCTGACGATATATGTCGATTTTTATGATCGGACTTAGAATTAAAAATTCAAAATATGAGGTACTTGGTACTTATAAATATTTTTTTTGACTTTCTGAAAAGGTCTCAGTGACACTTATGAAGACCCTACGTTTTCACATTTTTTTCAATGAATTCCAAGTCGTATATTTATTGGTACCTGACGATATATGTCGATTTTTATGATCAGACTTAGAATTAAAAATTCAAAATATGAGGTACTTGGTACTTATAAATATTTTTTTTGACTTTCTGAAAAGGTCTCAGTGACACTTATGAACCCCCCGTTTTCACATTTTTTTCAATGAATTCCAAGTCGTATATTTATTGGTACCTGACGATATATGTCGATTTTTATGATCGGACTTAGAATTAAAAATTCAAAATATGAGGTACTTGGTACTTATAAATATTTTTTTTGACTTTCTGAAAAGGTCTCAGTGACACTTATGAAGACCCTACGTTTTCACATTTTTTTCAATGAATTCCAAGTCGTATATTTATTGGTACCTGACGATATATGTCGATTTTTATGATCAGACTTAGAATTAAAAATTCAAAATATGAGGTACTTGGTACTTATAAATATTTTTTTTGACTTTCTGAAAAGGTCTCAGTGACACTTATGAAGACCCTACGTTTTCACATTTTTTTCAATGAATTCCAAGTCGTATATTTATTGGTACCTGACGATATATGTCGATTTTTATGATCAGACTTAGAATTAAAAATTCAAAATATGAGGTACTTGGTACTTATAAATATTTTTTTTGACTTTCTGAAAAGGTCTCAGTGACACTTATGAAGACCCTACGTTTTCACATTTTTTTCAATGAATTCCAAGTCTAATATTTATTGGTACCTGACTAACCTGACGATATATGTCGATTTTTATGATCAGACTTAGAATTAAAAATTCAAAATATGAGGTACTTGGTACTTATAAATATTTTTTTTGACTTTCTGAAAAGGTCTCAGTGACACTTATGAAGACCCTACGTTTTCACATTTTTTTCAATGAATTCCAAGTCGTATATTTATTGGTACCTGACGATATATGTCGATTTTTATGATCGGACTTAGAATTAAAAATTCAAAATATGAGGTACTTGGTACTTATAAATATTTTTTTTGACTTTCTGAAAAGGTCTCAGTGACACTTATGAAGACCCTACGTTTTCACATTTTTTTCAATGAATTCCAAGTCGAATATTTATTGGTACCTGATGATATATGTCGATTTTTATGATCGGACTTAGAATTAAAAATTCAAAATATGAGGTACTTGGTACTTATAAATATTTTTTTTGACTTTCTGAAAAGGTCTCAGTGACACTTATGAAGACCCTACGTTTTCACATTTTTTTCAATGAATTCCAAGTCGTATATTTATTGGTACCTGACGATATATGTCGATTTTTATGATCGGACTTAGAATTAAAAATTCAAAATATGAGGTACTTGGTACTTATAAATATTTTTTTTGACTTTCTGAAAAGGTCTCAGTGACACTTATGAAGACCCTACGTTTTCACATTTTTTTCAATGAATTCCAAGTCGTATATTTATTGGTACCTGACGATATATGTCGATTTTTATGATCAGACTTAGAATTAAAAATTCAAAATATGAGGTACTTGGTACTTATAAATATTTTTTTTGACTTTCTGAAAAGGTCTCAGTGACACTTATGAAGACCCTACGTTTTCACATTTTTTTCAATGAATTCCAAGTCGTATATTTATTGGTACCTGACGATATATGTCGATTTTTATGATCAGACTTAGAATTAAAAATTCAAAATATGAGGTACTTGGTACTTATAAATATTTTTTTTGACTTTCTGAAAAGGTCTCAGTGACACTTATGAAGACCCTACGTTTTCACATTTTTTTCAATGAATTCCAAGTCGTATATTTATTGGTACCTGACGATATATGTCGATTTTTATGATCAGACTTAGAATTAAAAATTCAAAATATGAGGTACTTGGTACTTATAAATATTTTTTTTGACTTTCTGAAAAGGTCTCAGTGACACTTATGAAGACCCTACGTTTTCACATTTTTTTCAATGAATTCCAAGTCGTATATTTATTGGTACCTGACGATATATGTCGATTTTTATGATCAGACTTAGAATTAAAAATTCAAAATATGAGGTACTTGGTACTTATAAATATTTTTTTTGACTTTCTGAAAAGGTCTCAGTGACACTTATGAAGACCCTACGTTTTCACATTTTTTTCAATGAATTCCAAGTCTAATATTTATTGGTACCTGACTAACCTGACGATATATGTCGATTTTTATGATCAGACTTAGAATTAAAAATTCAAAATATGAGGTACTTGGTACTTATAAATATTTTTTTTGACTTTCTGAAAAGGTCTCAGTGACACTTATGAAGACCCTACGTTTTCACATTTTTTTCAATGAATTCCAAGTCGTATATTTATTGGTACCTGACGATATATGTCGATTTTTATGATCGGACTTAGAATTAAAAATTCAAAATATGAGGTACTTGGTACTTATAAATATTTTTTTTGACTTTCTGAAAAGGTCTCAGTGACACTTATGAAGACCCTACGTTTTCACATTTTTTTCAATGAATTCCAAGTCGTATATTTATTGGTACCTGACGATATATGTCGATTTTTATGATCAGACTTAGAATTAAAAATTCAAAATATGAGGTACTTGGTACTTATAAATATTTTTTTTGACTTTCTGAAAAGGTCTCAGTGACACTTATGAAGACCCTACGTTTTCACATTTTTTTCAATGAATTCCAAGTCGTATATTTATTGGTACCTGACGATATATGTCGATTTTTATGATCGGACTTAGAATTAAAAATTCAAAATATGAGGTACTTGGTACTTATAAATATTTTTTTTGACTTTCTGAAAAGGTCTCAGTGACACTTATGAAGACCCTACGTTTTCACATTTTTTTCAATGAATTCCAAGTCGTATATTTATTGGTACCTGACGATATATGTCGATTTTTATGATCAGACTTAGAATTAAAAATTCAAAATATGAGGTACTTGGTACTTATAAATATTATTTTTGACTTTCTGAAAAGGTCTCAGTGACACTTATGAAGACCCTACGTTTTCACATTTTTTTCAATGAATTCCAAGTCGTATATTTATTGGTACCTGACGATATATGTCGATTTTTATGATCAGACTTAGAATTAAAAATTCAAAATATGAGGTACTTGGTACTTATAAATATTTTTTTTGACTTTCTGAAAAGGTCTCAGTGACACTTATGAAGACCCTACGTTTTCACATTTTTTTCAATGAATTCCAAGTCGTATATTTATTGGTACCTGACGATATATGTCGATTTTTATGATCAGACTTAGAATTAAAAATTCAAAATATGAGGTACTTGGTACTTATAAATATTTTTTTTGACTTTCTGAAAAGGTCTCAGTGACACTTATGAAGACCCTACGTTTTCACATTTTTTTCAATGAATTCCAAGTCTAATATTTATTGGTACCTGACTAACCTGACGATATATGTCGATTTTTATGATCAGACTTAGAATTAAAAATTCAAAATATGAGGTACTTGGTACTTTTTTGACTTTCTGAAAAGGTCTCAGTGACACTTATGAAGACCCTACGTTTTCACATTTTTTTCAATCAATTCCAAGTCGTATATTTATTGGTACCTGACGATATATGTCGATTTTTATGATCAGACTTAGAATTAAAAATTCAAAATATGAGGTACTTGGTACTTATAAATATTTTTTTTGACTTTCTGAAAAGGTCTCAGTGACACTTATGAAGACCCTACGTTTTCACATTTTTTTCAATGAATTCCAAGTCGTATATTTATTGGTACCTGACGATATATGTCGATTTTTATGATCAGACTTAGAATTAAAAATTCAAAATATGAGGTACTTGGTACTTATAAATATTTTTTTTGACTTTCTGAAAAGGTCTCAGTGACACTTATGAAGACCCTACGTTTTCACATTTTTTTCAATGAATTCCAAGTCGTATATTTATTGGTACCTGACGATATATGTCGATTTTTATGATCAGACTTAGAATTAAAAATTCAAAATATGAGGTACTTGGTACTTATAAATATTTTTTTTGACTTTCTGAAAAGGTCTCAGTGACACTTATGAAGACCCTACGTTTTCACATTTTTTTCAATGAATTCCAAGTCGTATATTTATTGGTACCTGACGATATATGTCGATTTTTATGATCGGACTTAGAATTAAAAATTCAAAATATGAGGTACTTGGTACTTATAAATATTTTTTTTGACTTTCTGAAAAGGTCTCAGTGACACTTATGAAGACCCTACGTTTTCACATTTTTTTCAATGAATTCCAAGTCGTATATTTATTGGTACCTGACGATATATGTCGATTTTTATGATCAGACTTAGAATTAAAAATTCAAAATATGAGGTACTTGGTACTTATAAATATTTTTTTTGACTTTCTGAAAAGGTCTCAGTGACACTTATGAACCCCCCGTTTTCACATTTTTTTCAATGAATTCCAAGTCGTATATTTATTGGTACCTGACGATATATGTCGATTTTTATGATCGGACTTAGAATTAAAAATTCAAAATATGAGGTACTTGGTACTTATAAATATTTTTTTTGACTTTCTGAAAAGGTCTCAGTGACACTTATGAAGACCCTACGTTTTCACATTTTTTTCAATGAATTCCAAGTCGTATATTTATTGGTACCTGACGATATATGTCGATTTTTATGATCAGACTTAGAATTAAAAATTCAAAATATGAGGTACTTGGTACTTATAAATATTTTTTTTGACTTTCTGAAAAGGTCTCAGTGACACTTATGAAGACCCTACGTTTTCACATTTTTTTCAATGAATTCCAAGTCGTATATTTATTGGTACCTGACGATATATGTCGATTTTTATGATCAGACTTAGAATTAAAAATTCAAAATATGAGGTACTTGGTACTTATAAATATTTTTTTTGACTTTCTGAAAAGGTCTCAGTGACACTTATGAAGACCCTACGTTTTCACATTTTTTTCAATGAATTCCAAGTCTAATATTTATTGGTACCTGACTAACCTGACGATATATGTCGATTTTTATGATCAGACTTAGAATTAAAAATTCAAAATATGAGGTACTTGGTACTTATAAATATTTTTTTTGACTTTCTGAAAAGGTCTCAGTGACACTTATGAAGACCCTACGTTTTCACATTTTTTTCAATGAATTCCAAGTCGTATATTTATTGGTACCTGACGATATATGTCGATTTTTATGATCGGACTTAGAATTAAAAATTCAAAATATGAGGTACTTGGTACTTATAAATATTTTTTTTGACTTTCTGAAAAGGTCTCAGTGACACTTATGAAGACCCTACGTTTTCACATTTTTTTCAATGAATTCCAAGTCGAATATTTATTGGTACCTGATGATATATGTCGATTTTTATGATCGGACTTAGAATTAAAAATTCAAAATATGAGGTACTTGGTACTTATAAATATTTTTTTTGACTTTCTGAAAAGGTCTCAGTGACACTTATGAAGACCCTACGTTTTCACATTTTTTTCAATGAATTCCAAGTCGTATATTTATTGGTACCTGACGATATATGTCGATTTTTATGATCGGACTTAGAATTAAAAATTCAAAATATGAGGTACTTGGTACTTATAAATATTTTTTTTGACTTTCTGAAAAGGTCTCAGTGACACTTATGAAGACCCTACGTTTTCACATTTTTTTCAATGAATTCCAAGTCGTATATTTATTGGTACCTGACGATATATGTCGATTTTTATGATCAGACTTAGAATTAAAAATTCAAAATATGAGGTACTTGGTACTTATAAATATTTTTTTTGACTTTCTGAAAAGGTCTCAGTGACACTTATGAAGACCCTACGTTTTCACATTTTTTTCAATGAATTCCAAGTCGTATATTTATTGGTACCTGACGATATATGTCGATTTTTATGATCAGACTTAGAATTAAAAATTCAAAATATGAGGTACTTGGTACTTATAAATATTTTTTTTGACTTTCTGAAAAGGTCTCAGTGACACTTATGAAGACCCTACGTTTTCACATTTTTTTCAATGAATTCCAAGTCGTATATTTATTGGTACCTGACGATATATGTCGATTTTTATGATCAGACTTAGAATTAAAAATTCAAAATATGAGGTACTTGGTACTTATAAATATTTTTTTTGACTTTCTGAAAAGGTCTCAGTGACACTTATGAAGACCCTACGTTTTCACATTTTTTTCAATGAATTCCAAGTCGTATATTTATTGGTACCTGACGATATATGTCGATTTTTATGATCAGACTTAGAATTAAAAATTCAAAATATGAGGTACTTGGTACTTATAAATATTTTTTTTGACTTTCTGAAAAGGTCTCAGTGACACTTATGAAGACCCTACGTTTTCACATTTTTTTCAATGAATTCCAAGTCTAATATTTATTGGTACCTGACTAACCTGACGATATATGTCGATTTTTATGATCAGACTTAGAATTAAAAATTCAAAATATGAGGTACTTGGTACTTATAAATATTTTTTTTGACTTTCTGAAAAGGTCTCAGTGACACTTATGAAGACCCTACGTTTTCACATTTTTTTCAATGAATTCCAAGTCGTATATTTATTGGTACCTGACGATATATGTCGATTTTTATGATCGGACTTAGAATTAAAAATTCAAAATATGAGGTACTTGGTACTTATAAATATTTTTTTTGACTTTCTGAAAAGGTCTCAGTGACACTTATGAAGACCCTACGTTTTCACATTTTTTTCAATGAATTCCAAGTCGAATATTTATTGGTACCTGATGATATATGTCGATTTTTATGATCGGACTTAGAATTAAAAATTCAAAATATGAGGTACTTGGTACTTATAAATATTTTTTTTGACTTTCTGAAAAGGTCTCAGTGACACTTATGAAGACCCTACGTTTTCACATTTTTTTCAATGAATTCCAAGTCGTATATTTATTGGTACCTGACGATATATGTCGATTTTTATGATCGGACTTAGAATTAAAAATTCAAAATATGAGGTACTTGGTACTTATAAATATTTTTTTTGACTTTCTGAAAAGGTCTCAGTGACACTTATGAAGACCCTACGTTTTCACATTTTTTTCAATGAATTCCAAGTCGTATATTTATTGGTACCTGACGATATATGTCGATTTTTATGATCAGACTTAGAATTAAAAATTCAAAATATGAGGTACTTGGTACTTATAAATATTTTTTTTGACTTTCTGAAAAGGTCTCAGTGACACTTATGAAGACCCTACGTTTTCACATTTTTTTCAATGAATTCCAAGTCGTATATTTATTGGTACCTGACGATATATGTCGATTTTTATGATCAGACTTAGAATTAAAAATTCAAAATATGAGGTACTTGGTACTTATAAATATTTTTTTTGACTTTCTGAAAAGGTCTCAGTGACACTTATGAAGACCCTACGTTTTCACATTTTTTTCAATGAATTCCAAGTCGAATATTTATTGGTACCTGATGATATATGTCGATTTTTATGATCGGACTTAGAATTAAAAATTCAAAATATGAGGTACTTGGTACTTATAAATATTTTTTTTGACTTTCTGAAAAGGTCTCAGTGACACTTATGAAGACCCTACGTTTTCACATTTTTTTCAATGAATTCCAAGTCGTATATTTATTGGTACCTGACGATATATGTCGATTTTTATGATCGGACTTAGAATTAAAAATTCAAAATATGAGGTACTTGGTACTTATAAATATTTTTTTTGACTTTCTGAAAAGGTCTCAGTGACACTTATGAAGACCCTACGTTTTCACATTTTTTTCAATGAATTCCAAGTCGTATATTTATTGGTACCTGACGATATATGTCGATTTTTATGATCAGACTTAGAATTAAAAATTCAAAATATGAGGTACTTGGTACTTATAAATATTTTTTTTGACTTTCTGAAAAGGTCTCAGTGACACTTATGAAGACCCTACGTTTTCACATTTTTTTCAATGAATTCCAAGTCGAATATTTATTGGTACCTGACGATATATGTCGATTTTTATGATCGGACTTAGAATTAAAAATTCAAAATATGAGGTACTTGGTACTTATAAATATTTTTTTTGACTTTCTGAAAAGGTCTCAGTGACACTTATGAAGACCCTACGTTTTCACATTTTTTTCAATGAATTCCAAGTCGTATATTTATTGGTACCTGACGATATATGTCGATTTTTATGATCAGACTTAGAATTAAAAATTCAAAATATGAGGTACTTGGTACTTATAAATATTTTTTTTGACTTTCTGAAAAGGTCTCAGTGACACTTATGAAGACCCTACGTTTTCACATTTTTTTCAATGAATTCCAAGTCGTATATTTATTGGTACCTGACGATATATGTCGATTTTTATGATCAGACTTAGAATTAAAAATTCAAAATATGAGGTACTTGGTACTTATAAATATTTTTTTTGACTTTCTGAAAAGGTCTCAGTGACACTTATGAAGACCCTACGTTTTCACATTTTTTTCAATGAATTCCAAGTCGAATATTTATTGGTACCTGATGATATATGTCGATTTTTATGATCGGACTTAGAATTAAAAATTCAAAATATGAGGTACTTGGTACTTATAAATATTTTTTTTGACTTTCTGAAAAGGTCTCAGTGACACTTATGAAGACCCTACGTTTTCACATTTTTTTCAATGAATTCCAAGTCGTATATTTATTGGTACCTGACGATATATGTCGATTTTTATGATCGGACTTAGAATTAAAAATTCAAAATATGAGGTACTTGGTACTTATAAATATTTTTTTTGACTTTCTGAAAAGGTCTCAGTGACACTTATGAAGACCCTACGTTTTCACATTTTTTTCAATGAATTCCAAGTCGTATATTTATTGGTACCTGACGATATATGTCGATTTTTATGATCAGACTTAGAATTAAAAATTCAAAATATGAGGTACTTGGTACTTATAAATATTTTTTTTGACTTTCTGAAAAGGTCTCAGTGACACTTATGAAGACCCTACGTTTTCACATTTTTTTCAATGAATTCCAAGTCGAATATTTATTGGTACCTGACGATATATGTCGATTTTTATGATCGGACTTAGAATTAAAAATTCAAAATATGAGGTACTTGGTACTTATAAATATTTTTTTTGACTTTCTGAAAAGGTCTCAGTGACACTTATGAAGACCCTACGTTTTCACATTTTTTTCAATGAATTCCAAGTCGAATATTTATTGGTACCTGATGATATATGTCGATTTTTATGATCGGACTTAGAATTAAAAATTCAAAATATGAGGTACTTGGTACTTATAAATATTTTTTTTGACTTTCTGAAAAGGTCTCAGTGACACTTATGAAGACCCTACGTTTTCACATTTTTTTCAATGAATTCCAAGTCGTATATTTATTGGTACCTGACGATATATGTCGATTTTTATGATCGGACTTAGAATTAAAAATTCAAAATATGAGGTACTTGGTACTTATAAATATTTTTTTTGACTTTCTGAAAAGGTCTCAGTGACACTTATGAAGACCCTACGTTTTCACATTTTTTTCAATGAATTCCAAGTCGTATATTTATTGGTACCTGACGATATATGTCGATTTTTATGATCAGACTTAGAATTAAAAATTCAAAATATGAGGTACTTGGTACTTATAAATATTTTTTTTGACTTTCTGAAAAGGTCTCAGTGACACTTATGAAGACCCTACGTTTTCACATTTTTTTCAATGAATTCCAAGTCGTATATTTATTGGTACCTGACGATATATGTCGATTTTTATGATCAGACTTAGAATTAAAAATTCAAAATATGAGGTACTTGGTACTTATAAATATTTTTTTTGACTTTCTGAAAAGGTCTCAGTGACACTTATGAAGACCCTACGTTTTCACATTTTTTTCAATGAATTCCAAGTCGTATATTTATTGGTACCTGACGATATATGTCGATTTTTATGATCAGACTTAGAATTAAAAATTCAAAATATGAGGTACTTGGTACTTATAAATATTTTTTTTGACTTTCTGAAAAGGTCTCAGTGACACTTATGAAGACCCTACGTTTTCACATTTTTTTCAATGAATTCCAAGTCGTATATTTATTGGTACCTGACGATATATGTCGATTTTTATGATCAGACTTAGAATTAAAAATTCAAAATATGAGGTACTTGGTACTTATAAATATTTTTTTTGACTTTCTGAAAAGGTCTCAGTGACACTTATGAAGACCCTACGTTTTCACATTTTTTTCAATGAATTCCAAGTCTAATATTTATTGGTACCTGACTAACCTGACGATATATGTCGATTTTTATGATCAGACTTAGAATTAAAAATTCAAAATATGAGGTACTTGGTACTTATAAATATTTTTTTTGACTTTCTGAAAAGGTCTCAGTGACACTTATGAAGACCCTACGTTTTCACATTTTTTTCAATGAATTCCAAGTCGTATATTTATTGGTACCTGACGATATATGTCGATTTTTATGATCGGACTTAGAATTAAAAATTCAAAATATGAGGTACTTGGTACTTATAAATATTTTTTTTGACTTTCTGAAAAGGTCTCAGTGACACTTATGAAGACCCTACGTTTTCACATTTTTTTCAATGAATTCCAAGTCGTATATTTATTGGTACCTGACGATATATGTCGATTTTTATGATCAGACTTAGAATTAAAAATTCAAAATATGAGGTACTTGGTACTTATAAATATTTTTTTTGACTTTCTGAAAAGGTCTCAGTGACACTTATGAAGACCCTACGTTTTCACATTTTTTTCAATGAATTCCAAGTCGTATATTTATTGGTACCTGACGATATATGTCGATTTTTATGATCGGACTTAGAATTAAAAATTCAAAATATGAGGTACTTGGTACTTATAAATATTTTTTTTGACTTTCTGAAAAGGTCTCAGTGACACTTATGAAGACCCTACGTTTTCACATTTTTTTCAATGAATTCCAAGTCGTATATTTATTGGTACCTGACGATATATGTCGATTTTTATGATCAGACTTAGAATTAAAAATTCAAAATATGAGGTACTTGGTACTTATAAATATTATTTTTGACTTTCTGAAAAGGTCTCAGTGACACTTATGAAGACCCTACGTTTTCACATTTTTTTCAATGAATTCCAAGTCGTATATTTATTGGTACCTGACGATATATGTCGATTTTTATGATCAGACTTAGAATTAAAAATTCAAAATATGAGGTACTTGGTACTTATAAATATTTTTTTTGACTTTCTGAAAAGGTCTCAGTGACACTTATGAAGACCCTACGTTTTCACATTTTTTTCAATGAATTCCAAGTCGTATATTTATTGGTACCTGACGATATATGTCGATTTTTATGATCAGACTTAGAATTAAAAATTCAAAATATGAGGTACTTGGTACTTATAAATATTTTTTTTGACTTTCTGAAAAGGTCTCAGTGACACTTATGAAGACCCTACGTTTTCACATTTTTTTCAATGAATTCCAAGTCTAATATTTATTGGTACCTGACTAACCTGACGATATATGTCGATTTTTATGATCAGACTTAGAATTAAAAATTCAAAATATGAGGTACTTGGTACTTATAAATATTTTTTTTGACTTTCTGAAAAGGTCTCAGTGACACTTATGAAGACCCTACGTTTTCACATTTTTTTCAATGAATTCCAAGTCGTATATTTATTGGTACCTGACGATATATGTCGATTTTTATGATCGGACTTAGAATTAAAAATTCAAAATATGAGGTACTTGGTACTTATAAATATTTTTTTTGACTTTCTGAAAAGGTCTCAGTGACACTTATGAAGACCCTACGTTTTCACATTTTTTTCAATGAATTCCAAGTCGAATATTTATTGGTACCTGATGATATATGTCGATTTTTATGATCGGACTTAGAATTAAAAATTCAAAATATGAGGTACTTGGTACTTATAAATATTTTTTTTGACTTTCTGAAAAGGTCTCAGTGACACTTATGAAGACCCTACGTTTTCACATTTTTTTCAATGAATTCCAAGTCGTATATTTATTGGTACCTGACGATATATGTCGATTTTTATGATCGGACTTAGAATTAAAAATTCAAAATATGAGGTACTTGGTACTTATAAATATTTTTTTTGACTTTCTGAAAAGGTCTCAGTGACACTTATGAAGACCCTACGTTTTCACATTTTTTTCAATGAATTCCAAGTCGTATATTTATTGGTACCTGACGATATATGTCGATTTTTATGATCAGACTTAGAATTAAAAATTCAAAATATGAGGTACTTGGTACTTATAAATATTTTTTTTGACTTTCTGAAAAGGTCTCAGTGACACTTATGAAGACCCTACGTTTTCACATTTTTTTCAATGAATTCCAAGTCGAATATTTATTGGTACCTGACGATATATGTCGATTTTTATGATCGGACTTAGAATTAAAAATTCAAAATATGAGGTACTTGGTACTTATAAATATTTTTTTTGACTTTCTGAAAAGGTCTCAGTGACACTTATGAAGACCCTACGTTTTCACATTTTTTTCAATGAATTCCAAGTCGAATATTTATTGGTACCTGATGATATATGTCGATTTTTATGATCGGACTTAGAATTAAAAATTCAAAATATGAGGTACTTGGTACTTATAAATATTTTTTTTGACTTTCTGAAAAGGTCTCAGTGACACTTATGAAGACCCTACGTTTTCACATTTTTTTCAATGAATTCCAAGTCGTATATTTATTGGTACCTGACGATATATGTCGATTTTTATGATCGGACTTAGAATTAAAAATTCAAAATATGAGGTACTTGGTACTTATAAATATTTTTTTTGACTTTCTGAAAAGGTCTCAGTGACACTTATGAAGACCCTACGTTTTCACATTTTTTTCAATGAATTCCAAGTCGTATATTTATTGGTACCTGACGATATATGTCGATTTTTATGATCAGACTTAGAATTAAAAATTCAAAATATGAGGTACTTGGTACTTATAAATATTTTTTTTGACTTTCTGAAAAGGTCTCAGTGACACTTATGAAGACCCTACGTTTTCACATTTTTTTCAATGAATTCCAAGTCTAATATTTATTGGTACCTGACTAACCTGACGATATATGTCGATTTTTATGATCAGACTTAGAATTAAAAATTCAAAATATGAGGTACTTGGTACTTATAAATATTTTTTTTGACTTTCTGAAAAGGTCTCAGTGACACTTATGAAGACCCTACGTTTTCACATTTTTTTCAATGAATTCCAAGTCGTATATTTATTGGTACCTGACGATATATGTCGATTTTTATGATCGGACTTAGAATTAAAAATTCAAAATATGAGGTACTTGGTACTTATAAATATTTTTTTTGACTTTCTGAAAAGGTCTCAGTGACACTTATGAAGACCCTACGTTTTCACATTTTTTTCAATGAATTCCAAGTCGTATATTTATTGGTACCTGACGATATATGTCGATTTTTATGATCAGACTTAGAATTAAAAATTCAAAATATGAGGTACTTGGTACTTATAAATATTTTTTTTGACTTTCTGAAAAGGTCTCAGTGACACTTATGAAGACCCTACGTTTTCACATTTTTTTCAATGAATTCCAAGTCGTATATTTATTGGTATCTGACGATATATGTCGATTTTTATGATCAGACTTAGAATTAAAAATTCAAAATATGAGGTACTTGGTACTTATAAATATTTTTTTTGACTTTCTGAAAAGGTCTCAGTGACACTTATGAAGACCCTACGTTTTCACATTTTTTTCAATGAATTCCAAGTCTAATATTTATTGGTACCTGACTAACCTGACGATATATGTCGATTTTTATGATCAGACTTAGAATTAAAAATTCAAAATATGAGGTACTTGGTACTTATAAATATTTTTTTTGACTTTCTGAAAAGGTCTCAGTGACACTTATGAAGACCCTACGTTTTCACATTTTTTTCAATGAATTCCAAGTCGTATATTTATTGGTACCTGACGATATATGTCGATTTTTATGATCGGACTTAGAATTAAAAATTCAAAATATGAGGTACTTGGTACTTATAAATATTTTTTTTGACTTTCTGAAAAGGTCTCAGTGACACTTATGAAGACCCTACGTTTTCACATTTTTTTCAATGAATTCCAAGTCGTATATTTATTGGTACCTGACGATATATGTCGATTTTTATGATCAGACTTAGAATTAAAAATTCAAAATATGAGGTACTTGGTACTTATAAATATTTTTTTTGACTTTCTGAAAAGGTCTCAGTGACACTTATGAAGACCCTACGTTTTCACATTTTTTTCAATGAATTCCAAGTCGTATATTTATTGGTACCTGACGATATATGTCGATTTTTATGATCGGACTTAGAATTAAAAATTCAAAATATGAGGTACTTGGTACTTATAAATATTTTTTTTGACTTTCTGAAAAGGTCTCAGTGACACTTATGAAGACCCTACGTTTTCACATTTTTTTCAATGAATTCCAAGTCGTATATTTATTGGTACCTGACGATATATGTCGATTTTTATGATCAGACTTAGAATTAAAAATTCAAAATATGAGGTACTTGGTACTTATAAATATTATTTTTGACTTTCTGAAAAGGTCTCAGTGACACTTATGAAGACCCTACGTTTTCACATTTTTTTCAATGAATTCCAAGTCGTATATTTATTGGTACCTGACGATATATGTCGATTTTTATGATCAGACTTAGAATTAAAAATTCAAAATATGAGGTACTTGGTACTTATAAATATTTTTTTTGACTTTCTGAAAAGGTCTCAGTGACACTTATGAAGACCCTACGTTTTCACATTTTTTTCAATGAATTCCAAGTCGTATATTTATTGGTACCTGACGATATATGTCGATTTTTATGATCAGACTTAGAATTAAAAATTCAAAATATGAGGTACTTGGTACTTATAAATATTTTTTTTGACTTTCTGAAAAGGTCTCAGTGACACTTATGAAGACCCTACGTTTTCACATTTTTTTCAATGAATTCCAAGTCTAATATTTATTGGTACCTGACTAACCTGACGATATATGTCGATTTTTATGATCAGACTTAGAATTAAAAATTCAAAATATGAGGTACTTGGTACTTTTTTGACTTTCTGAAAAGGTCTCAGTGACACTTATGAAGACCCTACGTTTTCACATTTTTTTCAATCAATTCCAAGTCGTATATTTATTGGTACCTGACGATATATGTCGATTTTTATGATCAGACTTAGAATTAAAAATTCAAAATATGAGGTACTTGGTACTTATAAATATTTTTTTTGACTTTCTGAAAAGGTCTCAGTGACACTTATGAAGACCCTACGTTTTCACATTTTTTTCAATGAATTCCAAGTCGTATATTTATTGGTACCTGACGATATATGTCGATTTTTATGATCAGACTTAGAATTAAAAATTCAAAATATGAGGTACTTGGTACTTATAAATATTTTTTTTGACTTTCTGAAAAGGTCTCAGTGACACTTATGAAGACCCTACGTTTTCACATTTTTTTCAATGAATTCCAAGTCGTATATTTATTGGTACCTGACGATATATGTCGATTTTTATGATCAGACTTAGAATTAAAAATTCAAAATATGAGGTACTTGGTACTTATAAATATTTTTTTTGACTTTCTGAAAAGGTCTCAGTGACACTTATGAAGACCCTACGTTTTCACATTTTTTTCAATGAATTCCAAGTCGTATATTTATTGGTACCTGACGATATATGTCGATTTTTATGATCGGACTTAGAATTAAAAATTCAAAATATGAGGTACTTGGTACTTATAAATATTTTTTTTGACTTTCTGAAAAGGTCTCAGTGACACTTATGAAGACCCTACGTTTTCACATTTTTTTCAATGAATTCCAAGTCGTATATTTATTGGTACCTGACGATATATGTCGATTTTTATGATCAGACTTAGAATTAAAAATTCAAAATATGAGGTACTTGGTACTTATAAATATTTTTTTTGACTTTCTGAAAAGGTCTCAGTGACACTTATGAACCCCCCGTTTTCACATTTTTTTCAATGAATTCCAAGTCGTATATTTATTGGTACCTGACGATATATGTCGATTTTTATGATCGGACTTAGAATTAAAAATTCAAAATATGAGGTACTTGGTACTTATAAATATTTTTTTTGACTTTCTGAAAAGGTCTCAGTGACACTTATGAAGACCCTACGTTTTCACATTTTTTTCAATGAATTCCAAGTCGTATATTTATTGGTACCTGACGATATATGTCGATTTTTATGATCAGACTTAGAATTAAAAATTCAAAATATGAGGTACTTGGTACTTATAAATATTTTTTTTGACTTTCTGAAAAGGTCTCAGTGACACTTATGAAGACCCTACGTTTTCACATTTTTTTCAATGAATTCCAAGTCGTATATTTATTGGTACCTGACGATATATGTCGATTTTTATGATCAGACTTAGAATTAAAAATTCAAAATATGAGGTACTTGGTACTTATAAATATTTTTTTTGACTTTCTGAAAAGGTCTCAGTGACACTTATGAAGACCCTACGTTTTCACATTTTTTTCAATGAATTCCAAGTCTAATATTTATTGGTACCTGACTAACCTGACGATATATGTCGATTTTTATGATCAGACTTAGAATTAAAAATTCAAAATATGAGGTACTTGGTACTTATAAATATTTTTTTTGACTTTCTGAAAAGGTCTCAGTGACACTTATGAAGACCCTACGTTTTCACATTTTTTTCAATGAATTCCAAGTCGTATATTTATTGGTACCTGACGATATATGTCGATTTTTATGATCGGACTTAGAATTAAAAATTCAAAATATGAGGTACTTGGTACTTATAAATATTTTTTTTGACTTTCTGAAAAGGTCTCAGTGACACTTATGAAGACCCTACGTTTTCACATTTTTTTCAATGAATTCCAAGTCGAATATTTATTGGTACCTGATGATATATGTCGATTTTTATGATCGGACTTAGAATTAAAAATTCAAAATATGAGGTACTTGGTACTTATAAATATTTTTTTTGACTTTCTGAAAAGGTCTCAGTGACACTTATGAAGACCCTACGTTTTCACATTTTTTTCAATGAATTCCAAGTCGTATATTTATTGGTACCTGACGATATATGTCGATTTTTATGATCGGACTTAGAATTAAAAATTCAAAATATGAGGTACTTGGTACTTATAAATATTTTTTTTGACTTTCTGAAAAGGTCTCAGTGACACTTATGAAGACCCTACGTTTTCACATTTTTTTCAATGAATTCCAAGTCGTATATTTATTGGTACCTGACGATATATGTCGATTTTTATGATCAGACTTAGAATTAAAAATTCAAAATATGAGGTACTTGGTACTTATAAATATTTTTTTTGACTTTCTGAAAAGGTCTCAGTGACACTTATGAAGACCCTACGTTTTCACATTTTTTTCAATGAATTCCAAGTCGTATATTTATTGGTACCTGACGATATATGTCGATTTTTATGATCAGACTTAGAATTAAAAATTCAAAATATGAGGTACTTGGTACTTATAAATATTTTTTTTGACTTTCTGAAAAGGTCTCAGTGACACTTATGAAGACCCTACGTTTTCACATTTTTTTCAATGAATTCCAAGTCGTATATTTATTGGTACCTGACGATATATGTCGATTTTTATGATCAGACTTAGAATTAAAAATTCAAAATATGAGGTACTTGGTACTTATAAATATTTTTTTTGACTTTCTGAAAAGGTCTCAGTGACACTTATGAAGACCCTACGTTTTCACATTTTTTTCAATGAATTCCAAGTCGTATATTTATTGGTACCTGACGATATATGTCGATTTTTATGATCAGACTTAGAATTAAAAATTCAAAATATGAGGTACTTGGTACTTATAAATATTTTTTTTGACTTTCTGAAAAGGTCTCAGTGACACTTATGAAGACCCTACGTTTTCACATTTTTTTCAATGAATTCCAAGTCTAATATTTATTGGTACCTGACTAACCTGACGATATATGTCGATTTTTATGATCAGACTTAGAATTAAAAATTCAAAATATGAGGTACTTGGTACTTATAAATATTTTTTTTGACTTTCTGAAAAGGTCTCAGTGACACTTATGAAGACCCTACGTTTTCACATTTTTTTCAATGAATTCCAAGTCGTATATTTATTGGTACCTGACGATATATGTCGATTTTTATGATCGGACTTAGAATTAAAAATTCAAAATATGAGGTACTTGGTACTTATAAATATTTTTTTTGACTTTCTGAAAAGGTCTCAGTGACACTTATGAAGACCCTACGTTTTCACATTTTTTTCAATGAATTCCAAGTCGAATATTTATTGGTACCTGATGATATATGTCGATTTTTATGATCGGACTTAGAATTAAAAATTCAAAATATGAGGTACTTGGTACTTATAAATATTTTTTTTGACTTTCTGAAAAGGTCTCAGTGACACTTATGAAGACCCTACGTTTTCACATTTTTTTCAATGAATTCCAAGTCGTATATTTATTGGTACCTGACGATATATGTCGATTTTTATGATCGGACTTAGAATTAAAAATTCAAAATATGAGGTACTTGGTACTTATAAATATTTTTTTTGACTTTCTGAAAAGGTCTCAGTGACACTTATGAAGACCCTACGTTTTCACATTTTTTTCAATGAATTCCAAGTCGTATATTTATTGGTACCTGACGATATATGTCGATTTTTATGATCAGACTTAGAATTAAAAATTCAAAATATGAGGTACTTGGTACTTATAAATATTTTTTTTGACTTTCTGAAAAGGTCTCAGTGACACTTATGAAGACCCTACGTTTTCACATTTTTTTCAATGAATTCCAAGTCGTATATTTATTGGTACCTGACGATATATGTCGATTTTTATGATCAGACTTAGAATTAAAAATTCAAAATATGAGGTACTTGGTACTTATAAATATTTTTTTTGACTTTCTGAAAAGGTCTCAGTGACACTTATGAAGACCCTACGTTTTCACATTTTTTTCAATGAATTCCAAGTCTAATATTTATTGGTACCTGACTAACCTGACGATATATGTCGATTTTTATGATCAGACTTAGAATTAAAAATTCAAAATATGAGGTACTTGGTACTTTTTTGACTTTCTGAAAAGGTCTCAGTGACACTTATGAAGACCCTACGTTTTCACATTTTTTTCAATGAATTCCAAGTCGTATATTTATTGGTACCTGACGATATATGTCGATTTTTATGATCAGACTTAGAATTAAAAATTCAAAATATGAGGTACTTGGTACTTATAAATATTTTTTTTGACTTTCTGAAAAGGTCTCAGTGACACTTATGAAGACCCTACGTTTTCACATTTTTTTCAATGAATTCCAAGTCGTATATTTATTGGTACCTGACGATATATGTCGATTTTTATGATCAGACTTAGAATTAAAAATTCAAAATATGAGGTACTTGGTACTTATAAATATTTTTTTTGACTTTCTGAAAAGGTCTCAGTGACACTTATGAAGACCCTACGTTTTCACATTTTTTTCAATGAATTCCAAGTCGTATATTTATTGGTACCTGACGATATATGTCGATTTTTATGATCGGACTTAGAATTAAAAATTCAAAATATGAGGTACTTGGTACTTATAAATATTTTTTTTGACTTTCTGAAAAGGTCTCAGTGACACTTATGAAGACCCTACGTTTTCACATTTTTTTCAATGAATTCCAAGTCGTATATTTATTGGTACCTGACGATATATGTCGATTTTTATGATCAGACTTAGAATTAAAAATTCAAAATATGAGGTACTTGGTACTTATAAATATTATTTTTGACTTTCTGAAAAGGTCTCAGTGACACTTATGAAGACCCTACGTTTTCACATTTTTTTCAATGAATTCCAAGTCGTATATTTATTGGTACCTGACGATATATGTCGATTTTAATGATCAGACTTAGAATTAAAAATTCAAAATATGAGGTACTTGGTACTTATAAATATTTTTTTTGACTTTCTGAAAAGGTCTCAGTGACACTTATGAAGACCCTACGTTTTCACATTTTTTTCAATGAATTCCAAGTCGTATATTTATTGGTACCTGACGATATATGTCGATTTTTATGATCAGACTTAGAATTAAAAATTCAAAATATGAGGTACTTGGTACTTATAAATATTTTTTTTGACTTTCTGAAAAGGTCTCAGTGACACTTATGAAGACCCTACGTTTTCACATTTTTTTCAATGAATTCCAAGTCTAATATTTATTGGTACCTGACTAACCTGACGATATATGTCGATTTTTATGATCAGACTTAGAATTAAAAATTCAAAATATGAGGTACTTGGTACTTTTTTGACTTTCTGAAAAGGTCTCAGTGACACTTATGAAGACCCTACGTTTTCACATTTTTTTCAATGAATTCCAAGTCGTATATTTATTGGTACCTGACGATATATGTCGATTTTTATGATCAGACTTAGAATTAAAAATTCAAAATATGAGGTACTTGGTACTTATAAATATTTTTTTTGACTTTCTGAAAAGGTCTCAGTGACACTTATGAAGACCCTACGTTTTCACATTTTTTTCAATGAATTCCAAGTCGTATATTTATTGGTACCTGACGATATATGTCGATTTTTATGATCAGACTTAGAATTAAAAATTCAAAATATGAGGTACTTGGTACTTATAAATATTTTTTTTGACTTTCTGAAAAGGTCTCAGTGACACTTATGAAGACCCTACGTTTTCACATTTTTTTCAATGAATTCCAAGTCGTATATTTATTGGTACCTGACGATATATGTCGATTTTTATGATCAGACTTAGAATTAAAAATTCAAAATATGAGGTACTTGGTACTTATAAATATTTTTTTTGACTTTCTGAAAAGGTCTCAGTGACACTTATGAAGACCCTACGTTTTCACATTTTTTTCAATGAATTCCAAGTCGTATATTTATTGGTACCTGACGATATATGTCGATTTTTATGATCGGACTTAGAATTAAAAATTCAAAATATGAGGTACTTGGTACTTATAAATATTTTTTTTGACTTTCTGAAAAGGTCTCAGTGACACTTATGAAGACCCTACGTTTTCACATTTTTTTCAATGAATTCCAAGTCGTATATTTATTGGTACCTGACGATATATGTCGATTTTTATGATCAGACTTAGAATTAAAAATTCAAAATATGAGGTACTTGGTACTTATAAATATTTTTTTTGACTTTCTGAAAAGGTCTCAGTGACACTTATGAACCCCCCGTTTTCACATTTTTTTCAATGAATTCCAAGTCGTATATTTATTGGTACCTGACGATATATGTCGATTTTTATGATCGGACTTAGAATTAAAAATTCAAAATATGAGGTACTTGGTACTTATAAATATTTTTTTTGACTTTCTGAAAAGGTCTCAGTGACACTTATGAAGACCCTACGTTTTCACATTTTTTTCAATGAATTCCAAGTCGTATATTTATTGGTACCTGACGATATATGTCGATTTTTATGATCAGACTTAGAATTAAAAATTCAAAATATGAGGTACTTGGTACTTATAAATATTTTTTTTGACTTTCTGAAAAGGTCTCAGTGACACTTATGAAGACCCTACGTTTTCACATTTTTTTCAATGAATTCCAAGTCGTATATTTATTGGTATCTGACGATATATGTCGATTTTTATGATCAGACTTAGAATTAAAAATTCAAAATATGAGGTACTTGGTACTTATAAATATTTTTTTTGACTTTCTGAAAAGGTCTCAGTGACACTTATGAAGACCCTACGTTTTCACATTTTTTTCAATGAATTCCAAGTCTAATATTTATTGGTACCTGACGATATATGTCGATTTTTATGATCGGACTTAGAATTAAAAATTCAAAATATGAGGTACTTGGTACTTATAAATATTTTTTTTGACTTTCTGAAAAGGTCTCAGTGACACTTATGAAGACCCTACGTTTTCACATTTTTTTCAATGAATTCCAAGTCGTATATTTATTGGTACCTGACGATATATGTCGATTTTTATGATCAGACTTAGAATTAAAAATTCAAAATATGAGGTACTTGGTACTTATAAATATTTTTTTTGACTTTCTGAAAAGGTCTCAGTGACACTTATGAAGACCCTACGTTTTCACATTTTTTTCAATGAATTCCAAGTCGTATATTTATTGGTATCTGACGATATATGTCGATTTTTATGATCAGACTTAGAATTAAAAATTCAAAATATGAGGTACTTGGTACTTATAAATATTTTTTTTGACTTTCTGAAAAGGTCTCAGTGACACTTATGAAGACCCTACGTTTTCACATTTTTTTCAATGAATTCCAAGTCTAATATTTATTGGTACCTGACTAACCTGACGATATATGTCGATTTTTATGATCAGACTTAGAATTAAAAATTCAAAATATGAGGTACTTGGTACTTATAAATATTTTTTTTGACTTTCTGAAAAGGTCTCAGTGACACTTATGAAGACCCTACGTTTTCACATTTTTTTCAATGAATTCCAAGTCGTATATTTATTGGTACCTGACGATATATGTCGATTTTTATGATCGGACTTAGAATTAAAAATTCAAAATATGAGGTACTTGGTACTTATAAATATTTTTTTTGACTTTCTGAAAAGGTCTCAGTGACACTTATGAAGACCCTACGTTTTCACATTTTTTTCAATGAATTCCAAGTCGAATATTTATTGGTACCTGATGATATATGTCGATTTTTATGATCGGACTTAGAATTAAAAATTCAAAATATGAGGTACTTGGTACTTATAAATATTTTTTTTGACTTTCTGAAAAGGTCTCAGTGACACTTATGAAGACCCTACGTTTTCACATTTTTTTCAATGAATTCCAAGTCGTTTATTTATTGGTACCTGACGATATATGTCGATTTTTATGATCGGACTTAGAATTAAAAATTCAAAATATGAGGTACTTGGTACTTATAAATATTTTTTTTGACTTTCTGAAAAGGTCTCAGTGACACTTATGAAGACCCTACGTTTTCACATTTTTTTCAATGAATTCCAAGTCGTATATTTATTGGTACCTGACGATATATGTCGATTTTTATGATCAGACTTAGAATTAAAAATTCAAAATATGAGGTACTTGGTACTTATAAATATTATTTTTGACTTTCTGAAAAGGTCTCAGTGACACTTATGAAGACCCTACGTTTTCACATTTTTTTCAATGAATTCCAAGTCGTATATTTATTGGTACCTGACGATATATGTCGATTTTTATGATCAGACTTAGAATTAAAAATTCAAAATATGAGGTACTTGGTACTTATAAATATTTTTTTTGACTTTCTGAAAAGGTCTCAGTGACACTTATGAAGACCCTACGTTTTCACATTTTTTACAATGAATTCCAAGTCGTATATTTATTGGTACCTGACGATATATGTCGATTTTTACATACATGGGCAGAGCGCACTTTGCGCTCTGCGCTCGCGCTCTGCGCTCATGAGCGCGAGCGCAGAGCGCGATCGCACGATTTTCAAAATCGTGAGCGCGAGCGCAGAGCGCGAGCGCATTGGTCGCTGAGCGCAGCGCTCAATTGCGCTCATTTTGCGCTCAAACCAAGAGTAAAAATTCCCGAATTTGATCAAAAATTGTAATGAAAAACAGTGTTTTTATACCAAAAACTTAAAACTGATCCCAATTTTGGCGATTTAACTTCAACTTTATCATTTCCAATTGCCGATGTATTTTTTGTTATATTAAAAAACTGTCTAAAAAGTCGCACTTTTTCCGCGGATAAAAATATTTTTGAGCGCAACGCGTGAGCGCAAGACTTTTTAAAAATTTGAGCGCGAGCGCAGAGCGCGAGCGCAACATTTTCAAAATCTTGATCGCGAGCGCAGAGCGCGAGCGCACTGTTGCCAGTGATCGCGAGCGCGAGCGCGAGCGCAAAATTGTTGAGCGCACCCATGTATGGATTTTTATGATCAGACTTAGAATTAAAAATTCAAAATATGAGGTACTTGGTACTTATAAATATTTTTTTTGACTTTCTGAAAAGGTCTCAGTGACACTTATGAAGACCCTACGTTTTCACATTTTTTTCAATGAATTCCAAGTCTAATATTTATTGGTACCTGACTAACCTGACGATATATGTCGATTTTTATGATCAGACTTAGAATTAAAAATTCAAAATATGAGGTACTTGGTACTTTTTTGACTTTCTGAAAAGGTCTCAGTGACACTTATGAAGACCCTACGTTTTCACATTTTTTTCAATGAATTCCAAGTCGTATATTTATTGGTACCTGACGATATATGTCGATTTTTATGATCAGACTTAGAATTAAAAATTCAAAATATGAGGTACTTGGTACTTATAAATATTTTTTTTGACTTTCTGAAAAGGTCTCAGTGACACTTATGAAGACCCTACGTTTTCACATTTTTTTCAATGAATTCCAAGTCGTATATTTAATGGTACCTGACGATATATGTCGATTTTTATGATCAGACTTAGAATTAAAAATTCAAAATATGAGGTACTTGGTACTTATAAATATTTTTTTTGACTTTCTGAAAAGGTCTCAGTGACACTTATGAAGACCCTACGTTTTCACATTTTTTTCAATGAATTCCAAGTCGTATATTTATTGGTACCTGACGATATATGTCGATTTTTATGATCAGACTTAGAATTAAAAATTCAAAATATGAGGTACTTGGTACTTATAAATATTTTTTTTGACTTTCTGAAAAGGTCTCAGTGACACTTATGAAGACCCTACGTTTTCACATTTTTTTCAATGAATTCCAAGTCGTATATTTATTGGTACCTGACGATATATGTCGAGTTTTATGATCAGACTTAGAATTAAAAATTCAAAATATGAGGTACTTGGTACTTATAAATATTTTTTTTGACTTTCTGAAAAGGTCTCAGTGACACTTATGAAGACCCTACGTTTTCACATTTTTTTCAATGAATTCCAAGTCTAATATTTATTGGTACCTGACTAACCTGACGATATATGTCGATTTTTATGATCAGACTTAGAATTAAAAATTCAAAATATGAGGTACTTGGTACTTATAAATATTATTTTTGACTTTCTGAAAAGGTCTCAGTGACACTTATGAAGACCCTACGTTTTCACATTTTTTTCAATGAATTCCAAGTCGTATATTTATTGGTACCTGACGATATATGTCGATTTTTATGATCAGACTTAGAATTAAAAATTCAAAATATGAGGTACTTGGTACTTATAAATATTTTTTTTGACTTTCTGAAAAGGTCTCAGTGACACTTATGAAGACCCTACGTTTTCACATTTTTTTCAATGAATTCCAAGTCGTATATTTATTGGTACCTGACGATATATGTCGATTTTTATGATCAGACTTAGAATTAAAAATTCAAAATATGAGGTACTTGGTACTTATAAATATTTTTTTTGACTTTCTGAAAAGGTCTCAGTGACACTTATGAAGACCCTACGTTTTCACATTTTTTTCAATGAATTCCAAGTCGTATATTTATTGGTACCTGACGATATATGTCGATTTTTATGATCAGACTTAGAATTAAAAATTCAAAATATGAGGTACTTGGTACTTATAAATATTTTTTTTGACTTTCTGAAAAGGTCTCAGTGACACTTATGAAGACCCTACGTTTTCACATTTTTTTCAATGAATTCCAAGTCTAATATTTATTGGTACCTGACTAACCTGACGATATATGTCGATTTTTATGATCAGACTTAGAATTAAAAATTCAAAATATGAGGTACTTGGTACTTATAAATATTTTTTTTGACTTTCTGAAAAGGTCTCAGTGACACTTATGAAGACCCTACGTTTTCACATTTTTTTCAATGAATTCCAAGTCGTATATTTATTGGTACCTGACGATATATGTCGATTTTTATGATCGGACTTAGAATTAAAAATTCAAAATATGAGGTACTTGGTACTTATAAATATTATTTTTGACTTTCTGAAAAGGTCTCAGTGACACTTATGAAGACCCTACGTTTTCACATTTTTTTCAATGAATTCCAAGTCGTATATTTATTGGTACCTGACGATATATGTCGATTTTTATGATCGGACTTAGAATTAAAAATTCAAAATATGAGGTACTTGGTACTTATAAATATTTTTTTTGACTTTCTGAAAAGGTCTCAGTGACACTTATGAAGACCCTACGTTTTCACATTTTTTTCAATGAATTCCAAGTCGTATATTTATTGGTACCTGACGATATATGTCGATTTTTATGATCAGACTTAGAATTAAAAATTCAAAATATGAGGTACTTGGTACTTATAAATATTTTTTTTGACTTTCTGAAAAGGTCTCAGTGACACATATGAAGACCCTACGTTTTCACATTTTTTTCAATGAATTCCAAGTCTAATATTTATTGGTACCTGACTAACCTGACGATATATGTCGATTTTTATGATCAGACTTAGAATTAAAAATTCAAAATATGAGGTACTTGGTACTTTTTTGACTTTCTGAAAAGGTCTCAGTGACACTTATGAAGACCCTACGTTTTCACATTTTTTTCAATGAATTCCAAGTCGTATATTTATTGGTACCTGACGATATATGTCGATTTTTATGAGCAGACTTAGAATTAAAAATTCAAAATATGAGGTACTTGGTACTTATAAATATTTTTTTTGACTTTCTGAAAAGGTCTCAGTGACACTTATGAAGACCCTACGTTTTCACATTTTTTTCAATGAATTCCAAGTCGTATATTTATTGGTACCTGACGATATATGTCGATTTTTATGATCAGACTTAGAATTAAAAATTCAAAATATGAGGTACTTGGTACTTATAAATATTTTTTTTGACTTTCTGAAAAGGTCTCAGTGACACTTATGAAGACCCTACGTTTTCACATTTTTTTCAATGAATTCCAAGTCGTATATTTATTGGTACCTGACGATATATGTCGAGTTTTATGATCAGACTTAGAATTAAAAATTCAAAATATGAGGTACTTGGTACTTATAAATATTTTTTTTGACTTTCTGAAAAGGTCTCAGTGACACTTATGAAGACCCTACGTTTTCACATTTTTTTCAATGAATTCCAAGTCTAATATTTATTGGTACCTGACTAACCTGACGATATATGTCGATTTTTATGATCAGACTTAGAATTAAAAATTCAAAATATGAGGTACTTGGTACTTATAAATATTATTTTTGACTTTCTGAAAAGGTCTCAGTGACACTTATGAAGACCCTACGTTTTCACATTTTTTTCAATGAATTCCAAGTCGTATATTTATTGGTACCTGACGATATATGTCGATTTTTATGATCAGACTTAGAATTAAAAATTCAAAATATGAGGTACTTGGTACTTATAAATATTTTTTTTGACTTTCTGAAAAGGTCTCAGTGACACTTATGAAGACCCTACGTTTTCACATTTTTTTCAATGAATTCCAAGTCGTATATTTATTGGTACCTGACGATATATGTCGATTTTTATGATCAGACTTAGAATTAAAAATTCAAAATATGAGGTACTTGGTACTTATAAATATTTTTTTTGACTTTCTGAAAAGGTCTCAGTGACACTTATGAAGACCCTACGTTTTCACATTTTTTTCAATGAATTCCAAGTCGTATATTTATTGGTACCTGACGATATATGTCGAGTTTTATGATCAGACTTAGAATTAAAAATTCAAAATATGAGGTACTTGGTACTTATAAATATTTTTTTTGACTTTCTGAAAAGGTCTCAGTGACACTTATGAAGACCCTACGTTTTCACATTTTTTTCAATGAATTCCAAGTCTAATATTTATTGGTACCTGACTAACCTGACGATATATGTCGATTTTTATGATCAGACTTAGAATTAAAAATTCAAAATATGAGGTACTTGGTACTTATAAATATTTTTTTTGACTTTCTGAAAAGGTCTCAGTGACACTTATGAAGACCCTACGTTTTCACATTTTTTTCAATGAATTCCAAGTCGTATATTTATTGGTACCTGACGATATATGTCGATTTTTATGATCGGACTTAGAATTAAAAATTCAAAATATGAGGTACTTGGTACTTATAAATATTATTTTTGACTTTCTGAAAAGGTCTCAGTGACACTTATGAAGACCCTACGTTTTCACATTTTTTTCAATGAATTCCAAGTCGTATATTTATTGGTACCTGACGATATATGTCGATTTTTATGATCGGACTTAGAATTAAAAATTCAAAATATGAGGTACTTGGTACTTATAAATATTTTTTTTGACTTTCTGAAAAGGTCTCAGTGACACTTATGAAGACCCTACGTTTTCACATTTTTTTCAATGAATTCCAAGTCGTATATTTATTGGTACCTGACGATATATGTCGATTTTTATGATCAGACTTAGAATTAAAAATTCAAAATATGAGGTACTTGGTACTTATAAATATTTTTTTTGACTTTCTGAAAAGGTCTCAGTGACACTTATGAAGACCCTACGTTTTCACATTTTTTTCAATGAATTCCAAGTCTAATATTTATTGGTACCTGACTAACCTGACGATATATGTCGATTTTTATGATCAGACTTAGAATTAAAAATTCAAAATATGAGGTACTTGGTACTTATAAATATTTTTTTTGACTTTCTGAAAAGGTCTCAGTGACACTTATGAAGACCCTACGTTTTCACATTTTTTTCAATGAATTCCAAGTCGTATATTTATTGGTACCTGACTAACCTGACGATATATGTCGATTTTTATGATCGGACTTCGAATTAAAAATTCAAAATATGAGGTACTTGGTACTTATAAATATTATTTTTGACTTTCTGAAAAGGTCTCAGTGACACTTATGAAGACCCTACGTTTTCACATTTTTTTCAATGAATTCCAAGTCGTATATTTATTGGTACCTGACGATATATGTCGATTTTTATGATCAGACTTAGAATTAAAAATTCAAAATATGAGGTACTTGGTACTTATAAATATTTTTTTTGACTTTCTGAAAAGGTCTCAGTGACACTTATGAAGACCCTACGTTTTCACATTTTTTTCAATGAATTCCAAGTCGTATATTTATTGGTACCTGACGATATATGTCGATTTTTATGATCAGACTTAGAATTAAAAATTCAAAATATGAGGTACTTGGTACTTATAAATATTTTTTTTGACTTTCTGAAAAGGTCTCAGTGACACTTATGAAGACCCTACGTTTTCACATTTTTTTCAATGAATTCCAAGTCTAATATTTATTGGTACCTGACTAACCTGACGATATATGTCGATTTTTATGATCAGACTTAGAATTAAAAATTCAAAATATGAGGTACTTGGTACTTATAAATATTTTTTTTGACTTTCTGAAAAGGTCTCAGTGACACTTATGAAGACCCTACGTTTTCACATTTTTTTCAATGAATTCCAAGTCGTATATTTATTGGTACCTGACGATATATGTCGATTTTTATGATCGGACTTAGAATTAAAAATTCAAAATATGAGGTACTTGGTACTTATAAATATTATTTTTGACTTTCTGAAAAGGTCTCAGTGACACTTATGAAGACCCTACGTTTTCACATTTTTTTCAATGAATTCCAAGTCGTATATTTATTGGTACCTGACGATATATGTCGATTTTTATGATCGGACTTAGAATTAAAAATTCAAAATATGAGGTACTTGGTACTTATAAATATTTTTTTTGACTTTCTGAAAAGGTCTCAGTGACACTTATGAAGACCCTACGTTTTCACATTTTTTTCAATGAATTCCAAGTCGTATATTTATTGGTACCTGACGATATATGTCGATTTTTATGATCAGACTTAGAATTAAAAATTCAAAATATGAGGTACTTGGTACTTATAAATATTTTTTTTGACTTTCTGAAAAGGTCTCAGTGACACTTATGAAGACCCTACGTTTTCACATTTTTTTCAATGAATTCCAAGTCTAATATTTATTGGTACCTGACTAACCTGACGATATATGTCGATTTTTATGATCAGACTTAGAATTAAAAATTCAAAATATGAGGTACTTGGTACTTATAAATATTTTTTTTGACTTTCTGAAAAGGTCTCAGTGACACTTATGAAGACCCTACGTTTTCACATTTTTTTCAATGAATTCCAAGTCTAATATTTATTGGTACCTGACTAACCTGACGATATATGTCGATTTTTATGATCGGACTTCGAATTAAAAATTCAAAATATGAGGTACTTGGTACTTATAAATATTATTTTTGACTTTCTGAAAAGGTCTCAGTGACACTTATGAAGACCCTACGTTTTCACATTTTTTTCAATGAATTCCAAGTCGTATATTTATTGGTACCTGACGATATATGTCGATTTTTATGATCAGACTTAGAATTAAAAATTCAAAATATGAGGTACTTGGTACTTATAAATATTTTTTTTGACTTTCTGAAAAGGTCTCAGTGACACTTATGAAGACCCTACGTTTTCACATTTTTTTCAATGAATTCCAAGTCTAATATTTATTGGTACCTGACTAACCTGACGATATATGTCGATTTTTATGATCAGACTTAGAATTAAAAATTCAAAATATGAGGTACTTGGTACTTTTTTGACTTTCTGAAAAGGTCTCAGTGACACTTATGAAGACCCTACGTTTTCACATTTTTTTCAATGAATTCCAAGTCGTATATTTATTGGTACCTGACGATATATGTCGATTTTTATGAGCAGACTTAGAATTAAAAATTCAAAATATGAGGTACTTGGTACTTATAAATATTTTTTTTGACTTTCTGAAAAGGTCTCAGTGACACTTATGAAGACCCTACGTTTTCACATTTTTTTCAATGAATTCCAAGTCGTATATTTATTGGTACCTGACGATATATGTCGATTTTTATGATCAGACTTAGAATTAAAAATTCAAAATATGAGGTACTTGGTACTTATAAATATTTTTTTTGACTTTCTGAAAAGGTCTCAGTGACACTTATGAAGACCCTACGTTTTCACATTTTTTTCAATGAATTCCAAGTCGTATATTTATTGGTACCTGACGATATATGTCGAGTTTTATGATCAGACTTAGAATTAAAAATTCAAAATATGAGGTACTTGGTACTTATAAATATTTTTTTTGACTTTCTGAAAAGGTCTCAGTGACACTTATGAAGACCCTACGTTTTCACATTTTTTTCAATGAATTCCAAGTCTAATATTTATTGGTACCTGACTAACCTGACGATATATGTCGATTTTTATGATCAGACTTAGAATTAAAAATTCAAAATATGAGGTACTTGGTACTTATAAATATTATTTTTGACTTTCTGAAAAGGTCTCAGTGACACTTATGAAGACCCTACGTTTTCACATTTTTTTCAATGAATTCCAAGTCGTATATTTATTGGTACCTGACGATATATGTCGATTTTTATGATCAGACTTAGAATTAAAAATTCAAAATATGAGGTACTTGGTACTTATAAATATTTTTTTTGACTTTCTGAAAAGGTCTCAGTGACACTTATGAAGACCCTACGTTTTCACATTTTTTTCAATGAATTCCAAGTCGTATATTTATTGGTACCTGACGATATATGTCGATTTTTATGATCAGACTTAGAATTAAAAATTCAAAATATGAGGTACTTGGTACTTATAAATATTTTTTTTGACTTTCTGAAAAGGTCTCAGTGACACTTATGAAGACCCTACGTTTTCACATTTTTTTCAATGAATTCCAAGTCGTATATTTATTGGTACCTGACGATATATGTCGAGTTTTATGATCAGACTTAGAATTAAAAATTCAAAATATGAGGTACTTGGTACTTATAAATATTTTTTTTGACTTTCTGAAAAGGTCTCAGTGACACTTATGAAGACCCTACGTTTTCACATTTTTTTCAATGAATTCCAAGTCTAATATTTATTGGTACCTGACTAACCTGACGATATATGTCGATTTTTATGATCAGACTTAGAATTAAAAATTCAAAATATGAGGTACTTGGTACTTATAAATATTTTTTTGACTTTCTGAAAAGGTCTCAGTGACACTTATGAAGACCCTACGTTTTCACATTTTTTTCAATGAATTCCAAGTCGTATATTTATTGGTACCTGACGATATATGTCGATTTTTATGATCGGACTTAGAATTAAAAATTCAAAATATGAGGTACTTGGTACTTATAAATATTATTTTTGACTTTCTGAAAAGGTCTCAGTGACACTTATGAAGACCCTACGTTTTCACATTTTTTTCAATGAATTCCAAGTCGTATATTTATTGGTACCTGACGATATATGTCGATTTTTATGATCGGACTTAGAATTAAAAATTCAAAATATGAGGTACTTGGTACTTATAAATATTTTTTTTGACTTTCTGAAAAGGTCTCAGTGACACTTATGAAGACCCTACGTTTTCACATTTTTTTCAATGAATTCCAAGTCGTATATTTATTGGTACCTGACGATATATGTCGATTTTTATGATCAGACTTAGAATTAAAAATTCAAAATATGAGGTACTTGGTACTTATAAATATTTTTTTTGACTTTCTGAAAAGGTCTCAGTGACACTTATGAAGACCCTACGTTTTCACATTTTTTTCAATGAATTCCAAGTCTAATATTTATTGGTACCTGACTAACCTGACGATATATGTCGATTTTTATGATCAGACTTAGAATTAAAAATTCAAAATATGAGGTACTTGGTACTTATAAATATTTTTTTTGACTTTCTGAAAAGGTCTCAGTGACACTTATGAAGACCCTACGTTTTCACATTTTTTTCAATGAATTCCAAGTCTAATATTTATTGGTACCTGACTAACCTGACGATATATGTCGATTTTTATGATCGGACTTCGAATTAAAAATTCAAAATATGAGGTACTTGGTACTTATAAATATTATTTTTGACTTTCTGAAAAGGTCTCAGTGACACTTATGAAGACCCTACGTTTTCACATTTTTTTCAATGAATTCCAAGTCGTATATTTATTGGTACCTGACGATATATGTCGATTTTTATGATCAGACTTAGAATTAAAAATTCAAAATATGAGGTACTTGGTACTTATAAATATTTTTTTTGACTTTCTGAAAAGGTCTCAGTGACACTTATGAAGACCCTACGTTTTCACATTTTTTTCAATGAATTCCAAGTCGTATATTTATTGGTACCTGACGATATATGTCGATTTTTATGATCAGACTTAGAATTAAAAATTCAAAATATGAGGTACTTGGTACTTATAAATATTTTTTTTGACTTTCTGAAAAGGTCTCAGTGACACTTATGAAGACCCTACGTTTTCACATTTTTTTCAATGAATTCCAAGTCTAATATTTATTGGTACCTGACTAACCTGACGATATATGTCGATTTTTATGATCAGACTTAGAATTAAAAATTCAAAATATGAGGTACTTGGTACTTATAAATATTTTTTTTGACTTTCTGAAAAGGTCTCAGTGACACTTATGAAGACCCTACGTTTTCACATTTTTTTCAATGAATTCCAAGTCGTATATTTATTGGTACCTGACGATATATGTCGATTTTTATGATCGGACTTAGAATTAAAAATTCAAAATATGAGGTACTTGGTACTTATAAATATTATTTTTGACTTTCTGAAAAGGTCTCAGTGACACTTATGAAGACCCTACGTTTTCACATTTTTTTCAATGAATTCCAAGTCGTATATTTATTGGTACCTGACGATATATGTCGATTTTTATGATCGGACTTAGAATTAAAAATTCAAAATATGAGGTACTTGGTACTTATAAATATTTTTTTTGACTTTCTGAAAAGGTCTCAGTGACACTTATGAAGACCCTACGTTTTCACATTTTTTTCAATGAATTCCAAGTCGTATATTTATTGGTACCTGACGATATATGTCGATTTTTATGATCAGACTTAGAATTAAAAATTCAAAATATGAGGTACTTGGTACTTATAAATATTTTTTTTGACTTTCTGAAAAGGTCTCAGTGACACTTATGAAGACCCTACGTTTTCACATTTTTTTCAATGAATTCCAAGTCTAATATTTATTGGTACCTGACTAACCTGACGATATATGTCGATTTTTATGATCAGACTTAGAATTAAAAATTCAAAATATGAGGTACTTGGTACTTATAAATATTTTTTTTGACTTTCTGAAAAGGTCTCAGTGACACTTATGAAGACCCTACGTTTTCACATTTTTTTCAATGAATTCCAAGTCTAATATTTATTGGTACCTGACTAACCTGACGATATATGTCGATTTTTATGATCGGACTTCGAATTAAAAATTCAAAATATGAGGTACTTGGTACTTATAAATATTATTTTTGACTTTCTGAAAAGGTCTCAGTGACACTTATGAAGACCCTACGTTTTCACATTTTTTTCAATGAATTCCAAGTCGTATATTTATTGGTACCTGACGATATATGTCGATTTTTATGATCAGACTTAGAATTAAAAATTCAAAATATGAGGTACTTGGTACTTATAAATATTTTTTTTGACTTTCTGAAAAGGTCTCAGTGACACTTATGAAGACCCTACGTTTTCACATTTTTTTCAATGAATTCCAAGTCTAATATTTATTGGTACCTGACTAACCTGACGATATATGTCGATTTTTATGATCAGACTTAGAATTAAAAATTCAAAATATGAGGTACTTGGTACTTATAAATATTTTTTTTGACTTTCTGAAAAGGTCTCAGTGACACTTATGAAGACCCTACGTTTTCACATTTTTTTCAATGAATTCCAAGTCGTATATTTATTGGTACCTGACGATATATGTCGATTTTTATGATCGGACTTAGAATTAAAAATTCAAAATATGAGGTACTTGGTACTTATAAATATTATTTTTGACTTTCTGAAAAGGTCTCAGTGACACTTATGAAGACCCTACGTTTTCACATTTTTTTCAATGAATTCCAAGTCGTTTATTTATTGGTACCTGACGATATATGTCGATTTTTATGATCGGACTTAGAATTAAAAATTCAAAATATGAGGTACTTGGTACTTATAAATATTTTTTTTGACTTTCTGAAAAGGTCTCAGTGACACTTATGAAGACCCTACGTTTTCACATTTTTTTCAATGAATTCCAAGTCGTATATTTATTGGTACCTGACGATATATGTCGATTTTTATGATCAGACTTAGAATTAAAAATTCAAAATATGAGGTACTTGGTACTTATAAATATTTTTTTTGACTTTCTGAAAAGGTCTCAGTGACACTTATGAAGACCCTACGTTTTCACATTTTTTTCAATGAATTCCAAGTCGTATATTTATTGGTACCTGACGATATATGTCGATTTTTATGATCGGACTTAGAATTAAAAATTCAAAATATGAGGTACTTGGTACTTATAAATATTTTTTTTGACTTTCTGAAAAGGTCTCAGTGACACTTATGAAGACCCTACGTTTTCACATTTTTTTCAATGAATTCCAAGTCGTATATTTATTGGTACCTGACGATATATGTCGATTTTTATGATCAGACTTAGAATTAAAAATTCAAAATATGAGGTACTTGGTACTTTTTTGACTTTCTGAAAAGGTCTCAGTGACACTTATGAAGACCCTACGTTTTCACATTTTTTTCAATGAATTCCAAGTCGTATATTTATTGGTACCTGACGATATATGTCGATTTTTATGATCAGACTTAGAATTAAAAATTCAAAATATGAGGTACTTGGTACTTATAAATATTTTTTTTGACTTTCTGAAAAGGTCTCAGTGACACTTATGAAGACCCTACGTTTTCACATTTTTTTCAATGAATTCCAAGTCGTATATTTATTGGTACCTGACGATATATGTCGATTTTTATGATCAGACTTAGAATTAAAAATTCAAAATATGAGGTACTTGGTACTTATAAATATTTTTTTTGACTTTCTGAAAAGGTCTCAGTGACACTTATGAAGACCCTACGTTTTCAAATTTTTTTCAATGAATTCCAAGTCTAATATTTATTGGTACCTGACTAACCTGACGATATATGTCGATTTTTATGATCAGACTTAGAATTAAAAATTCAAAATATGAGGTACTTGGTACTTTTTTGACTTTCTGAAAAGGTCTCAGTGACACTTATGAAGACCCTACGTTTTCACATTTTTTTCAATGAATTCCAAGTCGTATATTAATTGGTACCTGACGATATATGTCGATTTTTATGATCAGACTTAGAATTAAAAATTCAAAATATGAGGTACTTGGTACTTATAAATATTTTTTTTGACTTTCTGAAAAGGTCTCAGTGACACTTATGAAGACCCTACGTTTTCACATTTTTTTCAATGAATTCCAAGTCGTATATTTATTGGTACCTGACGATATATGTCGATTTTTATGATCAGACTTAGAATTAAAAATTCAAAATATGAGGTACTTGGTACTTATAAATATTTTTTTTGACTTTCTGAAAAGGTCTCAGTGACACTTATGAAGACCCTACGTTTTCACATTTTTTTCAATGAATTCCAAGTCGTATATTTATTGGTACCTGACGATATATGTCGATTTTTATGATCAGACTTAGAATTAAAAATTCAAAATATGAGGTACTTGGTACTTATAAATATTTTTTTTGACTTTCTGAAAAGGTCTCAGTGACACTTATGAAGACCCTACGTTTTCACATTTTTTTCAATGAATTCCAAGTCGTATATTTATTGGTACCTGACGATATATGTCGATTTTTATGATCAGACTTAGAATTAAAAATTCAAAATATGAGGTACTTGGTACTTATAAATATTTTTTTTGACTTTCTGAAAAGGTCTCAGTGACACTTATGAAGACCCTACGTTTTCACATTTTTTTCAATGAATTCCAAGTCTAATATTTATTGGTACCTGACTAACCTGACGATATATGTCGATTTTTATGATCAGACATAGAATTAAAAATTCAAAATATGAGGTACTTGGTACTTATAAATATTTTTTTTGACTTTCTGAAAAGGTCTCAGTGACACTTATGAAGACCCTACGTTTTCACATTTTTTTCAATGAATTCCAAGTCGTATATTTATTGGTACCTGACGATATATGTCGATTTTTATGATCGGACTTAGAATTAAAAATTCAAAATATGAGGTACTTGGTACTTATAAATATTATTTTTGACTTTCTGAAAAGGTCTCAGTGACACTTATGAAGACCCTACGTTTTCACATTTTTTTCAATGAATTCCAAGTCGTATATTTATTGGTACCTGACGATATATGTCGATTTTTATGATCGGACTTAGAATTAAAAATTCAAAATATGAGGTACTTGGTACTTATAAATATTTTTTTTGACTTTCTGAAAAGGTCTCAGTGACACTTATGAAGACCCTACGTTTTCACATTTTTTTCAATGAATTCCAAGTCGTATATTTATTGGTACCTGACGATATATGTCGATTTTTATGATCGGACTTAGAATTAAAAATTCAAAATATGAGGTACTTGGTACTTATAAATATTTTTTTTGACTTTCTGAAAAGGTCTCAGTGACACTTATGAAGACCCTACGTTTTCACATTTTTTTCAATGAATTCCAAGTCGTATATTTATTGGTACCTGACGATATATGTCGATTTTTATGATCGGACTTAGAATTAAAAATTCAAAATATGAGGTACTTGGTACTTATAAATATTTTTTTTGACTTTCTGAAAAGGTCTCAGTGACACTTATGAAGACCCTACGTTTTCACATTTTTTTCAATGAATTCCAAGTCGTATATTTATTGGTACCTGACGATATATGTCGATTTTTATGATCAGACTTAGAATTAAAAATTCAAAATATGAGGTACTTGGTACTTATAAATATTTTTTTTGACTTTCTGAAAAGGTCTCAGTGACACTTATGAAGACCCTACGTTTTCACATTTTTTTCAATGAATTCCAAGTCGTATATTTATTGGTACCTGACGATATATGTCGATTTTTATGATCGGACTTAGAATTAAAAATTCAAAATATGAGGTACTTGGTACTTATAAATATTATTTTTGACTTTCTGAAAAGGTCTCAGTGACACTTATGAAGACCCTACGTTTTCACATTTTTTTCAATGAATTCCAAGTCGTATATTAATTGGTACCTGACGATATATGTCGATTTTTATGATCAGACTTAGAATTAAAAATTCAAAATATGAGGTACTTGGTACTTATAAATATTTTTTTTGACTTTCTGAAAAGGTCTCAGTGACACTTATGAAGACCCTACGTTTTCACATTTTTTTCAATGAATTCCAAGTCGTATATTTATTGGTACCTGACGATATATGTCGATTTTTATGATCAGACTTAGAATTAAAAATTCAAAATATGAGGTACTTGGTACTTATAAATATTTTTTTTGACTTTCTGAAAAGGTCTCAGTGACACTTATGAAGACCCTACGTTTTCACATTTTTTTCAATGAATTCCAAGTCGTATATTTATTGGTACCTGACGATATATGTCGATTTTTATGATCAGACTTAGAATTAAAAATTCAAAATATGAGGTACTTGGTACTTATAAATATTTTTTTTGACTTTCTGAAAAGGTCTCAGTGACACTTATGAAGACCCTACGTTTTCACATTTTTTTCAATGAATTCCAAGTCGTATATTTATTGGTACCTGACGATATATGTCGATTTTTATGATCAGACTTAGAATTAAAAATTCAAAATATGAGGTACTTGGTACTTATAAATATTTTTTTTGACTTTCTGAAAAGGTCTCAGTGACACTTATGAAGACCCTACGTTTTCACATTTTTTTCAATGAATTCCAAGTCTAATATTTATTGGTACCTGACTAACCTGACGATATATGTCGATTTTTATGATCAGACATAGAATTAAAAATTCAAAATATGAGGTACTTGGTACTTATAAATATTTTTTTTGACTTTCTGAAAAGGTCTCAGTGACACTTATGAAGACCCTACGTTTTCACATTTTTTTCAATGAATTCCAAGTCGTATATTTATTGGTACCTGACGATATATGTCGATTTTTATGATCGGACTTAGAATTAAAAATTCAAAATATGAGGTACTTGGTACTTATAAATATTATTTTTGACTTTCTGAAAAGGTCTCAGTGACACTTATGAAGACCCTACGTTTTCACATTTTTTTCAATGAATTCCAAGTCGTATATTTATTGGTACCTGACGATATATGTCGATTTTTATGATCGGACTTAGAATTAAAAATTCAAAATATGAGGTACTTGGTACTTATAAATATTTTTTTTGACTTTCTGAAAAGGTCTCAGTGACACTTATGAAGACCCTACGTTTTCACATTTTTTTCAATGAATTCCAAGTCGTATATTTATTGGTACCTGACGATATATGTCGATTTTTATGATCGGACTTAGAATTAAAAATTCAAAATATGAGGTACTTGGTACTTATAAATATTTTTTTTGACTTTCTGAAAAGGTCTCAGTGACACTTATGAAGACCCTACGTTTTCACATTTTTTTCAATGAATTCCAAGTCGTATATTTATTGGTACCTGACGATATATGTCGATTTTTATGATCGGACTTAGAATTAAAAATTCAAAATATGAGGTACTTGGTACTTATAAATATTTTTTTTGACTTTCTGAAAAGGTCTCAGTGACACTTATGAAGACCCTACGTTTTCACATTTTTTTCAATGAATTCCAAGTCGTATATTTATTGGTACCTGACGATATATGTCGATTTTTATGATCAGACTTAGAATTAAAAATTCAAAATATGAGGTACTTGGTACTTATAAATATTTTTTTTGACTTTCTGAAAAGGTCTCAGTGACACTTATGAAGACCCTACGTTTTCACATTTTTTTCAATGAATTCCAAGTCGTATATTTATTGGTACCTGACGATATATGTCGATTTTTATGATCGGACTTAGAATTAAAAATTCAAAATATGAGGTACTTGGTACTTATAAATATTATTTTTGACTTTCTGAAAAGGTCTCAGTGACACTTATGAAGACCCTACGTTTTCACATTTTTTTCAATGAATTCCAAGTCGTATATTTATTGGTACCTGACGATATATGTCGATTTTTATGATCGGACTTAGAATTAAAAATTCAAAATATGAGGTACTTGGTACTTATAAATATTTTTTTTGACTTTCTGAAAAGGTCTCAGTGACACTTATGAAGACCCTACGTTTTCACATTTTTTTCAATGAATTCCAAGTCGTATATTTATTGGTACCTGACGATATATGTCGATTTTTATGATCAGACTTAGAATTAAAAATTCAAAATATGAGGTACTTGGTACTTATAAATATTTTTTTTGACTTTCTGAAAAGGTCTCAGTGATACTTATGAAGACCCTACGTTTTCACATTTTTTTCAATGAATTCCAAGTCGTATATTTATTGGTACCTGACGATATATGTCGATTTTTATGATCGGACTTAGAATTAAAAATTCAAAATATGAGGTACTTGGTACTTATAAATATTTTTTTTGACTTTCTGAAAAGGTCTCAGTGACACTTATGAAGACCCTACGTTTTCACATTTTTTTCAATGAATTCCAAGTCGTATATTTATTGGTACCTGACGATATATGTCGATTTTTATGATCAGACTTAGAATTAAAAATTCAAAATATGAGGTACTTGGTACTTATAAATATTTTTTTTGACTTTCTGAAAAGGTCTCAGTGACACTTATGAAGACCCTACGTTTTCACATTTTTTTCAATGAATTCCAAGTCGTATATTTATTGGTACCTGACGATATATGTCGATTTTTATGATCAGACTTAGAATTAAAAATTCAAAATATGAGGTACTTGGTACTTATAAATATTTTTTTTGACTTTCTGAAAAGGTCTCAGTGACACTTATGAAGACCCTACGTTTTCACATTTTTTTCAATGAATTCCAAGTCGTATATTTATTGGTACCTGACGATATATGTCGATTTTTATGATCAGACTTAGAATTTAAAATTCAAAATATGAGGTACTTGGTACTTATAAATATTTTTTTTGACTTTCTGAAAAGGTCTCAGTGACACTTATGAAGACCCTACGTTTTCACATTTTTTTCAATGAATTCCAAGTCTAATATTTATTGGTACCTGACTAACCTGACGATATATGTCGATTTTTATGATCAGACATAGAATTAAAAATTCAAAATATGAGGTACTTGGTACTTATAAATATTTTTTTTGACTTTCTGAAAAGGTCTCAGTGACACTTATGAAGACCCTACGTTTTCACATTTTTTTCAATGAATTCCAAGTCGTATATTTATTGGTACCTGACGATATATGTCGATTTTTATGATCGGACTTAGAATTAAAAATTCAAAATATGAGGTACTTGGTACTTATAAATATTATTTTTGACTTTCTGAAAAGGTCTCAGTGACACTTATGAAGACCCTACGTTTTCACATTTTTTTCAATGAATTCCAAGTCGTATATTTATTGGTACCTGACGATATATGTCGATTTTTATGATCGGACTTAGAATTAAAAATTCAAAATATGAGGTACTTGGTACTTATAAATATTTTTTTTGACTTTCTGAAAAGGTCTCAGTGACACTTATGAAGACCCTACGTTTTCACATTTTTTTCAATGAATTCCAAGTCGTATATTTATTGGTACCTGACGATATATGTCGATTTTTATGATCAGACTTAGAATTAAAAATTCAAAATATGAGGTACTTGGTACTTATAAATATTTTTTTTGACTTTCTGAAAAGGTCTCAGTGACACTTATGAAGACCCTACGTTTTCACATTTTTTTCAATGAATTCCAAGTCTAATATTTATTGGTACCTGACTAACCTGACGATATATGTCGATTTTTATGATCAGACATAGAATTAAAAATTCAAAATATGAGGTACCTGGTACTTATAAATATTTTTTTTGACTTTCTGAAAAGGTCTCAGTGACACTTATGAAGACCCTACGTTTTCACATTTTTTTCAATGAATTCCAAGTCGTATATTTATTGGTACCTGACGATATATGTCGATTTTTATGATCGGACTTAGAATTAAAAATTCAAAATATGAGGTACTTGGTACTTATAAATATTATTTTTGACTTTCTGAAAAGGTCTCAGTGACACTTATGAAGACCCTACGTTTTCACATTTTTTTCAATGAATTCCAAGTCGTATATTTATTGGTACCTGACGATATATGTCGATTTTTATGATCGGACTTAGAATTAAAAATTCAAAATATGAGGTACTTGGTACTTATAAATATTTTTTTTGACTTTCTGAAAAGGTCTCAGTGACACTTATGAAGACCCTACGTTTTCACATTTTTTTCAATGAATTCCAAGTCGTATATTTATTGGTACCTGACGATATATGTCGATTTTTATGATCGGACTTAGAATTAAAAATTCAAAATATGAGGTACTTGGTACTTATAAATATTTTTTTTGACTTTCTGAAAAGGTCTCAGTGACACTTATGAAGACCCTACGTTTTCACATTTTTTTCAATGAATTCCAAGTCGTATATTTATTGGTACCTGACGATATATGTCGATTTTTATGATCGGACTTAGAATTAAAAATTCAAAATATGAGGTACTTGGTACTTATAAATATTTTTTTTGACTTTCTGAAAAGGTCTCAGTGACACTTATGAAGACCCTACGTTTTCACATTTTTTTCAATGAATTCCAAGTCGTATATTTATTGGTACCTGACGATATATGTCGATTTTTATGATCAGACTTAGAATTAAAAATTCAAAATATGAGGTACTTGGTACTTATAAATATTTTTTTTGACTTTCTGAAAAGGTCTCAGTGACACTTATGAAGACCCTACGTTTTCACATTTTTTTCAATGAATTCCAAGTCGTATATTTATTGGTACCTGACGATATATGTCGATTTTTATGATCGGACTTAGAATTAAAAATTCAAAATATGAGGTACTTGGTACTTATAAATATTATTTTTGACTTTCTGAAAAGGTCTCAGTGACACTTATGAAGACCCTACGTTTTCACATTTTTTTCAATGAATTCCAAGTCGTATATTTATTGGTACCTGACGATATATGTCGATTTTTATGATCGGACTTAGAATTAAAAATTCAAAATATGAGGTACTTGGTACTTATAAATATTTTTTTTGACTTTCTGAAAAGGTCTCAGTGACACTTATGAAGACCCTACGTTTTCACATTTTTTTCAATGAATTCCAAGTCGTATATTTATTGGTACCTGACGATATATGTCGATTTTTATGATCAGACTTAGAATTAAAAATTCAAAATATGAGGTACTTGGTACTTATAAATATTTTTTTTGACTTTCTGAAAAGGTCTCAGTGATACTTATGAAGACCCTACGTTTTCACATTTTTTTCAATGAATTCCAAGTCGTATATTTATTGGTACCTGACGATATATGTCGATTTTTATGATCGGACTTAGAATTAAAAATTCAAAATATGAGGTACTTGGTACTTATAAATATTTTTTTTGACTTTCTGAAAAGGTCTCAGTGACACTTATGAAGACCCTACGTTTTCACATTTTTTTCAATGAATTCCAAGTCGTATATTTATTGGTACCTGACGATATATGTCGATTTTTATGATCAGACTTAGAATTAAAAATTCAAAATATGAGGTACTTGGTACTTATAAATATTTTTTTTGACTTTCTGAAAAGGTCTCAGTGACACTTATGAAGACCCTACGTTTTCACATTTTTTTCAATGAATTCCAAGTCGTATATTTATTGGTACCTGACGATATATGTCGATTTTTATGATCAGACTTAGAATTAAAAATTCAAAATATGAGGTACTTGGTACTTATAAATATTTTTTTTGACTTTCTGAAAAGGTCTCAGTGACACTTATGAAGACCCTACGTTTTCACATTTTTTTCAATGAATTCCAAGTCGTATATTTATTGGTACCTGACGATATATGTCGATTTTTATGATCAGACTTAGAATTTAAAATTCAAAATATGAGGTACTTGGTACTTATAAATATTTTTTTTGACTTTCTGAAAAGGTCTCAGTGACACTTATGAAGACCCTACGTTTTCACATTTTTTTCAATGAATTCCAAGTCTAATATTTATTGGTACCTGACTAACCTGACGATATATGTCGATTTTTATGATCAGACATAGAATTAAAAATTCAAAATATGAGGTACTTGGTACTTATAAATATTTTTTTTGACTTTCTGAAAAGGTCTCAGTGACACTTATGAAGACCCTACGTTTTCACATTTTTTTCAATGAATTCCAAGTCGTATATTTATTGGTACCTGACGATATATGTCGATTTTTATGATCGGACTTAGAATTAAAAATTCAAAATATGAGGTACTTGGTACTTATAAATATTATTTTTGACTTTCTGAAAAGGTCTCAGTGACACTTATGAAGACCCTACGTTTTCACATTTTTTTCAATGAATTCCAAGTCGTATATTTATTGGTACCTGACGATATATGTCGATTTTTATGATCGGACTTAGAATTAAAAATTCAAAATATGAGGTACTTGGTACTTATAAATATTTTTTTTGACTTTCTGAAAAGGTCTCAGTGACACTTATGAAGACCCTACGTTTTCACATTTTTTTCAATGAATTCCAAGTCGTATATTTATTGGTACCTGACGATATATGTCGATTTTTATGATCAGACTTAGAATTAAAAATTCAAAATATGAGGTACTTGGTACTTATAAATATTTTTTTTGACTTTCTGAAAAGGTCTCAGTGACACTTATGAAGACCCTACGTTTTCACATTTTTTTCAATGAATTCCAAGTCTAATATTTATTGGTACCTGACTAACCTGACGATATATGTCGATTTTTATGATCAGACATAGAATTAAAAATTCAAAATATGAGGTACCTGGTACTTATAAATATTTTTTTTGACTTTCTGAAAAGGTCTCAGTGACACTTATGAAGACCCTACGTTTTCACATTTTTTTCAATGAATTCCAAGTCGTATATTTATTGGTACCTGACGATATATGTCGATTTTTATGATCGGACTTAGAATTAAAAATTCAAAATATGAGGTACTTGGTACTTATAAATATTATTTTTGACTTTCTGAAAAGGTCTCAGTGACACTTATGAAGACCCTACGTTTTCACATTTTTTTCAATGAATTCCAAGTCGTATATTTATTGGTACCTGACGATATATGTCGATTTTTATGATCGGACTTAGAATTAAAAATTCAAAATATGAGGTACTTGGTACTTATAAATATTTTTTTTGACTTTCTGAAAAGGTCTCAGTGACACTTATGAAGACCCTACGTTTTCACATTTTTTTCAATGAATTCCAAGTCGTATATTTATTGGTACCTGACGATATATGTCGATTTTTATGATCAGACTTAGAATTAAAAATTCAAAATATGAGGTACTTGGTACTTATAAATATTTTTTTTGACTTTCTGAAAAGGTCTCAGTGATACTTATGAAGACCCTACGTTTTCACATTTTTTTCAATGAATTCCAAGTCGTATATTTATTGGTACCTGACGATATATGTCGATTTTTATGATCGGACTTAGAATTAAAAATTCAAAATATGAGGTACTTGGTACTTATAAATATTTTTTTTGACTTTCTGAAAAGGTCTCAGTGACACTTATGAAGACCCTACGTTTTCACATTTTTTTCAATGAATTCCAAGTCGTATATTTATTGGTACCTGACGATATATGTCGATTTTTATGATCAGACTTAGAATTAAAAATTCAAAATATGAGGTACTTGGTACTTATAAATATTTTTTTTGACTTTCTGAAAAGGTCTCAGTGACACTTATGAAGACCCTACGTTTTCACATTTTTTTCAATGAATTCCAAGTCGTATATTTATTGGTACCTGACGATATATGTCGATTTTTATGATCAGACTTAGAATTAAAAATTCAAAATATGAGGTACTTGGTACTTATAAATATTTTTTTTGACTTTCTGAAAAGGTCTCAGTGACACTTATGAAGACCCTACGTTTTCACATTTTTTTCAATGAATTCCAAGTCGTATATTTATTGGTACCTGACGATATATGTCGATTTTTATGATCAGACTTAGAATTTAAAATTCAAAATATGAGGTACTTGGTACTTATAAATATTTTTTTTGACTTTCTGAAAAGGTCTCAGTGACACTTATGAAGACCCTACGTTTTCACATTTTTTTCAATGAATTCCAAGTCTAATATTTATTGGTACCTGACTAACCTGACGATATATGTCGATTTTTATGATCAGACATAGAATTAAAAATTCAAAATATGAGGTACTTGGTACTTATAAATATTTTTTTTGACTTTCTGAAAAGGTCTCAGTGACACTTATGAAGACCCTACGTTTTCACATTTTTTTCAATGAATTCCAAGTCGTATATTTATTGGTACCTGACGATATATGTCGATTTTTATGATCGGACTTAGAATTAAAAATTCAAAATATGAGGTACTTGGTACTTATAAATATTATTTTTGACTTTCTGAAAAGGTCTCAGTGACACTTATGAAGACCCTACGTTTTCACATTTTTTTCAATGAATTCCAAGTCGTATATTTATTGGTACCTGACGATATATGTCGATTTTTATGATCGGACTTAGAATTAAAAATTCAAAATATGAGGTACTTGGTACTTATAAATATTTTTTTTGACTTTCTGAAAAGGTCTCAGTGACACTTATGAAGACCCTACGTTTTCACATTTTTTTCAATGAATTCCAAGTCGTATATTTATTGGTACCTGACGATATATGTCGATTTTTATGATCAGACTTAGAATTAAAAATTCAAAATATGAGGTACTTGGTACTTATAAATATTTTTTTTGACTTTCTGAAAAGGTCTCAGTGACACTTATTATTATTATTATTATTATTATGAAGACCCTACGTTTTCACATTTTTTTCAATGAATTCCAAGTCGTATATTTATTGGTACCTGACGATATATGTCGATTTTTATGATCAGACTTAGAATTAAAAATTCAAAATATGAGGTACGGTACTTGGTACTTATAAATATTATTTTTGACTTTCTGAAAAGGTCTCAGTGAAACTTATGAAGACCCTACGTTTTCACATTTTTTTCAATGAATTCCAAGTCATATATTTATTGGTACCTGACGATATATGTCGATTTTTATGATCAGACTTAGAATTAAAAATTCAAAATATGAGGTACTTGGTACTTATAAATATTATTTTTGACTTTCTGAAAAGGTCTCAGTGACACTTATGAAGACCCTACGTTTTCACATTTTTTTCAATGAATTCCAAGTCGTATATTTATTGGTACCTGACGATATATGTCGATTTTTATGATCAGACTTAGAATTAAAAATTCAAAATATGAGGTACTTGGTACTTATAAATATTTTTTTTGACTTTCTGAAAAGGTCTCAGTGACACTTATGAAGACCCTACGTTTTCACATTTTTTTCAATGAATTCCAAGTCGTATATTTATTGGTACCTGACGATATATGTCGATTTTTATGATCAGACTTAGAATTAAAAATTCAAAATATGAGGTACTTGGTACTTATAAATATTTTTTTTGACTTTCTGAAAAGGTCTCAGTGACACTTATGAAGACCCTACGTTTTCACATTTTTTTCAATGAATTCCAAGTCTAATATTTATTGGTACCTGACTAACCTGACGATATATGTCGATTTTTATGATCAGACTTAGAATTAAAAATTCAAAATATGAGGTACTTGGTACTTTTTTGACTTTCTGAAAAGGTCTCAGTGACACTTATGAAGACCCTACGTTTTCACATTTTTTTCAATGAATTCCAAGTCGTATATTTATTGGTACCTGACGATATATGTCGATTTTTATGATCAGACTTAGAATTAAAAATTCAAAATATGAGGTACTTGGTACTTATAAATATTATTTTTGACTTTCTGAAAAGGTCTCAGTGACACTTATGAAGACCCTACGTTTTCACATTTTTTTCAATGAATTCCAAGTCGTATATTTATTGGTACCTGACGATATATGTCGATTTTTATGATCGGACTTAGAATTAAAAATTCAAAATATGAGGTACTTGGTACTTATAAATATTTTTTTTGACTTTCTGAAAAGGTCTCAGTGACACTTATGAAGACCCTACGTTTTCACATTTTTTTCAATGAATTCCAAGTCGTATATTTATTGGTACCTGACGATATATGTCGATTTTTATGATCAGACTTAGAATTAAAAATTCAAAATATGAGGTACTTGGTACTTATAAATATTTTTTTTGACTTTCTGAAAAGGTCTCAGTGATACTTATGAAGACCCTACGTTTTCACATTTTTTTCAATGAATTCCAAGTCGTATATTTATTGGTACCTGACGATATATGTCGATTTTTATGATCGGACTTAGAATTAAAAATTCAAAATATGAGGTACTTGGTACTTATAAATATTTTTTTTGACTTTCTGAAAAGGTCTCAGTGACACTTATGAAGACCCTACGTTTTCACATTTTTTTCAATGAATTCCAAGTCGTATATTTATTGGTACCTGACGATATATGTCGATTTTTATGATCAGACTTAGAATTAAAAATTCAAAATATGAGGTACTTGGTACTTATAAATATTTTTTTTGACTTTCTGAAAAGGTCTCAGTGACACTTATGAAGACCCTACGTTTTCACATTTTTTTCAATGAATTCCAAGTCGTATATTTATTGGTACCTGACGATATATGTCGATTTTTATGATCAGACTTAGAATTAAAAATTCAAAATATGAGGTACTTGGTACTTATAAATATTTTTTTTGACTTTCTGAAAAGGTCTCAGTGACACTTATGAAGACCCTACGTTTTCACATTTTTTTCAATGAATTCCAAGTCGTATATTTATTGGTACCTGACGATATATGTCGATTTTTATGATCAGACTTAGAATTTAAAATTCAAAATATGAGGTACTTGGTACTTATAAATATTTTTTTTGACTTTCTGAAAAGGTCTCAGTGACACTTATGAAGACCCTACGTTTTCACATTTTTTTCAATGAATTCCAAGTCTAATATTTATTGGTACCTGACTAACCTGACGATATATGTCGATTTTTATGATCAGACATAGAATTAAAAATTCAAAATATGAGGTACTTGGTACTTATAAATATTTTTTTTGACTTTCTGAAAAGGTCTCAGTGACACTTATGAAGACCCTACGTTTTCACATTTTTTTCAATGAATTCCAAGTCGTATATTTATTGGTACCTGACGATATATGTCGATTTTTATGATCGGACTTAGAATTAAAAATTCAAAATATGAGGTACTTGGTACTTATAAATATTATTTTTGACTTTCTGAAAAGGTCTCAGTGACACTTATGAAGACCCTACGTTTTCACATTTTTTTCAATGAATTCCAAGTCGTATATTTATTGGTACCTGACGATATATGTCGATTTTTATGATCGGACTTAGAATTAAAAATTCAAAATATGAGGTACTTGGTACTTATAAATATTTTTTTTGACTTTCTGAAAAGGTCTCAGTGACACTTATGAAGACCCTACGTTTTCACATTTTTTTCAATGAATTCCAAGTCGTATATTTATTGGTACCTGACGATATATGTCGATTTTTATGATCAGACTTAGAATTAAAAATTCAAAATATGAGGTACTTGGTACTTATAAATATTTTTTTTGACTTTCTGAAAAGGTCTCAGTGACACTTATGAAGACCCTACGTTTTCACATTTTTTTCAATGAATTCCAAGTCTAATATTTATTGGTACCTGACTAACCTGACGATATATGTCGATTTTTATGATCAGACATAGAATTAAAAATTCAAAATATGAGGTACCTGGTACTTATAAATATTTTTTTTGACTTTCTGAAAAGGTCTCAGTGACACTTATGAAGACCCTACGTTTTCACATTTTTTTCAATGAATTCCAAGTCGTATATTTATTGGTACCTGACGATATATGTCGATTTTTATGATCGGACTTAGAATTAAAAATTCAAAATATGAGGTACTTGGTACTTATAAATATTATTTTTGACTTTCTGAAAAGGTCTCAGTGACACTTATGAAGACCCTACGTTTTCACATTTTTTTCAATGAATTCCAAGTCGTATATTTATTGGTACCTGACGATATATGTCGATTTTTATGATCGGACTTAGAATTAAAAATTCAAAATATGAGGTACTTGGTACTTATAAATATTTTTTTTGACTTTCTGAAAAGGTCTCAGTGACACTTATGAAGACCCTACGTTTTCACATTTTTTTCAATGAATTCCAAGTCGTATATTTATTGGTACCTGACGATATATGTCGATTTTTATGATCAGACTTAGAATTAAAAATTCAAAATATGAGGTACTTGGTACTTATAAATATTTTTTTTGACTTTCTGAAAAGGTCTCAGTGATACTTATGAAGACCCTACGTTTTCACATTTTTTTCAATGAATTCCAAGTCGTATATTTATTGGTACCTGACGATATATGTCGATTTTTATGATCGGACTTAGAATTAAAAATTCAAAATATGAGGTACTTGGTACTTATAAATATTTTTTTTGACTTTCTGAAAAGGTCTCAGTGACACTTATGAAGACCCTACGTTTTCACATTTTTTTCAATGAATTCCAAGTCGTATATTTATTGGTACCTGACGATATATGTCGATTTTTATGATCAGACTTAGAATTAAAAATTCAAAATATGAGGTACTTGGTACTTATAAATATTTTTTTTGACTTTCTGAAAAGGTCTCAGTGACACTTATGAAGACCCTACGTTTTCACATTTTTTTCAATGAATTCCAAGTCGTATATTTATTGGTACCTGACGATATATGTCGATTTTTATGATCAGACTTAGAATTAAAAATTCAAAATATGAGGTACTTGGTACTTATAAATATTTTTTTTGACTTTCTGAAAAGGTCTCAGTGACACTTATGAAGACCCTACGTTTTCACATTTTTTTCAATGAATTCCAAGTCGTATATTTATTGGTACCTGACGATATATGTCGATTTTTATGATCAGACTTAGAATTTAAAATTCAAAATATGAGGTACTTGGTACTTATAAATATTTTTTTTGACTTTCTGAAAAGGTCTCAGTGACACTTATGAAGACCCTACGTTTTCACATTTTTTTCAATGAATTCCAAGTCTAATATTTATTGGTACCTGACTAACCTGACGATATATGTCGATTTTTATGATCAGACATAGAATTAAAAATTCAAAATATGAGGTACTTGGTACTTATAAATATTTTTTTTGACTTTCTGAAAAGGTCTCAGTGACACTTATGAAGACCCTACGTTTTCACATTTTTTTCAATGAATTCCAAGTCGTATATTTATTGGTACCTGACGATATATGTCGATTTTTATGATCGGACTTAGAATTAAAAATTCAAAATATGAGGTACTTGGTACTTATAAATATTATTTTTGACTTTCTGAAAAGGTCTCAGTGACACTTATGAAGACCCTACGTTTTCACATTTTTTTCAATGAATTCCAAGTCGTATATTTATTGGTACCTGACGATATATGTCGATTTTTATGATCGGACTTAGAATTAAAAATTCAAAATATGAGGTACTTGGTACTTATAAATATTTTTTTTGACTTTCTGAAAAGGTCTCAGTGACACTTATGAAGACCCTACGTTTTCACATTTTTTTCAATGAATTCCAAGTCGTATATTTATTGGTACCTGACGATATATGTCGATTTTTATGATCAGACTTAGAATTAAAAATTCAAAATATGAGGTACTTGGTACTTATAAATATTTTTTTTGACTTTCTGAAAAGGTCTCAGTGACACTTATTATTATTATTATTATTATTATGAAGACCCTACGTTTTCACATTTTTTTCAATGAATTCCAAGTCGTATATTTATTGGTACCTGACGATATATGTCGATTTTTATGATCAGACTTAGAATTAAAAATTCAAAATATGAGGTACGGTACTTGGTACTTATAAATATTATTTTTGACTTTCTGAAAAGGTCTCAGTGAAACTTATGAAGACCCTACGTTTTCACATTTTTTTCAATGAATTCCAAGTCATATATTTATTGGTACCTGACGATATATGTCGATTTTTATGATCAGACTTAGAATTAAAAATTCAAAATATGAGGTACTTGGTACTTATAAATATTATTTTTGACTTTCTGAAAAGGTCTCAGTGACACTTATGAAGACCCTACGTTTTCACATTTTTTTCAATGAATTCCAAGTCGTATATTTATTGGTACCTGACGATATATGTCGATTTTTATGATCAGACTTAGAATTAAAAATTCAAAATATGAGGTACTTGGTACTTATAAATATTTTTTTTGACTTTCTGAAAAGGTCTCAGTGACACTTATGAAGACCCTACGTTTTCACATTTTTTTCAATGAATTCCAAGTCGTATATTTATTGGTACCTGACGATATATGTCGATTTTTATGATCAGACTTAGAATTAAAAATTCAAAATATGAGGTACTTGGTACTTATAAATATTTTTTTTGACTTTCTGAAAAGGTCTCAGTGACACTTATGAAGACCCTACGTTTTCACATTTTTTTCAATGAATTCCAAGTCTAATATTTATTGGTACCTGACTAACCTGACGATATATGTCGATTTTTATGATCAGACTTAGAATTAAAAATTCAAAATATGAGGTACTTGGTACTTTTTTGACTTTCTGAAAAGGTCTCAGTGACACTTATGAAGACCCTACGTTTTCACATTTTTTTCAATGAATTCCAAGTCGTATATTTATTGGTACCTGACGATATATGTCGATTTTTATGATCAGACTTAGAATTAAAAATTCAAAATATGAGGTACTTGGTACTTATAAATATTTTTTTTGACTTTCTGAAAAGGTCTCAGTGACACTTATGAAGACCCTACGTTTTCACATTTTTTTCAATGAATTCCAAGTCGTATATTTATTGGTACCTGACGATATATGTCGATTTTTATGATCAGACTTAGAATTAAAAATTCAAAATATGAGGTACTTGGTACTTATAAATATTTTTTTTGACTTTCTGAAAAGGTCTCAGTGACACTTATGAAGACCCTACGTTTTCACATTTTTTTCAATGAATTCCAAGTCGTATATTTATTGGTACCTGACGATATATGTCGATTTTTATGATCAGACTTAGAATTAAAAATTCAAAATATGAGGTACTTGGTACTTATAAATATTTTTTTTGACTTTCTGAAAAGGTCTCAGTGACACTTATGAAGACCCTACGTTTTCACATTTTTTTCAATGAATTCCAAGTCGTATATTTATTGGTACCTGACGATATATGTCGATTTTTATGATCAGACTTAGAATTAAAAATTCAAAATATGAGGTACTTGGTACTTATAAATATTTTTTTTGACTTTCTGAAAAGGTCTCAGTGACTCTTATGAAGACCCTACGTTTTCACATTTTTTTCAATGAATTCCAAGTCGTATATTTATTGGTACCTGACGATATATGTCGATTTTTATGATCAGACTTAGAATTAAAAATTCAAAATATGAGGTACTTGGTACTTATAAATATTTTTTTTGACTTTCTGAAAAGGTCTCAGTGACACTTATGAAGACCCTACGTTTTCACATTTTTTTCAATGAATTCCAAGTCTAATATTTATTGGTACCTGACTAACCTGACGATATATGTCGATTTTTATGATCAGACTTAGAATTAAAAATTCAAAATATGAGGTACTTGGTACTTTTTTGACTTTCTGAAAAGGTCTCAGTGACACTTATGAAGACCCTACGTTTTCACATTTTTTTCAATGAATTCCAAGTCGTATATTTATTGGTACCTGACGATATATGTCGATTTTTATGATCAGACTTAGAATTAAAAATTCAAAATATGAGGTACTTGGTACTTATAAATATTTTTTTTGACTTTCTGAAAAGGTCTCAGTGACACTTATGAAGACCCTACGTTTTCACATTTTTTTCAATGAATTCCAAGTCGTATATTTATTGGTACCTGACGATATATGTCGAATTTTATGATCAGACTTAGAATTAAAAATTCAAAATATGAGGTACTTGGTACTTATAAATATTTTTTTTGACTTTCTGAAAAGGTCTCAGTGACACTTATGAAGACCCTACGTTTTCACATTTTTTTCAATGAATTCCAAGTCTAATATTTATTGGTACCTGACTAACCTGACGATATATGTCGATTTTTATGATCAGACTTAGAATTAAAAATTCAAAATATGAGGTACTTGGTACTTTTTTGACTTTCTGAAAAGGTCTCAGTGACACTTATGAAGACCCTACGTTTTCACATTTTTTTCAATGAATTCCAAGTCGTATATTTATTGGTACCTGACGATATATGTCGATTTTTATGATCAGACTTAGAATTAAAAATTCAAAATATGAGGTACTTGGTACTTATAAATATTTTTTTTGACTTTCTGAAAAGGTCTCAGTGACACTTATGAAGACCCTACGTTTTCACATTTTTTTCAATGAATTCCAAGTCGTATATTTATTGGTACCTGACGATATATGTCGATTTTTATGATCAGACTTAGAATTAAAAATTCAAAATATGAGGTACTTGGTACTTATAAATATTTTTTTTGACTTTCTGAAAAGGTCTCAGTGACACTTATGAAGACCCTACGTTTTCACATTTTTTTCAATGAATTCCAAGTCTAATATTTATTGGTACCTGACTAACCTGACGATATATGTCGATTTTTATGATCAGACTTAGAATTAAAAATTCAAAATATGAGGTACTTGGTACTTTTTTGACTTTCTGAAAAGGTCTCAGTGACACTTATGAAGACCCTACGTTTTCACATTTTTTTTAATGAATTCCAAGTCGTATATTAATTGGTACCTGACGATATATGTCGATTTTTATGATCAGACTTAGAATTAAAAATTCAAAATATGAGGTACTTGGTACTTATAAATATTTTTTTTGACTTTCTGAAAAGGTCTCAGTGACACTTATGAAGACCCTACGTTTTCACATTTTTTTCAATGAATTCCAAGTCGTATATTTATTGGTACCTGACGATATATGTCGATTTTTATGATCAGACTTAGAATTAAAAATTCAAAATATGAGGTACTTGGTACTTATAAATATTTTTTTTGACTTTCTGAAAAGGTCTCAGTGACACTTATGAAGACCCTACGTTTTCACATTTTTTTCAATGAATTCCAAGTCTAATATTTATTGGTACCTGACTAACCTGACGATATATGTCGATTTTTATGATCAGACATAGAATTAAAAATTCAAAATATGAGGTACTTGGTACTTATAAATATTTTTTTTGACTTTCTGAAAAGGTCTCAGTGACACTTATGAAGACCCTACGTTTTCACATTTTTTTCAATGAATTCCAAGTCGTATATTTATTGGTACCTGACGATATATGTCGATTTTTATGATCAGACTTAGAATTAAAAATTCAAAATATGAGGTACTTGGTACTTATAAATATTTTTTTTGACTTTCTGAAAAGGTCTCAGTGACACTTATGAAGACCCTACGTTTTCACATTTTTTTCAATGAATTCCAAGTCGTATATTTATTGGTACCTGACGATATATGTCGATTTTTATGATCAGACTTAGAATTAAAAATTCAAAATATGAGGTACTTGGTACTTATAAATATTTTTTTTGACTTTCTGAAAAGGTCTCAGTGACACTTATGAAGACCCTACGTTTTCACATTTTTTTCAATGAATTCCAAGTCGTATATTTATTGGTACCTGACGATATATGTCGATTTTTATGATCAGACTTAGAATTAAAAATTCAAAATATGAGGTACTTGGTACTTATAAATATTTTTTTTGACTTTCTGAAAAGGTCTCAGTGACTCTTATGAAGACCCTACGTTTTCACATTTTTTTCAATGAATTCCAAGTCGTATATTTATTGGTACCTGACGATATATGTCGATTTTTATGATCAGACTTAGAATTAAAAATTCAAAATATGAGGTACTTGGTACTTATAAATATTTTTTTTGACTTTCTGAAAAGGTCTCAGTGACACTTATGAAGACCCTACGTTTTCACATTTTTTTCAATGAATTCCAAGTCTAATATTTATTGGTACCTGACTAACCTGACGATATATGTCGATTTTTATGATCAGACTTAGAATTAAAAATTCAAAATATGAGGTACTTGGTACTTTTTTGACTTTCTGAAAAGGTCTCAGTGACACTTATGAAGACCCTACGTTTTCACATTTTTTTCAATGAATTCCAAGTCGTATATTTATTGGTACCTGACGATATATGTCGATTTTTATGATCAGACTTAGAATTAAAAATTCAAAATATGAGGTACTTGGTACTTATAAATATTTTTTTTGACTTTCTGAAAAGGTCTCAGTGACACTTATGAAGACCCTACGTTTTCACATTTTTTTCAATGAATTCCAAGTCGTATATTTATTGGTACCTGACGATATATGTCGAATTTTATGATCAGACTTAGAATTAAAAATTCAAAATATGAGGTACTTGGTACTTATAAATATTTTTTTTGACTTTCTGAAAAGGTCTCAGTGACACTTATGAAGACCCTACGTTTTCACATTTTTTTCAATGAATTCCAAGTCTAATATTTATTGGTACCTGACTAACCTGACGATATATGTCGATTTTTATGATCAGACTTAGAATTAAAAATTCAAAATATGAGGTACTTGGTACTTTTTTGACTTTCTGAAAAGGTCTCAGTGACACTTATGAAGACCCTACGTTTTCACATTTTTTTCAATGAATTCCAAGTCGTATATTTATTGGTACCTGACGATATATGTCGATTTTTATGATCAGACTTAGAATTAAAAATTCAAAATATGAGGTACTTGGTACTTATAAATATTTTTTTTGACTTTCTGAAAAGGTCTCAGTGACACTTATGAAGACCCTACGTTTTCACATTTTTTTCAATGAATTCCAAGTCGTATATTTATTGGTACCTGACGATATATGTCGATTTTTATGATCAGACTTAGAATTAAAAATTCAAAATATGAGGTACTTGGTACTTATAAATATTTTTTTTGACTTTCTGAAAAGGTCTCAGTGACACTTATGAAGACCCTACGTTTTCACATTTTTTTCAATGAATTCCAAGTCTAATATTTATTGGTACCTGACTAACCTGACGATATATGTCGATTTTTATGATCAGACTTAGAATTAAAAATTCAAAATATGAGGTACTTGGTACTTTTTTGACTTTCTGAAAAGGTCTCAGTGACACTTATGAAGACCCTACGTTTTCACATTTTTTTTAATGAATTCCAAGTCGTATATTAATTGGTACCTGACGATATATGTCGATTTTTATGATCAGACTTAGAATTAAAAATTCAAAATATGAGGTACTTGGTACTTATAAATATTTTTTTTGACTTTCTGAAAAGGTCTCAGTGACACTTATGAAGACCCTACGTTTTCACATTTTTTTCAATGAATTCCAAGTCGTATATTTATTGGTACCTGACGATATATGTCGATTTTTATGATCAGACTTAGAATTAAAAATTCAAAATATGAGGTACTTGGTACTTATAAATATTTTTTTTGACTTTCTGAAAAGGTCTCAGTGACACTTATGAAGACCCTACGTTTTCACATTTTTTTCAATGAATTCCAAGTCTAATATTTATTGGTACCTGACTAACCTGACGATATATGTCGATTTTTATGATCAGACATAGAATTAAAAATTCAAAATATGAGGTACTTGGTACTTATAAATATTTTTTTTGACTTTCTGAAAAGGTCTCAGTGACACTTATGAAGACCCTACGTTTTCACATTTTTTTCAATGAATTCCAAGTCGTATATTTATTGGTACCTGACGATATATGTCGATTTTTATGATCGGACTTAGAATTAAAAATTCAAAATATGAGGTACTTGGTACTTATAAATATTATTTTTGACTTTCTGAAAAGGTCTCAGTGACACTTATGAAGACCCTACGTTTTCACATTTTTTTCAATGAATTCCAAGTCGTATATTTATTGGTACCTGACGATATATGTCGATTTTTATGATCGGACTTAGAATTAAAAATTCAAAATATGAGGTACTTGGTACTTATAAATATTTTTTTTGACTTTCTGAAAAGGTCTCAGTGACACTTATGAAGACCCTACGTTTTCACATTTTTTTCAATGAATTCCAAGTCGTATATTTATTGGTACCTGACGATATATGTCGATTTTTATGATCAGACTTAGAATTAAAAATTCAAAATATGAGGTACTTGGTACTTATAAATATTTTTTTTGACTTTCTGAAAAGGTCTCAGTGATACTTATGAAGACCCTACGTTTTCACATTTTTTTCAATGAATTCCAAGTCGTATATTTATTGGTACCTGACGATATATGTCGATTTTTATGATCAGACTTAGAATTAAAAATTCAAAATATGAGGTACTTGGTACTTATAAATATTTTTTTTGACTTTCTGAAAAGGTCTCAGTGACACTTATTATTATTATTATTATTATTATGAAGACCCTACGTTTTCACATTTTTTTCAATGAATTCCAAGTCGTATATTTATTGGTACCTGACGATATATGTCGATTTTTATGATCAGACTTAGAATTAAAAATTCAAAATATGAGGTACGGTACTTGGTACTTATAAATATTATTTTTGACTTTCTGAAAAGGTCTCAGTGAAACTTATGAAGACCCTACGTTTTCACATTTTTTTCAATGAATTCCAAGTCATATATTTATTGGTACCTGACGATATATGTCGATTTTTATGATCAGACTTAGAATTAAAAATTCAAAATATGAGGTACTTGGTACTTATAAATATTATTTTTGACTTTCTGAAAAGGTCTCAGTGACACTTATGAAGACCCTACGTTTTCACATTTTTTTCAATGAATTCCAAGTCGTATATTTATTGGTACCTGACGATATATGTCGATTTTTATGATCAGACTTAGAATTAAAAATTCAAAATATGAGGTACTTGGTACTTATAAATATTTTTTTTGACTTTCTGAAAAGGTCTCAGTGACACTTATGAAGACCCTACGTTTTCACATTTTTTTCAATGAATTCCAAGTCGTATATTTATTGGTACCTGACGATATATGTCGATTTTTATGATCAGACTTAGAATTAAAAATTCAAAATATGAGGTACTTGGTACTTATAAATATTTTTTTTGACTTTCTGAAAAGGTCTCAGTGACACTTATGAAGACCCTACGTTTTCACATTTTTTTCAATGAATTCCAAGTCTAATATTTATTGGTACCTGACTAACCTGACGATATATGTCGATTTTTATGATCAGACTTAGAATTAAAAATTCAAAATATGAGGTACTTGGTACTTTTTTGACTTTCTGAAAAGGTCTCAGTGACACTTATGAAGACCCTACGTTTTCACATTTTTTTCAATGAATTCCAAGTCGTATATTTATTGGTACCTGACGATATATGTCGATTTTTATGATCAGACTTAGAATTAAAAATTCAAAATATGAGGTACTTGGTACTTATAAATATTTTTTTTGACTTTCTGAAAAGGTCTCAGTGACACTTATGAAGACCCTACGTTTTCACATTTTTTTCAATGAATTCCAAGTCGTATATTTATTGGTACCTGACGATATATGTCGATTTTTATGATCAGACTTAGAATTAAAAATTCAAAATATGAGGTACTTGGTACTTATAAATATTTTTTTTGACTTTCTGAAAAGGTCTCAGTGACACTTATGAAGACCCTACGTTTTCACATTTTTTTCAATGAATTCCAAGTCGTATATTTATTGGTACCTGACGATATATGTCGATTTTTATGATCAGACTTAGAATTAAAAATTCAAAATATGAGGTACTTGGTACTTATAAATATTTTTTTTGACTTTCTGAAAAGGTCTCAGTGACACTTATGAAGACCCTACGTTTTCACATTTTTTTCAATGAATTCCAAGTCGTATATTTATTGGTACCTGACGATATATGTCGATTTTTATGATCAGACTTAGAATTAAAAATTCAAAATATGAGGTACTTGGTACTTATAAATATTTTTTTTGACTTTCTGAAAAGGTCTCAGTGACTCTTATGAAGACCCTACGTTTTCACATTTTTTTCAATGAATTCCAAGTCGTATATTTATTGGTACCTGACGATATATGTCGATTTTTATGATCAGACTTAGAATTAAAAATTCAAAATATGAGGTACTTGGTACTTATAAATATTTTTTTTGACTTTCTGAAAAGGTCTCAGTGACACTTATGAAGACCCTACGTTTTCACATTTTTTTCAATGAATTCCAAGTCTAATATTTATTGGTACCTGACTAACCTGACGATATATGTCGATTTTTATGATCAGACTTAGAATTAAAAATTCAAAATATGAGGTACTTGGTACTTTTTTGACTTTCTGAAAAGGTCTCAGTGACACTTATGAAGACCCTACGTTTTCACATTTTTTTCAATGAATTCCAAGTCGTATATTTATTGGTACCTGACGATATATGTCGATTTTTATGATCAGACTTAGAATTAAAAATTCAAAATATGAGGTACTTGGTACTTATAAATATTTTTTTTGACTTTCTGAAAAGGTCTCAGTGACACTTATGAAGACCCTACGTTTTCACATTTTTTTCAATGAATTCCAAGTCGTATATTTATTGGTACCTGACGATATATGTCGATTTTTATGATCAGACTTAGAATTAAAAATTCAAAATATGAGGTACTTGGTACTTATAAATATTTTTTTTGACTTTCTGAAAAGGTCTCAGTGACACTTATGAAGACCCTACGTTTTCACATTTTTTTCAATGAATTCCAAGTCTAATATTTATTGGTACCTGACTAACCTGACGATATATGTCGATTTTTATGATCAGACTTAGAATTAAAAATTCAAAATATGAGGTACTTGGTACTTTTTTGACTTTCTGAAAAGGTCTCAGTGACACTTATGAAGACCCTACGTTTTCACATTTTTTTCAATGAATTCCAAGTCGTATATTTATTGGTACCTGACGATATATGTCGATTTTTATGATCAGACTTAGAATTAAAAATTCAAAATATGAGGTACTTGGTACTTATAAATATTTTTTTTGACTTTCTGAAAAGGTCTCAGTGACACTTATGAAGACCCTACGTTTTCACATTTTTTTCAATGAATTCCAAGTCGTATATTTATTGGTACCTGACGATATATGTCGATTTTTATGATCAGACTTAGAATTAAAAATTCAAAATATGAGGTACTTGGTACTTATAAATATTTTTTTTGACTTTCTGAAAAGGTCTCAGTGACACTTATTATTATTATTATTATTATTATGAAGACCCTACGTTTTCACATTTTTTTCAATGAATTCCAAGTCGTATATTTATTGGTACCTGACGATATATGTCGATTTTTATGATCAGACTTAGAATTAAAAATTCAAAATATGAGGTACGGTACTTGGTACTTATAAATATTATTTTTGACTTTCTGAAAAGGTCTCAGTGAAACTTATGAAGACCCTACGTTTTCACATTTTTTTCAATGAATTCCAAGTCATATATTTATTGGTACCTGACGATATATGTCGATTTTTATGATCAGACTTAGAATTAAAAATTCAAAATATGAGGTACTTGGTACTTATAAATATTATTTTTGACTTTCTGAAAAGGTCTCAGTGACACTTATGAAGACCCTACGTTTTCACATTTTTTTCAATGAATTCCAAGTCGTATATTTATTGGTACCTGACGATATATGTCGATTTTTATGATCAGACTTAGAATTAAAAATTCAAAATATGAGGTACTTGGTACTTATAAATATTTTTTTTGACTTTCTGAAAAGGTCTCAGTGACACTTATGAAGACCCTACGTTTTCACATTTTTTTCAATGAATTCCAAGTCGTATATTTATTGGTACCTGACGATATATGTCGATTTTTATGATCAGACTTAGAATTAAAAATTCAAAATATGAGGTACTTGGTACTTATAAATATTTTTTTTGACTTTCTGAAAAGGTCTCAGTGACACTTATGAAGACCCTACGTTTTCACATTTTTTTCAATGAATTCCAAGTCTAATATTTATTGGTACCTGACTAACCTGACGATATATGTCGATTTTTATGATCAGACTTAGAATTAAAAATTCAAAATATGAGGTACTTGGTACTTTTTTGACTTTCTGAAAAGGTCTCAGTGACACTTATGAAGACCCTACGTTTTCACATTTTTTTCAATGAATTCCAAGTCGTATATTTATTGGTACCTGACGATATATGTCGATTTTTATGATCAGACTTAGAATTAAAAATTCAAAATATGAGGTACTTGGTACTTATAAATATTTTTTTTGACTTTCTGAAAAGGTCTCAGTGACACTTATGAAGACCCTACGTTTTCACATTTTTTTCAATGAATTCCAAGTCGTATATTTATTGGTACCTGACGATATATGTCGATTTTTATGATCAGACTTAGAATTAAAAATTCAAAATATGAGGTACTTGGTACTTATAAATATTTTTTTTGACTTTCTGAAAAGGTCTCAGTGACACTTATGAAGACCCTACGTTTTCACATTTTTTTCAATGAATTCCAAGTCGTATATTTATTGGTACCTGACGATATATGTCGATTTTTATGATCAGACTTAGAATTAAAAATTCAAAATATGAGGTACTTGGTACTTATAAATATTTTTTTTGACTTTCTGAAAAGGTCTCAGTGACACTTATGAAGACCCTACGTTTTCACATTTTTTTCAATGAATTCCAAGTCGTATATTTATTGGTACCTGACGATATATGTCGATTTTTATGATCAGACTTAGAATTAAAAATTCAAAATATGAGGTACTTGGTACTTATAAATATTTTTTTTGACTTTCTGAAAAGGTCTCAGTGACACTTATGAAGACCCTACGTTTTCACATTTTTTTCAATGAATTCCAAGTCGTATATTTATTGGTACCTGACGATATATGTCGATTTTTATGATCAGACTTAGAATTAAAAATTCAAAATATGAGGTACTTGGTACTTATAAATATTTTTTTTGACTTTCTGAAAAGGTCTCAGTGACACTTATGAAGACCCTACGTTTTCACATTTTTTTCAATGAATTCCAAGTCGTATATTTATTGGTACCTGACGATATATGTCGATTTTTATGATCAGACTTAGAATTAAAAATTCAAAATATGAGGTACTTGGTACTTATAAATATTTTTTTTGACTTTCTGAAAAGGTCTCAGTGACACTTATGAAGACCCTACGTTTTCACATTTTTTTCAATGAATTCCAAGTCGTATATTTATTGGTACCTGACGATATATGTCGATTTTTATGATCAGACTTAGAATTAAAAATTCAAAATATGAGGTACTTGGTACTTATAAATATTTTTTTTGACTTTCTGAAAAGGTCTCAGTGACACTTATGAAGACCCTACGTTTTCACATTTTTTTCAATGAATTCCAAGTCGTATATTTATTGGTACCTGACGATATATGTCGATTTTTATGATCAGACTTAGAATTAAAAATTCAAAATATGAGGTACTTGGTACTTATAAATATTTTTTTTGACTTTCTGAAAAGGTCTCAGTGACACTTATGAAGACCCTACGTTTTCACATTTTTTTCAATGAATTCCAAGTCTAATATTTATTGGTACCTGACTAACCTGACGATATATGTCGATTTTTATGATCAGACTTAGAATTAAAAATTCAAAATATGAGGTACTTGGTACTTTTTTGACTTTCTGAAAAGGTCTCAGTGACACTTATGAAGACCCTACGTTTTCACATTTTTTTCAATGAATTCCAAGTCGTATATTTATTGGTACCTGACGATATATGTCGATTTTTATGATCAGACTTAGAATTAAAAATTCAAAATATGAGGTACTTGGTACTTATAAATATTTTTTTTGACTTTCTGAAAAGGTCTCAGTGACACTTATGAAGACCCTACGTTTTCACATTTTTTTCAATGAATTCCAAGTCGTATATTTATTGGTACCTGACGATATATGTCGAGTTTTATGATCAGACTTAGAATTAAAAATTCAAAATATGAGGTACTTGGTACTTATAAATATTTTTTTTGACTTTCTGAAAAGGTCTCAGTGACACTTATGAAGACCCTACGTTTTCACATTTTTTTCAATGAATTCCAAGTCGTATATTTATTGGTACCTGACGATATATGTCGATTTTTATGATCAGACTTAGAATTAAAAATTCAAAATATGAGGTACTTGGTACTTATAAATATTTTTTTTGACTTTCTGAAAAGGTCTCAGTGACACTTATGAAGACCCTACGTTTTCACATTTTTTTCAATGAATTCCAAGTCTAATATTTATTGGTGCCTGACTAACCTGACGATATATGTCGATTTTTATGATCAGACTTAGAATTAAAAATTCAAAATATGAGGTACTTGGTACTTATAAATATTTTTTTTGACTTTCTGAAAAGGTCTCAGTGACACTTATGAAGACCCTACGTTTTCACATTTTTTTCAATGAATTCCAAGTCGTATATTTATTGGTACCTGACGATATATGTCGATTTTTATGATCGGACTTAGAATTAAAAATTCAAAATATGAGGTACTTGGTACTTATAAATATTATTTTTGACTTTCTGAAAAGGTCTCAGTGACACTTATGAAGACCCTACGTTTTCACATTTTTTTCAATGAATTCCAAGTCGTATATTTATTGGTACCTGACGATATATGTCGATTTTTATGATCAGACTTAGAATTAAAAATTCAAAATATGAGGTACTTGGTACTTATAAATATTTTTTTTGACTTTCTGAAAAGGTCTCAGTGACACTTATGAAGACCCTACGTTTTCACATTTTTTTCAATGAATTCCAAGTCTAATATTTATTGGTACCTGACTAACCTGACGATATATGTCGATTTTTATGATCAGACTTAGAATTAAAAATTCAAAATATGAGGTACTTGGTACTTTTTTGACTTTCTGAAAAGGTCTCAGTGACACTTATGAAGACCCTACGTTTTCACATTTTTTTCAATGAATTCCAAGTCGTATATTTATTGGTACCTGACGATATATGTCGATTTTTATGATCAGACTTAGAATTAAAAATTCAAAATATGAGGTACTTGGTACTTATAAATATTTTTTTTGACTTTCTGAAAAGGTCTCAGTGACACTTATGAAGACCCTACGTTTTCACATTTTTTTCAATGAATTCCAAGTCGTATATTTATTGGTACCTGACGATATATGTCGATTTTTATGATCAGACTTAGAATTAAAAATTCAAAATATGAGGTACTTGGTACTTATAAATATTTTTTTTGACTTTCTGAAAAGGTCTCAGTGACACTTATGAAGACCCTACGTTTTCACATTTTTTTCAATGAATTCCAAGTCGTATATTTATTGGTACCTGACGATATATGTCGATTTTTATGATCAGACTTAGAATTAAAAATTCAAAATATGAGGTACTTGGTACTTATAAATATTTTTTTTGACTTTCTGAAAAGGTCTCAGTGACACTTATGAAGACCCTACGTTTTCACATTTTTTTCAATGAATTCCAAGTCTAATATTTATTGGTACCTGACTAACCTGACGATATATGTCGATTTTTATGATCAGACTTAGAATTAAAAATTCAAAATATGAGGTACTTGGTACTTATAAATATTTTTTTTGACTTTCTGAAAAGGTCTCAGTGACACTTATGAAGACCCTACGTTTTCACATTTTTTTCAATGAATTCCAAGTCGTATATTTATTGGTACCTGACGATATATGTCGATTTTTATGATCGGACTTAGAATTAAAAATTCAAAATATGAGGTACTTGGTACTTATAAATATTTTTTTTGACTTTCTGAAAAGGTCTCAGTGACACTTATGAAGACCCTACGTTTTCACATTTTTTTCAATGAATTCCAAGTCGTATATTTATTGGTACCTGACGATATATGTCGATTTTTATGATCGGACTTAGAATTAAAAATTCAAAATATGAGGTACTTGGTACTTATAAATATTTTTTTTGACTTTCTGAAAAGGTCTCAGTGACACTTATGAAGACCCTACGTTTTCACATTTTTTTCAATGAATTCCAAGTCGTATATTTATTGGTACCTGACGATATATGTCGATTTTTATGATCAGACTTAGAATTAAAAATTCAAAATATGAGGTACTTGGTACTTATAAATATTTTTTTTGACTTTCTGAAAAGGTCTCAGTGACACTTATGAAGACCCTACGTTTTCACATTTTTTTCAATGAATTCCAAGTCTAATATTTATTGGTACCTGACTAACCTGACGATATATGTCGATTTTTATGATCAGACTTAGAATTAAAAATTCAAAATATGAGGTACTTGGTACTTATAAATATTTTTTTTGACTTTCTGAAAAGGTCTCAGTGACACTTATGAAGACCCTACGTTTTCACATTTTTTTCAATGAATTCCAAGTCGTATATTTATTGGTACCTGACGATATATGTCGATTTTTATGATCAGACTTAGAATTAGAAATTCAAAATATGAGGTACTTGGTACTTATAAATATTTTTTTTGACTTTCTGAAAAGGTCTCAGTGACACTTATGAAGACCCTACGTTTTCACATTTTTTTCAATGAATTCCAAGTCGTATATTTATTGGTACCTGACGATATATGTCGATTTTTATGATCAGACTTAGAATTAAAAATTCAAAATATGAGGTACTTGGTACTTATAAATATTTTTTTTGACTTTCTGAAAAGGTCTCAGTGACACTTATGAAGACCCTACGTTTTCACATTTTTTTCAATGAATTCCAAGTCGTATATTTATTGGTACCTGACGATATATGTCGATTTTTATGATCAGACTTAGAATTAAAAATTCAAAATATGAGGTACTTGGTACTTATAAATATTTTTTTTGACTTTCTGAAAAGGTCTCAGTGACACTTATGAAGACCCTACGTTTTCACATTTTTTTCAATGAATTCCAAGTCTAATATTTATTGGTACCTGACTAACCTGACGATATATGTCGATTTTTATGATCAGACTTAGAATTAAAAATTCAAAATATGAGGTACTTGGTACTTATAAATATTTTTTTTGACTTTCTGAAAAGGTCTCAGTGACACTTATGAAGACCCTACGTTTTCACATTTTTTTCAATGAATTCCAAGTCTAATATTTATTGGTACCTGACTAACCTGACGATATATGTCGATTTTTATGATCAGACTTAGAATTAAAAATTCAAAATATGAGGTACTTGGTACTTATAAATATTTTTTTTGACTTTCTGAAAAGGTCTCAGTGACACTTATGAAGACCCTACGTTTTCACATTTTTTTCAATGAATTCCAAGTCGTATATTTATTGGTACCTGACGATATATGTCGATTTTTATGATCGGACTTAGAATTAAAAATTCAAAATATGAGGTACTTGGTACTTATAAATATTTTTTTTGACTTTCTGAAAAGGTCTCAGTGACACTTATGAAGACCCTACGTTTTCACATTTTTTTCAATGAATTCCAAGTCGTATATTTATTGGTACCTGACGATATATGTCGATTTTTATGATCGGACTTAGAATTAAAAATTCAAAATATGAGGTACTTGGTACTTATAAATATTTTTTTTGACTTTCTGAAAAGGTCTCAGTGACACTTATGAAGACCCTACGTTTTCACATTTTTTTCAATGAATTCCAAGTCGTATATTTATTGGTACCTGACGATATATGTCGATTTTTATGATCAGACTTAGAATTAAAAATTCAAAATATGAGGTACTTGGTACTTATAAATATTTTTTTTGACTTTCTGAAAAGGTCTCAGTGACACTTATGAAGACCCTACGTTTTCACATTTTTTTCAATGAATTCCAAGTCTAATATTTATTGGTACCTGACTAACCTGACGATATATGTCGATTTTTATGATCAGACTTAGAATTAAAAATTCAAAATATGAGGTACTTGGTACTTATAAATATTTTTTTTGACTTTCTGAAAAGGTCTCAGTGACACTTATGAAGACCCTACGTTTTCACATTTTTTTCAATGAATTCCAAGTCTAATATTTATTGGTACCTGACTAACCTGACGATATATGTCGATTTTTATGATCAGACTTAGAATTAAAAATTCAAAATATGAGGTACTTGGTACTTATAAATATTTTTTTTGACTTTCTGAAAAGGTCTCAGTGACACTTATGAAGACCCTACGTTTTCACATTTTTTTCAATGAATTCCAAGTCGTATATTTATTGGTACCTGACGATATATGTCGATTTTTATGATCAGACTTAGAATTAAAAATTCAAAATATGAGGTACTTGGTACTTATAAATATTTTTTTTGACTTTCTGAAAAGGTCTCAGTGACACTTATGAAGACCCTACGTTTTCACATTTTTTTCAATGAATTCCAAGTCGTATATTTATTGGTACCTGACGATATATGTCGATTTTTATGATCAGACTTAGAATTAAAAATTCAAAATATGAGGTACTTGGTACTTATAAATATTTTTTTTGACTTTCTGAAAAGGTCTCAGTGACACTTATGAAGACCCTACGTTTTCACATTTTTTTCAATGAATTCCAAGTCTAATATTTATTGGTACCTGACTAACCTGACGATATATGTCGATTTTTATGATCAGACTTAGAATTAAAAATTCAAAATATGAGGTACTTGGTACTTTTTTGACTTTCTGAAAAGGTCTCAGTGACACTTATGAAGACCCTACGTTTTCACATTTTTTTCAATGAATTCCAAGTCGTATATTTATTGGTACCTGACGATATATGTCGATTTTTATGATCAGACTTAGAATTAAAAATTCAAAATATGAGGTACTTGGTACTTATAAATATTTTTTTTGACTTTCTGAAAAGGTCTCAGTGACACTTATGAAGACCCTACGTTTTCACATTTTTTTCAATGAATTCCAAGTCGTATATTTATTGGTACCTGACGATATATGTCGATTTTTATGATCAGACTTAGAATTAAAAATTCAAAATATGAGGTACTTGGTACTTATAAATATTTTTTTTGACTTTCTGAAAAGGTCTCAGTGACACTTATGAAGACCCTACGTTTTCACATTTTTTTCAATGAATTCCAAGTCTAATATTTATTGGTACCTGACTAACCTGACGATATATGTCGATTTTTATGATCAGACTTAGAATTAAAAATTCAAAATATGAGGTACTTGGTACTTTTTTGACTTTCTGAAAAGGTCTCAGTGACACTTATGAAGACCCTACGTTTTCACATTTTTTTTAATGAATTCCAAGTCGTATATTAATTGGTACCTGACGATATATGTCGATTTTTATGATCAGACTTAGAATTAAAAATTCAAAATATGAGGTACTTGGTACTTATAAATATTTTTTTTGACTTTCTGAAAAGGTCTCAGTGACACTTATGAAGACCCTACGTTTTCACATTTTTTTCAATGAATTCCAAGTCGTATATTTATTGGTACCTGACGATATATGTCGATTTTTATGATCAGACTTAGAATTAAAAATTCAAAATATGAGGTACTTGGTACTTATAAATATTTTTTTTGACTTTCTGAAAAGGTCTCAGTGACACTTATGAAGACCCTACGTTTTCACATTTTTTTCAATGAATTCCAAGTCATATATTTATTGGTACCTGACGATATATGTCGATTTTTATGATCAGACTTAGAATTAAAAATTCAAAATATGAGGTACTTGGTACTTATAAATATTATTTTTGACTTTCTGAAAAGGTCTCAGTGACACTTATTATTATTATTATTATTATTATGAAGACCCTACGTTTTCACATTTTTTTCAATGAATTCCAAGTCGTATATTTATTGGTACCTGACGATATATGTCGATTTTTATGATCAGACTTAGAATTAAAAATTCAAAATATGAGGTACGGTACTTGGTACTTATAAATATTATTTTTGACTTTCTGAAAAGGTCTCAGTGAAACTTATGAAGACCCTACGTTTTCACATTTTTTTCAATGAATTCCAAGTCATATATTTATTGGTACCTGACGATATATGTCGATTTTTATGATCAGACTTAGAATTAAAAATTCAAAATATGAGGTACTTGGTACTTATAAATATTATTTTTGACTTTCTGAAAAGGTCTCAGTGACACTTATGAAGACCCTACGTTTTCACATTTTTTTCAATGAATTCCAAGTCGTATATTTATTGGTACCTGACGATATATGTCGATTTTAATGATCAGACTTAGAATTAAAAATTCAAAATATGAGGTACTTGGTACTTATAAATATTTTTTTTGACTTTCTGAAAAGGTCTCAGTGACACTTATGAAGACCCTACGTTTTCACATTTTTTTCAATGAATTCCAAGTCGTATATTTATTGGTACCTGACGATATATGTCGATTTTTATGATCAGACTTAGAATTAAAAATTCAAAATATGAGGTACTTGGTACTTATAAATATTTTTTTTGACTTTCTGAAAAGGTCTCAGTGACACTTATGAAGACCCTACGTTTTCACATTTTTTTCAATGAATTCCAAGTCTAATATTTATTGGTACCTGACTAACCTGACGATATATGTCGATTTTTATGATCAGACTTAGAATTAAAAATTCAAAATATGAGGTACTTGGTACTTTTTTGACTTTCTGAAAAGGTCTCAGTGACACTTATGAAGACCCTACGTTTTCACATTTTTTTCAATGAATTCCAAGTCGTATATTTATTGGTACCTGACGATATATGTCGATTTTTATGATCAGACTTAGAATTAAAAATTCAAAATATGAGGTACTTGGTACTTATAAATATTTTTTTTGACTTTCTGAAAAGGTCTCAGTGACACTTATGAAGACCCTACGTTTTCACATTTTTTTCAATGAATTCCAAGTCGTATATTTATTGGTACCTGACGATATATGTCGATTTTTATGATCAGACTTAGAATTAAAAATTCAAAATATGAGGTACTTGGTACTTATAAATATTTTTTTTGACTTTCTGAAAAGGTCTCAGTGACACTTATGAAGACCCTACGTTTTCACATTTTTTTCAATGAATTCCAAGTCGTATATTTATTGGTACCTGACGATATATGTCGATTTTTATGATCAGACTTAGAATTAAAAATTCAAAATATGAGGTACTTGGTACTTATAAATATTTTTTTTGACTTTCTGAAAAGGTCTCAGTGACACTTATGAAGACCCTACGTTTTCACATTTTTTTCAATGAATTCCAAGTCGTATATTTATTGGTACCTGACGATATATGTCGATTTTTATGATCAGACTTAGAATTAAAAATTCAAAATATGAGGTACTTGGTACTTATAAATATTTTTTTTGACTTTCTGAAAAGGTCTCAGTGACACTTATGAAGACCCTACGTTTTCACATTTTTTTCAATGAATTCCAAGTCGTATATTTATTGGTACCTGACGATATATGTCGATTTTTATGATCAGACTTAGAATTAAAAATTCAAAATATGAGGTACTTGGTACTTATAAATATTTTTTTTGACTTTCTGAAAAGGTCTCAGTGACACTTATGAAGACCCTACGTTTTCACATTTTTTTCAATGAATTCCAAGTCGTATATTTATTGGTACCTGACGATATATGTCGATTTTTATGATCAGACTTAGAATTAAAAATTCAAAATATGAGGTACTTGGTACTTATAAATATTTTTTTTGACTTTCTGAAAAGGTCTCAGTGACACTTATGAAGACCCTACGTTTTCACATTTTTTTCAATGAATTCCAAGTCGTATATTTATTGGTACCTGACGATATATGTCGATTTTTATGATCAGACTTAGAATTAAAAATTCAAAATATGAGGTACTTGGTACTTATAAATATTTTTTTTGACTTTCTGAAAAGGTCTCAGTGACACTTATGAAGACCCTACGTTTTCACATTTTTTTCAATGAATTCCAAGTCGTATATTTATTGGTACCTGACGATATATGTCGATTTTTATGATCAGACTTAGAATTAAAAATTCAAAATATGAGGTACTTGGTACTTATAAATATTTTTTTTGACTTTCTGAAAAGGTCTCAGTGACACTTATGAAGACCCTACGTTTTCACATTTTTTTCAATGAATTCCAAGTCTAATATTTATTGGTACCTGACTAACCTGACGATATATGTCGATTTTTATGATCAGACTTAGAATTAAAAATTCAAAATATGAGGTACTTGGTACTTTTTTGACTTTCTGAAAAGGTCTCAGTGACACTTATGAAGACCCTACGTTTTCACATTTTTTTCAATGAATTCCAAGTCGTATATTTATTGGTACCTGACGATATATGTCGATTTTTATGATCAGACTTAGAATTAAAAATTCAAAATATGAGGTACTTGGTACTTATAAATATTTTTTTTGACTTTCTGAAAAGGTCTCAGTGACACTTATGAAGACCCTACGTTTTCACATTTTTTTCAATGAATTCCAAGTCGTATATTTATTGGTACCTGACGATATATGTCGAGTTTTATGATCAGACTTAGAATTAAAAATTCAAAATATGAGGTACTTGGTACTTATAAATATTTTTTTTGACTTTCTGAAAAGGTCTCAGTGACACTTATGAAGACCCTACGTTTTCACATTTTTTTCAATGAATTCCAAGTCGTATATTTATTGGTACCTGACGATATATGTCGATTTTTATGATCAGACTTAGAATTAAAAATTCAAAATATGAGGTACTTGGTACTTATAAATATTTTTTTTGACTTTCTGAAAAGGTCTCAGTGACACTTATGAAGACCCTACGTTTTCACATTTTTTTCAATGAATTCCAAGTCTAATATTTATTGGTGCCTGACTAACCTGACGATATATGTCGATTTTTATGATCAGACTTAGAATTAAAAATTCAAAATATGAGGTACTTGGTACTTATAAATATTTTTTTTGACTTTCTGAAAAGGTCTCAGTGACACTTATGAAGACCCTACGTTTTCACATTTTTTTCAATGAATTCCAAGTCGTATATTTATTGGTACCTGACGATATATGTCGATTTTTATGATCGGACTTAGAATTAAAAATTCAAAATATGAGGTACTTGGTACTTATAAATATTATTTTTGACTTTCTGAAAAGGTCTCAGTGACACTTATGAAGACCCTACGTTTTCACATTTTTTTCAATGAATTCCAAGTCGTATATTTATTGGTACCTGACGATATATGTCGATTTTTATGATCAGACTTAGAATTAAAAATTCAAAATATGAGGTACTTGGTACTTATAAATATTTTTTTTGACTTTCTGAAAAGGTCTCAGTGACACTTATGAAGACCCTACGTTTTCACATTTTTTTCAATGAATTCCAAGTCTAATATTTATTGGTACCTGACTAACCTGACGATATATGTCGATTTTTATGATCAGACTTAGAATTAAAAATTCAAAATATGAGGTACTTGGTACTTTTTTGACTTTCTGAAAAGGTCTCAGTGACACTTATGAAGACCCTACGTTTTCACATTTTTTTCAATGAATTCCAAGTCGTATATTTATTGGTACCTGACGATATATGTCGATTTTTATGATCAGACTTAGAATTAAAAATTCAAAATATGAGGTACTTGGTACTTATAAATATTTTTTTTGACTTTCTGAAAAGGTCTCAGTGACACTTATGAAGACCCTACGTTTTCACATTTTTTTCAATGAATTCCAAGTCGTATATTTATTGGTACCTGACGATATATGTCGATTTTTATGATCAGACTTAGAATTAAAAATTCAAAATATGAGGTACTTGGTACTTATAAATATTTTTTTTGACTTTCTGAAAAGGTCTCAGTGACACTTATGAAGACCCTACGTTTTCACATTTTTTTCAATGAATTCCAAGTCGTATATTTATTGGTACCTGACGATATATGTCGATTTTTATGATCAGACTTAGAATTAAAAATTCAAAATATGAGGTACTTGGTACTTATAAATATTTTTTTTGACTTTCTGAAAAGGTCTCAGTGACACTTATGAAGACCCTACGTTTTCACATTTTTTTCAATGAATTCCAAGTCTAATATTTATTGGTACCTGACTAACCTGACGATATATGTCGATTTTTATGATCAGACTTAGAATTAAAAATTCAAAATATGAGGTACTTGGTACTTATAAATATTTTTTTTGACTTTCTGAAAAGGTCTCAGTGACACTTATGAAGACCCTACGTTTTCACATTTTTTTCAATGAATTCCAAGTCGTATATTTATTGGTACCTGACGATATATGTCGATTTTTATGATCGGACTTAGAATTAAAAATTCAAAATATGAGGTACTTGGTACTTATAAATATTTTTTTTGACTTTCTGAAAAGGTCTCAGTGACACTTATGAAGACCCTACGTTTTCACATTTTTTTCAATGAATTCCAAGTCGTATATTTATTGGTACCTGACGATATATGTCGATTTTTATGATCGGACTTAGAATTAAAAATTCAAAATATGAGGTACTTGGTACTTATAAATATTTTTTTTGACTTTCTGAAAAGGTCTCAGTGACACTTATGAAGACCCTACGTTTTCACATTTTTTTCAATGAATTCCAAGTCGTATATTTATTGGTACCTGACGATATATGTCGATTTTTATGATCAGACTTAGAATTAAAAATTCAAAATATGAGGTACTTGGTACTTATAAATATTTTTTTTGACTTTCTGAAAAGGTCTCAGTGACACTTATGAAGACCCTACGTTTTCACATTTTTTTCAATGAATTCCAAGTCTAATATTTATTGGTACCTGACTAACCTGACGATATATGTCGATTTTTATGATCAGACTTAGAATTAAAAATTCAAAATATGAGGTACTTGGTACTTATAAATATTTTTTTTGACTTTCTGAAAAGGTCTCAGTGACACTTATGAAGACCCTACGTTTTCACATTTTTTTCAATGAATTCCAAGTCTAATATTTATTGGTACCTGACTAACCTGACGATATATGTCGATTTTTATGATCAGACTTAGAATTAAAAATTCAAAATATGAGGTACTTGGTACTTATAAATATTTTTTTTGACTTTCTGAAAAGGTCTCAGTGACACTTATGAAGACCCTACGTTTTCACATTTTTTTCAATGAATTCCAAGTCGTATATTTATTGGTACCTGACGATATATGTCGATTTTTATGATCGGACTTAGAATTAAAAATTCAAAATATGAGGTACTTGGTACTTATAAATATTTTTTTTGACTTTCTGAAAAGGTCTCAGTGACACTTATGAAGACCCTACGTTTTCACATTTTTTTCAATGAATTCCAAGTCGTATATTTATTGGTACCTGACGATATATGTCGATTTTTATGATCGGACTTAGAATTAAAAATTCAAAATATGAGGTACTTGGTACTTATAAATATTTTTTTTGACTTTCTGAAAAGGTCTCAGTGACACTTATGAAGACCCTACGTTTTCACATTTTTTTCAATGAATTCCAAGTCGTATATTTATTGGTACCTGACGATATATGTCGATTTTTATGATCAGACTTAGAATTAAAAATTCAAAATATGAGGTACTTGGTACTTATAAATATTTTTTTTGACTTTCTGAAAAGGTCTCAGTGACACTTATGAAGACCCTACGTTTTCACATTTTTTTCAATGAATTCCAAGTCTAATATTTATTGGTACCTGACTAACCTGACGATATATGTCGATTTTTATGATCAGACTTAGAATTAAAAATTCAAAATATGAGGTACTTGGTACTTATAAATATTTTTTTTGACTTTCTGAAAAGGTCTCAGTGACACTTATGAAGACCCTACGTTTTCACATTTTTTTCAATGAATTCCAAGTCTAATATTTATTGGTACCTGACTAACCTGACGATATATGTCGATTTTTATGATCAGACTTAGAATTAAAAATTCAAAATATGAGGTACTTGGTACTTATAAATATTTTTTTTGACTTTCTGAAAAGGTCTCAGTGACACTTATGAAGACCCTACGTTTTCACATTTTTTTCAATGAATTCCAAGTCGTATATTTATTGGTACCTGACGATATATGTCGATTTTTATGATCAGACTTAGAATTAAAAATTCAAAATATGAGGTACTTGGTACTTATAAATATTTTTTTTGACTTTCTGAAAAGGTCTCAGTGACACTTATGAAGACCCTACGTTTTCACATTTTTTTCAATGAATTCCAAGTCGTATATTTATTGGTACCTGACGATATATGTCGAGTTTTATGATCAGACTTAGAATTAAAAATTCAAAATATGAGGTACTTGGTACTTATAAATATTTTTTTTGACTTTCTGAAAAGGTCTCAGTGACACTTATGAAGACCCTACGTTTTCACATTTTTTTCAATGAATTCCAAGTCGTATATTTATTGGTACCTGACGATATATGTCGATTTTTATGATCAGACTTAGAATTAAAAATTCAAAATATGAGGTACTTGGTACTTATAAATATTTTTTTTGACTTTCTGAAAAGGTCTCAGTGACACTTATGAAGACCCTACGTTTTCACATTTTTTTCAATGAATTCCAAGTCTAATATTTATTGGTGCCTGACTAACCTGACGATATATGTCGATTTTTATGATCAGACTTAGAATTAAAAATTCAAAATATGAGGTACTTGGTACTTATAAATATTTTTTTTGACTTTCTGAAAAGGTCTCAGTGACACTTATGAAGACCCTACGTTTTCACATTTTTTTCAATGAATTCCAAGTCGTATATTTATTGGTACCTGACGATATATGTCGATTTTTATGATCGGACTTAGAATTAAAAATTCAAAATATGAGGTACTTGGTACTTATAAATATTATTTTTGACTTTCTGAAAAGGTCTCAGTGACACTTATGAAGACCCTACGTTTTCACATTTTTTTCAATGAATTCCAAGTCGTATATTTATTGGTACCTGACGATATATGTCGATTTTTATGATCAGACTTAGAATTAAAAATTCAAAATATGAGGTACTTGGTACTTATAAATATTTTTTTTGACTTTCTGAAAAGGTCTCAGTGACACTTATGAAGACCCTACGTTTTCACATTTTTTTCAATGAATTCCAAGTCTAATATTTATTGGTACCTGACTAACCTGACGATATATGTCGATTTTTATGATCAGACTTAGAATTAAAAATTCAAAATATGAGGTACTTGGTACTTTTTTGACTTTCTGAAAAGGTCTCAGTGACACTTATGAAGACCCTACGTTTTCACATTTTTTTCAATGAATTCCAAGTCGTATATTTATTGGTACCTGACGATATATGTCGATTTTTATGATCAGACTTAGAATTAAAAATTCAAAATATGAGGTACTTGGTACTTATAAATATTTTTTTTGACTTTCTGAAAAGGTCTCAGTGACACTTATGAAGACCCTACGTTTTCACATTTTTTTCAATGAATTCCAAGTCGTATATTTATTGGTACCTGACGATATATGTCGATTTTTATGATCAGACTTAGAATTAAAAATTCAAAATATGAGGTACTTGGTACTTATAAATATTTTTTTTGACTTTCTGAAAAGGTCTCAGTGACACTTATGAAGACCCTACGTTTTCACATTTTTTTCAATGAATTCCAAGTCGTATATTTATTGGTACCTGACGATATATGTCGATTTTTATGATCAGACTTAGAATTAAAAATTCAAAATATGAGGTACTTGGTACTTATAAATATTTTTTTTGACTTTCTGAAAAGGTCTCAGTGACACTTATGAAGACCCTACGTTTTCACATTTTTTTCAATGAATTCCAAGTCTAATATTTATTGGTACCTGACTAACCTGACGATATATGTCGATTTTTATGATCAGACTTAGAATTAAAAATTCAAAATATGAGGTACTTGGTACTTATAAATATTTTTTTTGACTTTCTGAAAAGGTCTCAGTGACACTTATGAAGACCCTACGTTTTCACATTTTTTTCAATGAATTCCAAGTCGTATATTTATTGGTACCTGACGATATATGTCGATTTTTATGATCGGACTTAGAATTAAAAATTCAAAATATGAGGTACTTGGTACTTATAAATATTTTTTTTGACTTTCTGAAAAGGTCTCAGTGACACTTATGAAGACCCTACGTTTTCACATTTTTTTCAATGAATTCCAAGTCGTATATTTATTGGTACCTGACGATATATGTCGATTTTTATGATCGGACTTAGAATTAAAAATTCAAAATATGAGGTACTTGGTACTTATAAATATTTTTTTTGACTTTCTGAAAAGGTCTCAGTGACACTTATGAAGACCCTACGTTTTCACATTTTTTTCAATGAATTCCAAGTCGTATATTTATTGGTACCTGACGATATATGTCGATTTTTATGATCAGACTTAGAATTAAAAATTCAAAATATGAGGTACTTGGTACTTATAAATATTTTTTTTGACTTTCTGAAAAGGTCTCAGTGACACTTATGAAGACCCTACGTTTTCACATTTTTTTCAATGAATTCCAAGTCTAATATTTATTGGTACCTGACTAACCTGACGATATATGTCGATTTTTATGATCAGACTTAGAATTAAAAATTCAAAATATGAGGTACTTGGTACTTATAAATATTTTTTTTGACTTTCTGAAAAGGTCTCAGTGACACTTATGAAGACCCTACGTTTTCACATTTTTTTCAATGAATTCCAAGTCTAATATTTATTGGTACCTGACTAACCTGACGATATATGTCGATTTTTATGATCAGACTTAGAATTAAAAATTCAAAATATGAGGTACTTGGTACTTATAAATATTTTTTTTGACTTTCTGAAAAGGTCTCAGTGACACTTATGAAGACCCTACGTTTTCACATTTTTTTCAATGAATTCCAAGTCGTATATTTATTGGTACCTGACGATATATGTCGATTTTTATGATCGGACTTAGAATTAAAAATTCAAAATATGAGGTACTTGGTACTTATAAATATTTTTTTTGACTTTCTGAAAAGGTCTCAGTGACACTTATGAAGACCCTACGTTTTCACATTTTTTTCAATGAATTCCAAGTCGTATATTTATTGGTACCTGACGATATATGTCGATTTTTATGATCGGACTTAGAATTAAAAATTCAAAATATGAGGTACTTGGTACTTATAAATATTTTTTTTGACTTTCTGAAAAGGTCTCAGTGACACTTATGAAGACCCTACGTTTTCACATTTTTTTCAATGAATTCCAAGTCGTATATTTATTGGTACCTGACGATATATGTCGATTTTTATGATCAGACTTAGAATTAAAAATTCAAAATATGAGGTACTTGGTACTTATAAATATTTTTTTTGACTTTCTGAAAAGGTCTCAGTGACACTTATGAAGACCCTACGTTTTCACATTTTTTTCAATGAATTCCAAGTCTAATATTTATTGGTACCTGACTAACCTGACGATATATGTCGATTTTTATGATCAGACTTAGAATTAAAAATTCAAAATATGAGGTACTTGGTACTTATAAATATTTTTTTTGACTTTCTGAAAAGGTCTCAGTGACACTTATGAAGACCCTACGTTTTCACATTTTTTTCAATGAATTCCAAGTCTAATATTTATTGGTACCTGACTAACCTGACGATATATGTCGATTTTTATGATCAGACTTAGAATTAAAAATTCAAAATATGAGGTACTTGGTACTTATAAATATTTTTTTTGACTTTCTGAAAAGGTCTCAGTGACACTTATGAAGACCCTACGTTTTCACATTTTTTTCAATGAATTCCAAGTCGTATATTTATTGGTACCTGACGATATATGTCGATTTTTATGATCAGACTTAGAATTAAAAATTCAAAATATGAGGTACTTGGTACTTATAAATATTTTTTTTGACTTTCTGAAAAGGTCTCAGTGACACTTATGAAGACCCTACGTTTTCACATTTTTTTCAATGAATTCCAAGTCGTATATTTATTGGTACCTGACGATATATGTCGATTTTTATGATCAGACTTAGAATTAAAAATTCAAAATATGAGGTACTTGGTACTTATAAATATTTTTTTTGACTTTCTGAAAAGGTCTCAGTGACACTTATGAAGACCCTACGTTTTCACATTTTTTTCAATGAATTCCAAGTCTAATATTTGTGGTACCTGACTAACCTGACGATATATGTCGATTTTTATGATCAGACTTAGAATTAAAAATTCAAAATATGAGGTACTTGGTACTTATAAATATTTTTTTTGACTTACTGAAAAGGTCTCAGTGACACTTATGAAGACCCTACGTTTTCACATTTTTTTCAATGAATTCCAAGTCGTATATTTATTGGTACCTGACGATATATGTCGATTTTTATGATCGGACTTAGAATTAAAAATTCAAAATATGAGGTACTTGGTACTTATAAATATTTTTTTTGATTTTCTGAAAAGGTCTCAGTGACACTTATGAAGACCCTACGTTTTCACATTTTTTTCAATGAATTCCAAGTCGTATATTTATTGGTACCTGACGATATATGTCGATTTTTATGATCAGACTTAGAATTAAAAATTCAAAATATGAGGTACTTGGTACTTATAAATATTTTTTTTGACTTTCTGAAAAGGTCTCAGTGACACTTATGAAGACCCTACGTTTTCACATTTTTTTCAATGAATTCCAAGTCGTATATTTATTGGTACCTGACGATATATGTCGATTTTTATGATCAGACTTAGAATTAAAAATTCAAAATATGAGGTACTTGGTACTTATAAATATTTTTTTTGACTTTCTGAAAAGGTCTCAGTGACACTTATGAAGACCCTACGTTTTCACATTTTTTTCAATGAATTCCAAGTCTAATATTTATTGGTACCTGACTAACCTGACGATATATGTCGATTTTTATGATCAGACTTAGAATTAAAAATTCAAAATATGAGGTACTTGGTACTTTTTTGACTTTCTGAAAAGGTCTCAGTGACACTTATGAAGACCCTACGTTTTCACATTTTTTTCAATGAATTCCAAGTCGTATATTTATTGGTACCTGACGATATATGTCGATTTTTATGATCAGACTTAGAATTAAAAATTCAAAATATGAGGTACTTGGTACTTATAAATATTTTTTTTGACTTTCTGAAAAGGTCTCAGTGACACTTATGAAGACCCTACGTTTTCACATTTTTTTCAATGAATTCCAAGTCGTATATTTATTGGTACCTGACGATATATGTCGAGTTTTATGATCAGACTTAGAATTAAAAATTCAAAATATGAGGTACTTGGTACTTATAAATATTTTTTTTGACTTTCTGAAAAGGTCTCAGTGACACTTATGAAGACCCTACGTTTTCACATTTTTTTCAATGAATTCCAAGTCGTATATTTATTGGTACCTGACGATATATGTCGATTTTTATGATCAGACTTAGAATTAAAAATTCAAAATATGAGGTACTTGGTACTTATAAATATTTTTTTTGACTTTCTGAAAAGGTCTCAGTGACACTTATGAAGACCCTACGTTTTCACATTTTTTTCAATGAATTCCAAGTCTAATATTTATTGGTGCCTGACTAACCTGACGATATATGTCGATTTTTATGATCAGACTTAGAATTAAAAATTCAAAATATGAGGTACTTGGTACTTATAAATATTTTTTTTGACTTTCTGAAAAGGTCTCAGTGACACTTATGAAGACCCTACGTTTTCACATTTTTTTCAATGAATTCCAAGTCGTATATTTATTGGTACCTGACGATATATGTCGATTTTTATGATCAGACTTAGAATTAAAAATTCAAAATATGAGGTACTTGGTACTTATAAATATTTTTTTTGACTTTCTGAAAAGGTCTCAGTGACACTTATGAAGACCCTACGTTTTCACATTTTTTTCAATGAATTCCAAGTCGTATATTTATTGGTACCTGACGATATATGTCGATTTTTATGATCAGACTTAGAATTAAAAATTCAAAATATGAGGTACTTGGTACTTATAAATATTTTTTTTGACTTTCTGAAAAGGTCTCAGTGACACTTATGAAGACCCTACGTTTTCACATTTTTTTCAATGAATTCCAAGTCTAATATTTATTGGTACCTGACTAACCTGACGATATATGTCGATTTTTATGATCAGACTTAGAATTAAAAATTCAAAATATGAGGTACTTGGTACTTTTTTGACTTTCTGAAAAGGTCTCAGTGACACTTATGAAGACCCTACGTTTTCACATTTTTTTCAATGAATTCCAAGTCGTATATTTATTGGTACCTGACGATATATGTCGATTTTTATGATCAGACTTAGAATTAAAAATTCAAAATATGAGGTACTTGGTACTTATAAATATTTTTTTTGACTTTCTGAAAAGGTCTCAGTGACACTTATGAAGACCCTACGTTTTCACATTTTTTTCAATGAATTCCAAGTCTAATATTTATTGGTACCTGACTAACCTGACGATATATGTCGATTTTTATGATCAGACTTAGAATTAAAAATTCAAAATATGAGGTACTTGGTACTTATAAATATTTTTTTTGACTTACTGAAAAGGTCTCAGTGACACTTATGAAGACCCTACGTTTTCACATTTTTTTCAATGAATTCCAAGTCGTATATTTATTGGTACCTGACGATATATGTCGATTTTTATGATCGGACTTAGAATTAAAAATTCAAAATATGAGGTACTTGGTACTTATAAATATTTTTTTTGATTTTCTGAAAAGGTCTCAGTGACACTTATGAAGACCCTACGTTTTCACATTTTTTTCAATGAATTCCAAGTCGTATATTTATTGGTACCTGACGATATATGTCGATTTTTATGATCAGACTTAGAATTAAAAATTCAAAATATGAGGTACTTGGTACTTATAAATATTTTTTTTGACTTTCTGAAAAGGTCTCAGTGACACTTATGAAGACCCTACGTTTTCACATTTTTTTCAATGAATTCCAAGTCGTATATTTATTGGTACCTGACGATATATGTCGATTTTTATGATCAGACTTAGAATTAAAAATTCAAAATATGAGGTACTTGGTACTTATAAATATTTTTTTTGACTTTCTGAAAAGGTCTCAGTGACACTTATGAAGACCCTACGTTTTCACATTTTTTTCAATGAATTCCAAGTCTAATATTTATTGGTACCTGACTAACCTGACGATATATGTCGATTTTTATGATCAGACTTAGAATTAAAAATTCAAAATATGAGGTACTTGGTACTTTTTTGACTTTCTGAAAAGGTCTCAGTGACACTTATGAAGACCCTACGTTTTCACATTTTTTTCAATGAATTCCAAGTCGTATATTTATTGGTACCTGACGATATATGTCGATTTTTATGATCAGACTTAGAATTAAAAATTCAAAATATGAGGTACTTGGTACTTATAAATATTTTTTTTGACTTTCTGAAAAGGTCTCAGTGACACTTATGAAGACCCTACGTTTTCACATTTTTTTCAATGAATTCCAAGTCGTATATTTATTGGTACCTGACGATATATGTCGAGTTTTATGATCAGACTTAGAATTAAAAATTCAAAATATGAGGTACTTGGTACTTATAAATATTTTTTTTGACTTTCTGAAAAGGTCTCAGTGACACTTATGAAGACCCTACGTTTTCACATTTTTTTCAATGAATTCCAAGTCGTATATTTATTGGTACCTGACGATATATGTCGATTTTTATGATCAGACTTAGAATTAAAAATTCAAAATATGAGGTACTTGGTACTTATAAATATTTTTTTTGACTTTCTGAAAAGGTCTCAGTGACACTTATGAAGACCCTACGTTTTCACATTTTTTTCAATGAATTCCAAGTCTAATATTTATTGGTGCCTGACTAACCTGACGATATATGTCGATTTTTATGATCAGACTTAGAATTAAAAATTCAAAATATGAGGTACTTGGTACTTATAAATATTTTTTTTGACTTTCTGAAAAGGTCTCAGTGACACTTATGAAGACCCTACGTTTTCACATTTTTTTCAATGAATTCCAAGTCGTATATTTATTGGTACCTGACGATATATGTCGATTTTTATGATCAGACTTAGAATTAAAAATTCAAAATATGAGGTACTTGGTACTTATAAATATTTTTTTTGACTTTCTGAAAAGGTCTCAGTGACACTTATGAAGACCCTACGTTTTCACATTTTTTTCAATGAATTCCAAGTCGTATATTTATTGGTACCTGACGATATATGTCGATTTTTATGATCAGACTTAGAATTAAAAATTCAAAATATGAGGTACTTGGTACTTATAAATATTTTTTTTGACTTTCTGAAAAGGTCTCAGTGACACTTATGAAGACCCTACGTTTTCACATTTTTTTCAATGAATTCCAAGTCTAATATTTATTGGTACCTGACTAACCTGACGATATATGTCGATTTTTATGATCAGACTTAGAATTAAAAATTCAAAATATGAGGTACTTGGTACTTTTTTGACTTTCTGAAAAGGTCTCAGTGACACTTATGAAGACCCTACGTTTTCACATTTTTTTCAATGAATTCCAAGTCGTATATTTATTGGTACCTGACGATATATGTCGATTTTTATGATCAGACTTAGAATTAAAAATTCAAAATATGAGGTACTTGGTACTTATAAATATTTTTTTTGACTTTCTGAAAAGGTCTCAGTGACACTTATGAAGACCCTACGTTTTCACATTTTTTTCAATGAATTCCAAGTCGTATATTTATTGGTACCTGACGATATATGTCGAGTTTTATGATCAGACTTAGAATTAAAAATTCAAAATATGAGGTACTTGGTACTTATAAATATTTTTTTTGACTTTCTGAAAAGGTCTCAGTGACACTTATGAAGACCCTACGTTTTCACATTTTTTTCAATGAATTCCAAGTCGTATATTTATTGGTACCTGACGATATATGTCGATTTTTATGATCAGACTTAGAATTAAAAATTCAAAATATGAGGTACTTGGTACTTATAAATATTTTTTTTGACTTTCTGAAAAGGTCTCAGTGACACTTATGAAGACCCTACGTTTTCACATTTTTTTCAATGAATTCCAAGTCTAATATTTATTGGTGCCTGACTAACCTGACGATATATGTCGATTTTTATGATCAGACTTAGAATTAAAAATTCAAAATATGAGGTACTTGGTACTTATAAATATTTTTTTTGACTTTCTGAAAAGGTCTCAGTGACACTTATGAAGACCCTACGTTTTCACATTTTTTTCAATGAATTCCAAGTCGTATATTTATTGGTACCTGACGATATATGTCGATTTTTATGATCGGACTTAGAATTAAAAATTCAAAATATGAGGTACTTGGTACTTATAAATATTATTTTTGACTTTCTGAAAAGGTCTCAGTGACACTTATGAAGACCCTACGTTTTCACATTTTTTTCAATGAATTCCAAGTCGTATATTTATTGGTACCTGACGATATATGTCGATTTTTATGATCAGACTTAGAATTAAAAATTCAAAATATGAGGTACTTGGTACTTATAAATATTTTTTTTGACTTTCTGAAAAGGTCTCAGTGACACTTATGAAGACCCTACGTTTTCACATTTTTTTCAATGAATTCCAAGTCTAATATTTATTGGTACCTGACTAACCTGACGATATATGTCGATTTTTATGATCAGACTTAGAATTAAAAATTCAAAATATGAGGTACTTGGTACTTTTTTGACTTTCTGAAAAGGTCTCAGTGACACTTATGAAGACCCTACGTTTTCACATTTTTTTCAATGAATTCCAAGTCGTATATTTATTGGTACCTGACGATATATGTCGATTTTTATGATCAGACTTAGAATTAAAAATTCAAAATATGAGGTACTTGGTACTTATAAATATTTTTTTTGACTTTCTGAAAAGGTCTCAGTGACACTTATGAAGACCCTACGTTTTCACATTTTTTTCAATGAATTCCAAGTCGTATATTTATTGGTACCTGACGATATATGTCGATTTTTATGATCAGACTTAGAATTAAAAATTCAAAATATGAGGTACTTGGTACTTATAAATATTTTTTTTGACTTTCTGAAAAGGTCTCAGTGACACTTATGAAGACCCTACGTTTTCACATTTTTTTCAATGAATTCCAAGTCGTATATTTATTGGTACCTGACGATATATGTCGATTTTTATGATCAGACTTAGAATTAAAAATTCAAAATATGAGGTACTTGGTACTTATAAATATTTTTTTTGACTTTCTGAAAAGGTCTCAGTGACACTTATGAAGACCCTACGTTTTCACATTTTTTTCAATGAATTCCAAGTCTAATATTTATTGGTACCTGACTAACCTGACGATATATGTCGATTTTTATGATCAGACTTAGAATTAAAAATTCAAAATATGAGGTACTTGGTACTTATAAATATTTTTTTTGACTTTCTGAAAAGGTCTCAGTGACACTTATGAAGACCCTACGTTTTCACATTTTTTTCAATGAATTCCAAGTCGTATATTTATTGGTACCTGACGATATATGTCGATTTTTATGATCGGACTTAGAATTAAAAATTCAAAATATGAGGTACTTGGTACTTATAAATATTTTTTTTGACTTTCTGAAAAGGTCTCAGTGACACTTATGAAGACCCTACGTTTTCACATTTTTTTCAATGAATTCCAAGTCGTATATTTATTGGTACCTGACGATATATGTCGATTTTTATGATCGGACTTAGAATTAAAAATTCAAAATATGAGGTACTTGGTACTTATAAATATTTTTTTTGACTTTCTGAAAAGGTCTCAGTGACACTTATGAAGACCCTACGTTTTCACATTTTTTTCAATGAATTCCAAGTCGTATATTTATTGGTACCTGACGATATATGTCGATTTTTATGATCAGACTTAGAATTAAAAATTCAAAATATGAGGTACTTGGTACTTATAAATATTTTTTTTGACTTTCTGAAAAGGTCTCAGTGACACTTATGAAGACCCTACGTTTTCACATTTTTTTCAATGAATTCCAAGTCTAATATTTATTGGTACCTGACTAACCTGACGATATATGTCGATTTTTATGATCAGACTTAGAATTAAAAATTCAAAATATGAGGTACTTGGTACTTATAAATATTTTTTTTGACTTTCTGAAAAGGTCTCAGTGACACTTATGAAGACCCTACGTTTTCACATTTTTTTCAATGAATTCCAAGTCTAATATTTATTGGTACCTGACTAACCTGACGATATATGTCGATTTTTATGATCAGACTTAGAATTAAAAATTCAAAATATGAGGTACTTGGTACTTATAAATATTTTTTTTGACTTTCTGAAAAGGTCTCAGTGACACTTATGAAGACCCTACGTTTTCACATTTTTTTCAATGAATTCCAAGTCGTATATTTATTGGTACCTGACGATATATGTCGATTTTTATGATCGGACTTAGAATTAAAAATTCAAAATATGAGGTACTTGGTACTTATAAATATTTTTTTTGACTTTCTGAAAAGGTCTCAGTGACACTTATGAAGACCCTACGTTTTCACATTTTTTTCAATGAATTCCAAGTCGTATATTTATTGGTACCTGACGATATATGTCGATTTTTATGATCGGACTTAGAATTAAAAATTCAAAATATGAGGTACTTGGTACTTATAAATATTTTTTTTGACTTTCTGAAAAGGTCTCAGTGACACTTATGAAGACCCTACGTTTTCACATTTTTTTCAATGAATTCCAAGTCGTATATTTATTGGTACCTGACGATATATGTCGATTTTTATGATCAGACTTAGAATTAAAAATTCAAAATATGAGGTACTTGGTACTTATAAATATTTTTTTTGACTTTCTGAAAAGGTCTCAGTGACACTTATGAAGACCCTACGTTTTCACATTTTTTTCAATGAATTCCAAGTCTAATATTTATTGGTACCTGACTAACCTGACGATATATGTCGATTTTTATGATCAGACTTAGAATTAAAAATTCAAAATATGAGGTACTTGGTACTTATAAATATTTTTTTTGACTTTCTGAAAAGGTCTCAGTGACACTTATGAAGACCCTACGTTTTCACATTTTTTTCAATGAATTCCAAGTCTAATATTTATTGGTACCTGACTAACCTGACGATATATGTCGATTTTTATGATCAGACTTAGAATTAAAAATTCAAAATATGAGGTACTTGGTACTTATAAATATTTTTTTTGACTTTCTGAAAAGGTCTCAGTGACACTTATGAAGACCCTACGTTTTCACATTTTTTTCAATGAATTCCAAGTCGTATATTTATTGGTACCTGACGATATATGTCGATTTTTATGATCAGACTTAGAATTAAAAATTCAAAATATGAGGTACTTGGTACTTATAAATATTTTTTTTGACTTTCTGAAAAGGTCTCAGTGACACTTATGAAGACCCTACGTTTTCACATTTTTTTCAATGAATTCCAAGTCGTATATTTATTGGTACCTGACGATATATGTCGATTTTTATGATCAGACTTAGAATTAAAAATTCAAAATATGAGGTACTTGGTACTTATAAATATTTTTTTTGACTTTCTGAAAAGGTCTCAGTGACACTTATGAAGACCCTACGTTTTCACATTTTTTTCAATGAATTCCAAGTCTAATATTTATTGGTACCTGACTAACCTGACGATATATGTCGATTTTTATGATCAGACTTAGAATTAAAAATTCAAAATATGAGGTACTTGGTACTTATAAATATTTTTTTTGACTTACTGAAAAGGTCTCAGTGACACTTATGAAGACCCTACGTTTTCACATTTTTTTCAATGAATTCCAAGTCGTATATTTATTGGTACCTGACGATATATGTCGATTTTTATGATCGGACTTAGAATTAAAAATTCAAAATATGAGGTACTTGGTACTTATAAATATTTTTTTTGACTTTCTGAAAAGGTCTCAGTGACACTTATGAAGACCCTACGTTTTCACATTTTTTTCAATGAATTCCAAGTCGTATATTTATTGGTACCTGACGATATATGTCGATTTTTATGATCAGACTTAGAATTAAAAATTCAAAATATGAGGTACTTGGTACTTATAAATATTTTTTTTGACTTTCTGAAAAGGTCTCAGTGACACTTATGAAGACCCTACGTTTTCACATTTTTTTCAATGAATTCCAAGTCGTATATTTATTGGTACCTGACGATATATGTCGATTTTTATGATCGGACTTAGAATTAAAAATTCAAAATATGAGGTACTTGGTACTTATAAATATTTTTTTTGACTTTCTGAAAAGGTCTCAGTGACACTTATGAAGACCCTACGTTTTCACATTTTTTTCAATGAATTCCAAGTCGTATATTTATTGGTACCTGACGATATATGTCGATTTTTATGATCAGACTTAGAATTAAAAATTCAAAATATGAGGTACTTGGTACTTATAAATATTTTTTTTGACTTTCTGAAAAGGTCTCAGTGACACTTATGAAGACCCTACGTTTTCACATTTTTTTCAATGAATTCCAAGTCTAATATTTATTGGTACCTGACTAACCTGACGATATATGTCGATTTTTATGATCAGACTTAGAATTAAAAATTCAAAATATGAGGTACTTGGTACTTATAAATATTTTTTTTGACTTTCTGAAAAGGTCTCAGTGACACTTATGAAGACCCTACGTTTTCACATTTTTTTCAATGAATTCCAAGTCTAATATTTATTGGTACCTGACTAACCTGACGATATATGTCGATTTTTATGATCAGACTTAGAATTAAAAATTCAAAATATGAGGTACTTGGTACTTATAAATATTTTTTTTGACTTTCTGAAAAGGTCTCAGTGACACTTATGAAGACCCTACGTTTTCACATTTTTTTCAATGAATTCCAAGTCGTATATTTATTGGTACCTGACGATATATGTCGATTTTTATGATCAGACTTAGAATTAAAAATTCAAAATATGAGGTACTTGGTACTTATAAATATTTTTTTTGACTTTCTGAAAAGGTCTCAGTGACACTTATGAAGACCCTACGTTTTCACATTTTTTTCAATGAATTCCAAGTCGTATATTTATTGGTACCTGACGATATATGTCGATTTTTATGATCAGACTTAGAATTAAAAATTCAAAATATGAGGTACTTGGTACTTATAAATATTTTTTTTGACTTTCTGAAAAGGTCTCAGTGACACTTATGAAGACCCTACGTTTTCACATTTTTTTCAATGAATTCCAAGTCTAATATTTATTGGTACCTGACTAACCTGACGATATATGTCGATTTTTATGATCAGACTTAGAATTAAAAATTCAAAATATGAGGTACTTGGTACTTATAAATATTTTTTTTGACTTTCTGAAAAGGTCTCAGTGACACTTATGAAGACCCTACGTTTTCACATTTTTTTCAATGAATTCCAAGTCTAATATTTATTGGTACCTGACTAACCTGACGATATATGTCGATTTTTATGATCAGACTTAGAATTAAAAATTCAAAATATGAGGTACTTGGTACTTATAAATATTTTTTTTGACTTTCTGAAAAGGTCTCAGTGACACTTATGAAGACCCTACGTTTTCACATTTTTTTCAATGAATTCCAAGTCGTATATTTATTGGTACCTGACGATATATGTCGATTTTTATGATCGGACTTAGAATTAAAAATTCAAAATATGAGGTACTTGGTACTTATAAATATTTTTTTTGACTTTCTGAAAAGGTCTCAGTGACACTTATGAAGACCCTACGTTTTCACATTTTTTTCAATGAATTCCAAGTCGTATATTTATTGGTACCTGACGATATATGTCGATTTTTATGATCGGACTTAGAATTAAAAATTCAAAATATGAGGTACTTGGTACTTATAAATATTTTTTTTGACTTTCTGAAAAGGTCTCAGTGACACTTATGAAGACCCTACGTTTTCACATTTTTTTCAATGAATTCCAAGTCGTATATTTATTGGTACCTGACGATATATGTCGATTTTTATGATCAGACTTAGAATTAAAAATTCAAAATATGAGGTACTTGGTACTTATAAATATTTTTTTTGACTTTCTGAAAAGGTCTCAGTGACACTTATGAAGACCCTACGTTTTCACATTTTTTTCAATGAATTCCAAGTCGTATATTTATTGGTACCTGACGATATATGTCGATTTTTATGATCGGACTTAGAATTAAAAATTCAAAATATGAGGTACTTGGTACTTATAAATATTTTTTTTGACTTTCTGAAAAGGTCTCAGTGACACTTATGAAGACCCTACGTTTTCACATTTTTTTCAATGAATTCCAAGTCGTATATTTATTGGTACCTGACGATATATGTCGATTTTTATGATCGGACTTAGAATTAAAAATTCAAAATATGAGGTACTTGGTACTTATAAATATTTTTTTTGACTTTCTGAAAAGGTCTCAGTGACACTTATGAAGACCCTACGTTTTCACATTTTTTTCAATGAATTCCAAGTCGTATATTTATTGGTACCTGACGATATATGTCGATTTTTATGATCAGACTTAGAATTAAAAATTCAAAATATGAGGTACTTGGTACTTATAAATATTTTTTTTGACTTTCTGAAAAGGTCTCAGTGACACTTATGAAGACCCTACGTTTTCACATTTTTTTCAATGAATTCCAAGTCTAATATTTATTGGTACCTGACTAACCTGACGATATATGTCGATTTTTATGATCAGACTTAGAATTAAAAATTCAAAATATGAGGTACTTGGTACTTATAAATATTTTTTTTGACTTTCTGAAAAGGTCTCAGTGACACTTATGAAGACCCTACGTTTTCACATTTTTTTCAATGAATTCCAAGTCTAATATTTATTGGTACCTGACTAACCTGACGATATATGTCGATTTTTATGATCAGACTTAGAATTAAAAATTCAAAATATGAGGTACTTGGTACTTATAAATATTTTTTTTGACTTTCTGAAAAGGTCTCAGTGACACTTATGAAGACCCTACGTTTTCACATTTTTTTCAATGAATTCCAAGTCGTATATTTATTGGTACCTGACGATATATGTCGATTTTTATGATCAGACTTAGAATTAAAAATTCAAAATATGAGGTACTTGGTACTTATAAATATTTTTTTTGACTTTCTGAAAAGGTCTCAGTGACACTTATGAAGACCCTACGTTTTCACATTTTTTTCAATGAATTCCAAGTCTAATATTTATTGGTACCTGACTAACCTGACGATATATGTCGATTTTTATGATCAGACTTAGAATTAAAAATTCAAAATATGAGGTACTTGGTACTTATAAATATTTTTTTTGACTTTCTGAAAAGGTCTCAGTGACACTTATGAAGACCCTACGTTTTCACATTTTTTTCAATGAATTCCAAGTCTAATATTTATTGGTACCTGACTAACCTGACGATATATGTCGATTTTTATGATCAGACTTAGAATTAAAAATTCAAAATATGAGGTACTTGGTACTTATAAATATTTTTTTTGACTTTCTGAAAAGGTCTCAGTGACACTTATGAAGACCCTACGTTTTCACATTTTTTTCAATGAATTCCAAGTCGTATATTTATTGGTACCTGACGATATATGTCGATTTTTATGATCGGACTTAGAATTAAAAATTCAAAATATGAGGTACTTGGTACTTATAAATATTTTTTTTGACTTTCTGAAAAGGTCTCAGTGACACTTATGAAGACCCTACGTTTTCACATTTTTTTCAATGAATTCCAAGTCGTATATTTATTGGTACCTGACGATATATGTCGATTTTTATGATCGGACTTAGAATTAAAAATTCAAAATATGAGGTACTTGGTACTTATAAATATTTTTTTTGACTTTCTGAAAAGGTCTCAGTGACACTTATGAAGACCCTACGTTTTCACATTTTTTTCAATGAATTCCAAGTCGTATATTTATTGGTACCTGACGATATATGTCGATTTTTATGATCAGACTTAGAATTAAAAATTCAAAATATGAGGTACTTGGTACTTATAAATATTTTTTTTGACTTTCTGAAAAGGTCTCAGTGACACTTATGAAGACCCTACGTTTTCACATTTTTTTCAATGAATTCCAAGTCTAATATTTATTGGTACCTGACTAACCTGACGATATATGTCGATTTTTATGATCAGACTTAGAATTAAAAATTCAAAATATGAGGTACTTGGTACTTATAAATATTTTTTTTGACTTTCTGAAAAGGTCTCAGTGACACTTATGAAGACCCTACGTTTTCACATTTTTTTCAATGAATTCCAAGTCGTATATTTATTGGTACCTGACGATATATGTCGATTTTTATGATCAGACTTAGAATTAAAAATTCAAAATATGAGGTACTTGGTACTTATAAATATTTTTTTTGACTTTCTGAAAAGGTCTCAGTGACACTTATGAAGACCCTACGTTTTCACATTTTTTTCAATGAATTCCAAGTCTAATATTTATTGGTACCTGACTAACCTGACGATATATGTCGATTTTTATGATCAGACTTAGAATTAAAAATTCAAAATATGAGGTACTTGGTACTTATAAATATTTTTTTTGACTTTCTGAAAAGGTCTCAGTGACACTTATGAAGACCCTACGTTTTCACATTTTTTTCAATGAATTCCAAGTCTAATATTTATTGGTACCTGACTAACCTGACGATATATGTCGATTTTTATGATCAGACTTAGAATTAAAAATTCAAAATATGAGGTACTTGGTACTTATAAATATTTTTTTTGACTTTCTGAAAAGGTCTCAGTGACACTTATGAAGACCCTACGTTTTCACATTTTTTTCAATGAATTCCAAGTCGTATATTTATTGGTACCTGACGATATATGTCGATTTTTATGATCAGACTTAGAATTAAAAATTCAAAATATGAGGTACTTGGTACTTATAAATATTTTTTTTGACTTTCTGAAAAGGTCTCAGTGACACTTATGAAGACCCTACGTTTTCACATTTTTTTCAATGAATTCCAAGTCGTATATTTATTGGTACCTGACGATATATGTCGATTTTTATGATCAGACTTAGAATTAAAAATTCAAAATATGAGGTACTTGGTACTTATAAATATTTTTTTTGACTTTCTGAAAAGGTCTCAGTGACACTTATGAAGACCCTACGTTTTCACATTTTTTTCAATGAATTCCAAGTCTAATATTTATTGGTACCTGACTAACCTGACGATATATGTCGATTTTTATGATCAGACTTAGAATTAAAAATTCAAAATATGAGGTACTTGGTACTTATAAATATTTTTTTTGACTTTCTGAAAAGGTCTCAGTGACACTTATGAAGACCCTACGTTTTCACATTTTTTTCAATGAATTCCAAGTCTAATATTTATTGGTACCTGACTAACCTGACGATATATGTCGATTTTTATGATCAGACTTAGAATTAAAAATTCAAAATATGAGGTACTTGGTACTTATAAATATTTTTTTTGACTTTCTGAAAAGGTCTCAGTGACACTTATGAAGACCCTACGTTTTCACATTTTTTTCAATGAATTCCAAGTCGTATATTTATTGGTACCTGACGATATATGTCGATTTTTATGATCGGACTTAGAATTAAAAATTCAAAATATGAGGTACTTGGTACTTATAAATATTTTTTTTGACTTTCTGAAAAGGTCTCAGTGACACTTATGAAGACCCTACGTTTTCACATTTTTTTCAATGAATTCCAAGTCGTATATTTATTGGTACCTGACGATATATGTCGATTTTTATGATCGGACTTAGAATTAAAAATTCAAAATATGAGGTACTTGGTACTTATAAATATTTTTTTTGACTTTCTGAAAAGGTCTCAGTGACACTTATGAAGACCCTACGTTTTCACATTTTTTTCAATGAATTCCAAGTCGTATATTTATTGGTACCTGACGATATATGTCGATTTTTATGATCAGACTTAGAATTAAAAATTCAAAATATGAGGTACTTGGTACTTATAAATATTTTTTTTGACTTTCTGAAAAGGTCTCAGTGACACTTATGAAGACCCTACGTTTTCACATTTTTTTCAATGAATTCCAAGTCTAATATTTATTGGTACCTGACTACTCACAGAAAAAATTTAGATACGCATCGTGTTTACTTTTGCGATACTTCAGCTATACTTTTGCTATTCACTTGCTTTACTTTTTAAAAACTGTATACCTGTTTAACACGGGCCTTATGAGGGAGGGTTTTTATACCTGCTCGTCAAACTATTGTGTTTTGTAAAGAAAGGAGGGGGAGGGATGCGAACGCATGTATTTTAGAGCGCGGCCGGCAAGGGTCGCGCAGCAGGCGAGCTGTCAAAAGTAAACCTAGAGTATTGCAAATGTATGCGTGCGGGACCGAAAAATAAGCGTTTTAGGCCGCGAGACGTGATGAATACTAAAAGAATACTAGAAGTATCGCAATTGTAAACACGATGCGTACCTAACCGATTTCTGTGAGTAACCTGACGATATATGTCGATTTTTATGATCAGACTTAGAATTAAAAATTCAAAATATGAGGTACTTGGTACTTATAAATATTTTTTTTGACTTTCTGAAAAGGTCTCAGTGACACTTATGAAGACCCTACGTTTTCACATTTTTTTCAATGAATTCCAAGTCTAATATTTATTGGTACCTGACTAACCTGACGATATATGTCGATTTTTATGATCAGACTTAGAATTAAAAATTCAAAATATGAGGTACTTGGTACTTATAAATATTTTTTTTGACTTTCTGAAAAGGTCTCAGTGACACTTATGAAGACCCTACGTTTTCACATTTTTTTCAATGAATTCCAAGTCGTATATTTATTGGTACCTGACGATATATGTCGATTTTTATGATCAGACTTAGAATTAAAAATTCAAAATATGAGGTACTTGGTACTTATAAATATTTTTTTTGACTTTCTGAAAAGGTCTCAGTGACACTTATGAAGACCCTACGTTTTCACATTTTTTTCAATGAATTCCAAGTCGTATATTTATTGGTACCTGACGATATATGTCGATTTTTATGATCAGACTTAGAATTAAAAATTCAAAATATGAGGTACTTGGTACTTATAAATATTTTTTTTGACTTTCTGAAAAGGTCTCAGTGACACTTATGAAGACCCTACGTTTTCACATTTTTTTCAATGAATTCCAAGTCTAATATTTATTGGTACCTGACTAACCTGACGATATATGTCGATTTTTATGATCAGACTTAGAATTAAAAATTCAAAATATGAGGTACTTGGTACTTATAAATATTTTTTTTGACTTTCTGAAAAGGTCTCAGTGACACTTATGAAGACCCTACGTTTTCACATTTTTTTCAATGAATTCCAAGTCTAATATTTATTGGTACCTGACTAACCTGACGATATATGTCGATTTTTATGATCAGACTTAGAATTAAAAATTCAAAATATGAGGTACTTGGTACTTATAAATATTTTTTTTGACTTTCTGAAAAGGTCTCAGTGACACTTATGAAGACCCTACGTTTTCACATTTTTTTCAATGAATTCCAAGTCGTATATTTATTGGTACCTGACGATATATGTCGATTTTTATGATCAGACTTAGAATTAAAAATTCAAAATATGAGGTACTTGGTACTTATAAATATTTTTTTTGACTTTCTGAAAAGGTCTCAGTGACACTTATGAAGACCCTACGTTTTCACATTTTTTTCAATGAATTCCAAGTCGTATATTTATTGGTACCTGACGATATATGTCGATTTTTATGATCAGACTTAGAATTAAAAATTCAAAATATGAGGTACTTGGTACTTATAAATATTTTTTTTGACTTTCTGAAAAGGTCTCAGTGACACTTATGAAGACCCTACGTTTTCACATTTTTTTCAATGAATTCCAAGTCGTATATTTATTGGTACCTGACGATATATGTCGATTTTTATGATCGGACTTAGAATTAAAACTTCAAAATATGAGGTACTTGGTACTTATAAATATTTTTTTTGACTTTCTGAAAAGGTCTCAGTGACACTTATGAAGACCCTACGTTTTCACATTTTTTTCAATGAATTCCAAGTCGTATATTTATTGGTACCTGACGATATATGTCGATTTTTATGATCGGACTTAGAATTAAAAATTCAAAATATGAGGTACTTGGTACTTATAAATATTTTTTTTGACTTTCTGAAAAGGTCTCAGTGACACTTATGAAGACCCTACGTTTTCACATTTTTTTCAATGAATTCCAAGTCTAATATTTATTGGTACCTGACTAACCTGACGATATATGTCGATTTTTATGATCAGACTTAGAATTAAAAATTCAAAATATGAGGTACTTGGTACTTTTTTGACTTTCTGAAAAGGTCTCAGTGACACTTATGAAGACCCTACGTTTTCACATTTTTTTCAATGAATTCCAAGTCGTATATTTATTGGTACCTGACGATATATGTCGATTTTTATGATCAGACTTAGAATTAAAAATTCAAAATATGAGGTACTTGGTACTTATAAATATTTTTTTTGACTTTCTGAAAAGGTCTCAGTGACACTTATGAAGACCCTACGTTTTCACATTTTTTTCAATGAATTCCAAGTCGTATATTTATTGGTACCTGACGATATATGTCGATTTTTATGATCAGACTTAGAATTAAAAATTCAAAATATGAGGTACTTGGTACTTATAAATATTTTTTTTGACTTTCTGAAAAGGTCTCAGTGACACTTATGAAGACCCTACGTTTTCACATTTTTTTCAATGAATTCCAAGTCGTATATTTATTGGTACCTGACGATATATGTCGATTTTTATGATCAGACTTAGAATTAAAAATTCAAAATATGAGGTACTTGGTACTTATAAATATTTTTTTTGACTTTCTGAAAAGGTCTCAGTGACACTTATGAAGACCCTACGTTTTCACATTTTTTTCAATGAATTCCAAGTCTAATATTTATTGGTACCTGACTAACCTGACGATATATGTCGATTTTTATGATCAGACTTAGAATTAAAAATTCAAAATATGAGGTACTTGGTACTTATAAATATTTTTTTTGACTTTCTGAAAAGGTCTCAGTGACACTTATGAAGACCCTACGTTTTCACATTTTTTTCAATGAATTCCAAGTCGTATATTTATTGGTACCTGACGATATATGTCGATTTTTATGATCGGACTTAGAATTAAAAATTCAAAATATGAGGTACTTGGTACTTATAAATATTTTTTTTGACTTTCTGAAAAGGTCTCAGTGACACTTATGAAGACCCTACGTTTTCACATTTTTTTCAATGAATTCCAAGTCGTATATTTATTGGTACCTGACGATATATGTCGATTTTTATGATCAGACTTAGAATTAAAAATTCAAAATATGAGGTACTTGGTACTTATAAATATTTTTTTTGACTTTCTGAAAAGGTCTCAGTGACACTTATGAAGACCCTACGTTTTCACATTTTTTTCAATGAATTCCAAGTCTAATATTTATTGGTACCTGACTAACCTGACGATATATGTCGATTTTTATGATCAGACTTAGAATTAAAAATTCAAAATATGAGGTACTTGGTACTTATAAATATTTTTTTTGACTTTCTGAAAAGGTCTCAGTGACACTTATGAAGACCCTACGTTTTCACATTTTTTTCAATGAATTCCAAGTCGTATATTTATTGGTACCTGACGATATATGTCGATTTTTATGATCGGACTTAGAATTAAAAATTCAAAATATGAGGTACTTGGTACTTATAAATATTATTTTTGACTTTCTGAAAAGGTCTCAGTGACACTTATGAAGACCCTACGTTTTCACATTTTTTTCAATGAATTCCAAGTCGTATATTTATTGGTACCTGACGATATATGTCGATTTTTATGATCAGACTTAGAATTAAAAATTCAAAATATGAGGTACTTGGTACTTATAAATATTTTTTTTGACTTTCTGAAAAGGTCTCAGTGACACTTATGAAGACCCTACGTTTTCACATTTTTTTCAATGAATTCCAAGTCTAATATTTATTGGTACCTGACTAACCTGACGATATATGTCGATTTTTATGATCAGACTTAGAATTAAAAATTCAAAATATGAGGTACTTGGTACTTTTTTGACTTTCTGAAAAGGTCTCAGTGACACTTATGAAGACCCTACGTTTTCACATTTTTTTCAATGAATTCCAAGTCGTATATTTATTGGTACCTGACGATATATGTCGATTTTTATGATCAGACTTAGAATTAAAAATTCAAAATATGAGGTACTTGGTACTTATAAATATTTTTTTTGACTTTCTGAAAAGGTCTCAGTGACACTTATGAAGACCCTACGTTTTCACATTTTTTTCAATGAATTCCAAGTCGTATATTTATTGGTACCTGACGATATATGTCGATTTTTATGATCAGACTTAGAATTAAAAATTCAAAATATGAGGTACTTGGTACTTATAAATATTTTTTTTGACTTTCTGAAAAGGTCTCAGTGACACTTATGAAGACCCTACGTTTTCACATTTTTTTCAATGAATTCCAAGTCGTATATTTATTGGTACCTGACGATATATGTCGATTTTTATGATCAGACTTAGAATTAAAAATTCAAAATATGAGGTACTTGGTACTTATAAATATTTTTTTTGACTTTCTGAAAAGGTCTCAGTGACACTTATGAAGACCCTACGTTTTCACATTTTTTTCAATGAATTCCAAGTCTAATATTTATTGGTACCTGACTAACCTGACGATATATGTCGATTTTTATGATCAGACTTAGAATTAAAAATTCAAAATATGAGGTACTTGGTACTTATAAATATTTTTTTTGACTTTCTGAAAAGGTCTCAGTGACACTTATGAAGACCCTACGTTTTCACATTTTTTTCAATGAATTCCAAGTCGTATATTTATTGGTACCTGACGATATATGTCGATTTTTATGATCGGACTTAGAATTAAAAATTCAAAATATGAGGTACTTGGTACTTATAAATATTTTTTTTGACTTTCTGAAAAGGTCTCAGTGACACTTATGAAGACCCTACGTTTTCACATTTTTTTCAATGAATTCCAAGTCGTATATTTATTGGTACCTGACGATATATGTCGATTTTTATGATCGGACTTAGAATTAAAAATTCAAAATATGAGGTACTTGGTACTTATAAATATTTTTTTTGACTTTCTGAAAAGGTCTCAGTGACACTTATGAAGACCCTACGTTTTCACATTTTTTTCAATGAATTCCAAGTCGTATATTTATTGGTACCTGACGATATATGTCGATTTTTATGATCAGACTTAGAATTAAAAATTCAAAATATGAGGTACTTGGTACTTATAAATATTTTTTTTGACTTTCTGAAAAGGTCTCAGTGACACTTATGAAGACCCTACGTTTTCACATTTTTTTCAATGAATTCCAAGTCTAATATTTATTGGTACCTGACTAACCTGACGATATATGTCGATTTTTATGATCAGACTTAGAATTAAAAATTCAAAATATGAGGTACTTGGTACTTATAAATATTTTTTTTGACTTTCTGAAAAGGTCTCAGTGACACTTATGAAGACCCTACGTTTTCACATTTTTTTCAATGAATTCCAAGTCTAATATTTATTGGTACCTGACTAACCTGACGATATATGTCGATTTTTATGATCAGACTTAGAATTAAAAATTCAAAATATGAGGTACTTGGTACTTATAAATATTTTTTTTGACTTTCTGAAAAGGTCTCAGTGACACTTATGAAGACCCTACGTTTTCACATTTTTTTCAATGAATTCCAAGTCGTATATTTATTGGTACCTGACGATATATGTCGATTTTTATGATCGGACTTAGAATTAAAAATTCAAAATATGAGGTACTTGGTACTTATAAATATTTTTTTTTTGACTTTCTGAAAAGGTCTCAGTGACACTTATGAAGACCCTACGTTTTCACATTTTTTTCAATGAATTCCAAGTCGTATATTTATTGGTACCTGACGATATATGTCGATTTTTATGATCAGACTTAGAATTAAAAATTCAAAATATGAGGTACTTGGTACTTATAAATATTTTTTTTGACTTTCTGAAAAGGTCTCAGTGACACTTATAAAGACCCTACGTTTTCACATTTTTTTCAATGAATTCCAAGTCGTATATTTATTGGTACCTGACGATATATGTCGATTTTTATGATCAGACTTAGAATTAAAAATTCAAAATATGAGGTACTTGGTACTTATAAATATTTTTTTTGACTTTCTGAAAAGGTCTCAGTGACACTTATGAAGACCCTACGTTTTCACATTTTTTTCAATGAATTCCAAGTCTAATATTTATTGGTACCTGACTAACCTGACGATATATGTCGATTTTTATGATCAGACTTAGAATTAAAAATTCAAAATATGAGGTACTTGGTACTTATAAATATTTTTTTTGACTTTCTGAAAAGGTCTCAGTGACACTTATGAAGACCCTACGTTTTCACATTTTTTTCAATGAATTCCAAGTCGTATATTTATTGGTACCTGACGATATATGTCGATTTTTATGATCAGACTTAGAATTAAAAATTCAAAATATGAGGTACTTGGTACTTATAAATATTATTTTTGACTTTCTGAAAAGGTCTCAGTGACACTTATGAAGACCCTACGTTTTCACATTTTTTTCAATGAATTCCAAGTCGTATATTTATTGGTACCTGACGATATATGTCGATTTTTATGATCAGACTTAGAATTAAAAATTCAAAATATGAGGTACTTGGTACTTATAAATATTTTTTTTGACTTTCTGAAAAGGTCTCAGTGACACTTATGAAGACCCTACGTTTTCACATTTTTTTCAATGAATTCCAAGTCTAATATTTATTGGTACCTGACTAACCTGACGATATATGTCGATTTTTATGATCAGACTTAGAATTAAAAATTCAAAATATGAGGTACTTGGTACTTATAAATATTTTTTTTGACTTTCTGAAAAGGTCTCAGTGACACTTATGAAGACCCTACGTTTTCACATTTTTTTCAATGAATTCCAAGTCTAATATTTATTGGTACCTGACTAACCTGACGATATATGTCGATTTTTATGATCAGACTTAGAATTAAAAATTCAAAATATGAGGTACTTGGTACTTATAAATATTTTTTTTGACTTTCTGAAAAGGTCTCAGTGACACTTATGAAGACCCTACGTTTTCACATTTTTTTCAATGAATTCCAAGTCGTATATTTATTGGTACCTGACGATATATGTCGATTTTTATGATCAGACTTAGAATTAAAAATTCAAAATATGAGGTACTTGGTACTTATAAATATTTTTTTTGACTTTCTGAAAAGGTCTCAGTGACACTTATGAAGACCCTACGTTTTCACATTTTTTTCAATGAATTCCAAGTCTAATATTTATTGGTACCTGACTAACCTGACGATATATGTCGATTTTTATGATCAGACTTAGAATTAAAAATTCAAAATATGAGGTACTTGGTACTTATAAATATTTTTTTTGACTTTCTGAAAAGGTCTCAGTGACACTTATGAAGACCCTACGTTTTCACATTTTTTTCAATGAATTCCAAGTCTAATATTTATTGGTACCTGACTAACCTGACGATATATGTCGATTTTTATGATCAGACTTAGAATTAAAAATTCAAAATATGAGGTACTTGGTACTTATAAATATTTTTTTTGACTTTCTGAAAAGGTCTCAGTGACACTTATGAAGACCCTACGTTTTCACATTTTTTTCAATGAATTCCAAGTCGTATATTTATTGGTACCTGACGATATATGTCGATTTTTATGATCGGACTTAGAATTAAAAATTCAAAATATGAGGTACTTGGTACTTATAAATATTTTTTTTTTGACTTTCTGAAAAGGTCTCAGTGACACTTATGAAGACCCTACGTTTTCACATTTTTTTCAATGAATTCCAAGTCGTATATTTATTGGTACCTGACGATATATGTCGATTTTTATGATCAGACTTAGAATTAAAAATTCAAAATATGAGGTACTTGGTACTTATAAATATTTTTTTTGACTTTCTGAAAAGGTCTCAGTGACACTTATAAAGACCCTACGTTTTCACATTTTTTTCAATGAATTCCAAGTCGTATATTTATTGGTACCTGACGATATATGTCGATTTTTATGATCAGACTTAGAATTAAAAATTCAAAATATGAGGTACTTGGTACTTATAAATATTTTTTTTGACTTTCTGAAAAGGTCTCAGTGACACTTATGAAGACCCTACGTTTTCACATTTTTTTCAATGAATTCCAAGTCTAATATTTATTGGTACCTGACTAACCTGACGATATATGTCGATTTTTATGATCAGACTTAGAATTAAAAATTCAAAATATGAGGTACTTGGTACTTATAAATATTTTTTTTGACTTTCTGAAAAGGTCTCAGTGACACTTATGAAGACCCTACGTTTTCACATTTTTTTCAATGAATTCCAAGTCGTATATTTATTGGTACCTGACTAACCTGACGATATATGTCGATTTTTATGATCAGACTTAGAATTAAAAATTCAAAATATGAGGTACTTGGTACTTATAAATATTTTTTTTGACTTTCTGAAAAGGTCTCAGTGACACTTATGAAGACCCTACGTTTTCACATTTTTTTCAATGAATTCCAAGTCGTATATTTATTGGTACCTGACGATATATGTCGATTTTTATGATCGGACTTAGAATTAAAAATTCAAAATATGAGGTACTTGGTACTTATAAATATTTTTTTTTTGACTTTCTGAAAAGGTCTCAGTGACACTTATGAAGACCCTACGTTTTCACATTTTTTTCAATGAATTCCAAGTCGTATATTTATTGGTACCTGACGATATATGTCGATTTTTATGATCAGACTTAGAATTAAAAATTCAAAATATGAGGTACTTGGTACTTATAAATATTTTTTTTGACTTTCTGAAAAGGTCTCAGTGACACTTATAAAGACCCTACGTTTTCACATTTTTTTCAATGAATTCCAAGTCGTATATTTATTGGTACCTGACGATATATGTCGATTTTTATGATCAGACTTAGAATTAAAAATTCAAAATATGAGGTACTTGGTACTTATAAATATTTTTTTTGACTTTCTGAAAAGGTCTCAGTGACACTTATGAAGACCCTACGTTTTCACATTTTTTTCAATGAATTCCAAGTCTAATATTTATTGGTACCTGACTAACCTGACGATATATGTCGATTTTTATGATCAGACTTAGAATTAAAAATTCAAAATATGAGGTACTTGGTACTTATAAATATTTTTTTTGACTTTCTGAAAAGGTCTCAGTGACACTTATGAAGACCCTACGTTTTCACATTTTTTTCAATGAATTCCAAGTCGTATATTTATTGGTACCTGACGATATATGTCGATTTTTATGATCAGACTTAGAATTAAAAATTCAAAATATGAGGTACTTGGTACTTATAAATATTATTTTTGACTTTCTGAAAAGGTCTCAGTGACACTTATGAAGACCCTACGTTTTCACATTTTTTTCAATGAATTCCAAGTCGTATATTTATTGGTACCTGACGATATATGTCGATTTTTATGATCAGACTTAGAATTAAAAATTCAAAATATGAGGTACTTGGTACTTATAAATATTTTTTTTGACTTTCTGAAAAGGTCTCAGTGACACTTATGAAGACCCTACGTTTTCACATTTTTTTCAATGAATTCCAAGTCTAATATTTATTGGTACCTGACTAACCTGACGATATATGTCGATTTTTATGATCAGACTTAGAATTAAAAATTCAAAATATGAGGTACTTGGTACTTATAAATATTTTTTTTGACTTTCTGAAAAGGTCTCAGTGACACTTATGAAGACCCTACGTTTTCACATTTTTTTCAATGAATTCCAAGTCTAATATTTATTGGTACCTGACTAACCTGACGATATATGTCGATTTTTATGATCAGACTTAGAATTAAAAATTCAAAATATGAGGTACTTGGTACTTATAAATATTTTTTTTGACTTTCTGAAAAGGTCTCAGTGACACTTATGAAGACCCTACGTTTTCACATTTTTTTCAATGAATTCCAAGTCGTATATTTATTGGTACCTGACGATATATGTCGATTTTTATGATCAGACTTAGAATTAAAAATTCAAAATATGAGGTACTTGGTACTTATAAATATTTTTTTTGACTTTCTGAAAAGGTCTCAGTGACACTTATGAAGACCCTACGTTTTCACATTTTTTTCAATGAATTCCAAGTCTAATATTTATTGGTACCTGACTAACCTGACGATATATGTCGATTTTTATGATCAGACTTAGAATTAAAAATTCAAAATATGAGGTACTTGGTACTTATAAATATTTTTTTTGACTTTCTGAAAAGGTCTCAGTGACACTTATGAAGACCCTACGTTTTCACATTTTTTTCAATGAATTCCAAGTCTAATATTTATTGGTACCTGACTAACCTGACGATATATGTCGATTTTTATGATCAGACTTAGAATTAAAAATTCAAAATATGAGGTACTTGGTACTTATAAATATTTTTTTTGACTTTCTGAAAAGGTCTCAGTGACACTTATGAAGACCCTACGTTTTCACATTTTTTTCAATGAATTCCAAGTCGTATATTTATTGGTACCTGACGATATATGTCGATTTTTATGATCGGACTTAGAATTAAAAATTCAAAATATGAGGTACTTGGTACTTATAAATATTTTTTTTTTGACTTTCTGAAAAGGTCTCAGTGACACTTATGAAGACCCTACGTTTTCACATTTTTTTCAATGAATTCCAAGTCGTATATTTATTGGTACCTGACGATATATGTCGATTTTTATGATCAGACTTAGAATTAAAAATTCAAAATATGAGGTACTTGGTACTTATAAATATTTTTTTTGACTTTCTGAAAAGGTCTCAGTGACACTTATAAAGACCCTACGTTTTCACATTTTTTTCAATGAATTCCAAGTCGTATATTTATTGGTACCTGACGATATATGTCGATTTTTATGATCAGACTTAGAATTAAAAATTCAAAATATGAGGTACTTGGTACTTATAAATATTTTTTTTGACTTTCTGAAAAGGTCTCAGTGACACTTATGAAGACCCTACGTTTTCACATTTTTTTCAATGAATTCCAAGTCTAATATTTATTGGTACCTGACTAACCTGACGATATATGTCGATTTTTATGATCAGACTTAGAATTAAAAATTCAAAATATGAGGTACTTGGTACTTATAAATATTTTTTTTGACTTTCTGAAAAGGTCTCAGTGACACTTATGAAGACCCTACGTTTTCACATTTTTTTCAATGAATTCCAAGTCGTATATTTATTGGTACCTGACGATATATGTCGATTTTTATGATCAGACTTAGAATTAAAAATTCAAAATATGAGGTACTTGGTACTTATAAATATTATTTTTGACTTTCTGAAAAGGTCTCAGTGACACTTATGAAGACCCTACGTTTGCACATTTTTTTCAATGAATTCCAAGTCGTATATTTATTGGTACCTGACGATATATGTCGATTTTTATGATCAGACTTAGAATTAAAAATTCAAAATATGAGGTACTTGGTACTTATAAATATTTTTTTTGACTTTCTGAAAAGGTCTCAGTGACACTTATGAAGACCCTACGTTTTCACATTTTTTTCAATGAATTCCAAGTCTAATATTTATTGGTACCTGACTAACCTGACGATATATGTCGATTTTTATGATCAGACTTAGAATTAAAAATTCAAAATATGAGGTACTTGGTACTTATAAATATTTTTTTTGACTTTCTGAAAAGGTCTCAGTGACACTTATGAAGACCCTACGTTTTCACATTTTTTTCAATGAATTCCAAGTCTAATATTTATTGGTACCTGACTAACCTGACGATATATGTCGATTTTTATGATCAGACTTAGAATTAAAAATTCAAAATATGAGGTACTTGGTACTTATAAATATTTTTTTTGACTTTCTGAAAAGGTCTCAGTGACACTTATGAAGACCCTACGTTTTCACATTTTTTTCAATGAATTCCAAGTCGTATATTTATTGGTACCTGACGATATATGTCGATTTTTATGATCAGACTTAGAATTAAAAATTCAAAATATGAGGTACTTGGTACTTATAAATATTTTTTTTGACTTTCTGAAAAGGTCTCAGTGACACTTATGAAGACCCTACGTTTTCACATTTTTTTCAATGAATTCCAAGTCGTATATTTATTGGTACCTGACGATATATGTCGATTTTTATGATCAGACTTAGAATTAAAAATTCAAAATATGAGGTACTTGGTACTTATAAATATTTTTTTTGACTTTCTGAAAAGGTCTCAGTGACACTTATGAAGACCCTACGTTTTCACATTTTTTTCAATGAATTCCAAGTCGTATATTTATTGGTACCTGACGATATATGTCGATTTTTATGATCGGACTTAGAATTAAAACTTCAAAATATGAGGTACTTGGTACTTATAAATATTTTTTTTGACTTTCTGAAAAGGTCTCAGTGACACTTATGAAGACCCTACGTTTTCACATTTTTTTCAATGAATTCCAAGTCGTATATTTATTGGTACCTGACGATATATGTCGATTTTTATGATCGGACTTAGAATTAAAAATTCAAAATATGAGGTACTTGGTACTTATAAATATTTTTTTTGACTTTCTGAAAAGGTCTCAGTGACACTTATGAAGACCCTACGTTTTCACATTTTTTTCAATGAATTCCAAGTCTAATATTTATTGGTACCTGACTAACCTGACGATATATGTCGATTTTTATGATCAGACTTAGAATTAAAAATTCAAAATATGAGGTACTTGGTACTTTTTTGACTTTCTGAAAAGGTCTCAGTGACACTTATGAAGACCCTACGTTTTCACATTTTTTTCAATGAATTCCAAGTCGTATATTTATTGGTACCTGACGATATATGTCGATTTTTATGATCAGACTTAGAATTAAAAATTCAAAATATGAGGTACTTGGTACTTATAAATATTTTTTTTGACTTTCTGAAAAGGTCTCAGTGACACTTATGAAGACCCTACGTTTTCACATTTTTTTCAATGAATTCCAAGTCGTATATTTATTGGTACCTGACGATATATGTCGATTTTTATGATCAGACTTAGAATTAAAAATTCAAAATATGAGGTACTTGGTACTTATAAATATTTTTTTTGACTTTCTGAAAAGGTCTCAGTGACACTTATGAAGACCCTACGTTTTCACATTTTTTTCAATGAATTCCAAGTCGTATATTTATTGGTACCTGACGATATATGTCGATTTTTATGATCAGACTTAGAATTAAAAATTCAAAATATGAGGTACTTGGTACTTATAAATATTTTTTTTGACTTTCTGAAAAGGTCTCAGTGACACTTATGAAGACCCTACGTTTTCACATTTTTTTCAATGAATTCCAAGTCGTATATTTATTGGTACCTGACGATATATGTCGATTTTTATGATCAGACTTAGAATTAAAAATTCAAAATATGAGGTACTTGGTACTTATAAATATTTTTTTTGACTTTCTGAAAAGGTCTCAGTGACACTTATGAAGACCCTACGTTTTCACATTTTTTTCAATGAATTCCAAGTCTAATATTTATTGGTACCTGACTAACCTGACGATATATGTCGATTTTTATGATCAGACTTAGAATTAAAAATTCAAAATATGAGGTACTTGGTACTTATAAATATTTTTTTTGACTTTCTGAAAAGGTCTCAGTGACACTTATGAAGACCCTACGTTTTCACATTTTTTTCAATGAATTCCAAGTCGTATATTTATTGGTACCTGACGATATATGTCGATTTTTATGATCGGACTTAGAATTAAAAATTCAAAATATGAGGTACTTGGTACTTATAAATATTTTTTTTGACTTTCTGAAAAGGTCTCAGTGACACTTATGAAGACCCTACGTTTTCACATTTTTTTCAATGAATTCCAAGTCGTATATTTATTGGTACCTGACGATATATGTCGATTTTTATGATCGGACTTAGAATTAAAAATTCAAAATATGAGGTACTTGGTACTTATAAATATTTTTTTTGACTTTCTGAAAAGGTCTCAGTGACACTTATGAAGACCCTACGTTTTCACATTTTTTTCAATGAATTCCAAGTCGTATATTTATTGGTACCTGACGATATATGTCGATTTTTATGATCAGACTTAGAATTAAAAATTCAAAATATGAGGTACTTGGTACTTATAAATATTTTTTTTGACTTTCTGAAAAGGTCTCAGTGACACTTATGAAGACCCTACGTTTTCACATTTTTTTCAATGAATTCCAAGTCTAATATTTATTGGTACCTGACTAACCTGACGATATATGTCGATTTTTATGATCAGACTTAGAATTAAAAATTCAAAATATGAGGTACTTGGTACTTATAAATATTTTTTTTGACTTTCTGAAAAGGTCTCAGTGACACTTATGAAGACCCTACGTTTTCACATTTTTTTCAATGAATTCCAAGTCTAATATTTATTGGTACCTGACTAACCTGACGATATATGTCGATTTTTATGATCAGACTTAGAATTAAAAATTCAAAATATGAGGTACTTGGTACTTATAAATATTTTTTTTGACTTTCTGAAAAGGTCTCAGTGACACTTATGAAGACCCTACGTTTTCACATTTTTTTCAATGAATTCCAAGTCGTATATTTATTGGTACCTGACGATATATGTCGATTTTTATGATCGGACTTAGAATTAAAAATTCAAAATATGAGGTACTTGGTACTTATAAATATTTTTTTTTTGACTTTCTGAAAAGGTCTCAGTGACACTTATGAAGACCCTACGTTTTCACATTTTTTTCAATGAATTCCAAGTCGTATATTTATTGGTACCTGACGATATATGTCGATTTTTATGATCAGACTTAGAATTAAAAATTCAAAATATGAGGTACTTGGTACTTATAAATATTTTTTTTGACTTTCTGAAAAGGTCTCAGTGACACTTATAAAGACCCTACGTTTTCACATTTTTTTCAATGAATTCCAAGTCGTATATTTATTGGTACCTGACGATATATGTCGATTTTTATGATCAGACTTAGAATTAAAAATTCAAAATATGAGGTACTTGGTACTTATAAATATTTTTTTTGACTTTCTGAAAAGGTCTCAGTGACACTTATGAAGACCCTACGTTTTCACATTTTTTTCAATGAATTCCAAGTCTAATATTTATTGGTACCTGACTAACCTGACGATATATGTCGATTTTTATGATCAGACTTAGAATTAAAAATTCAAAATATGAGGTACTTGGTACTTATAAATATTTTTTTTGACTTTCTGAAAAGGTCTCAGTGACACTTATGAAGACCCTACGTTTTCACATTTTTTTCAATGAATTCCAAGTCGTATATTTATTGGTACCTGACGATATATGTCGATTTTTATGATCAGACTTAGAATTAAAAATTCAAAATATGAGGTACTTGGTACTTATAAATATTATTTTTGACTTTCTGAAAAGGTCTCAGTGACACTTATGAAGACCCTACGTTTTCACATTTTTTTCAATGAATTCCAAGTCGTATATTTATTGGTACCTGACGATATATGTCGATTTTTATGATCAGACTTAGAATTAAAAATTCAAAATATGAGGTACTTGGTACTTATAAATATTTTTTTTGATTTTCTGAAAAGGTCTCAGTGACACTTATGAAGACCCTACGTTTTCACATTTTTTTCAATGAATTCCAAGTCGTATATTTATTGGTACCTGACGATATATGTCGATTTTTATGATCAGACTTAGAATTAAAAATTCAAAATATGAGGTACTTGGTACTTATAAATATTTTTTTTGACTTTCTGAAAAGGTCTCAGTGACACTTATGAAGACCCTACGTTTTCACATTTTTTTCAATGAATTCCAAGTCGTATATTTATTGGTACCTGACGATATATGTCGATTTTTATGATCAGACTTAGAATTAAAAATTCAAAATATGAGGTACTTGGTACTTATAAATATTTTTTTTGACTTTCTGAAAAGGTCTCAGTGACACTTATGAAGACCCTACGTTTTCACATTTTTTTCAATGAATTCCAAGTCTAATATTTATTGGTACCTGACTAACCTGACGATATATGTCGATTTTTATGATCAGACTTAGAATTAAAAATTCAAAATATGAGGTACTTGGTACTTATAAATATTATTTTTGACTTTCTGAAAAGGTCTCAGTGACACTTATGAAGACCCTACGTTTTCACATTTTTTTCAATGAATTCCAAGTCGTATATTTATTGGTACCTGACGATATATGTCGATTTTTATGATCGGACTTAGAATTAAAAATTCAAAATATGAGGTACTTGGTACTTATAAATATTTTTTTTGACTTTCTGAAAAGGTCTCAGTGACACTTATGAAGACCCTACGTTTTCACATTTTTTTCAATGAATTCCAAGTCGTATATTTATTGGTACCTGACGATATATGTCGATTTTTATGATCGGACTTAGAATTAAAAATTCAAAATATGAGGTACTTGGTACTTATAAATATTTTTTTTGACTTTCTGAAAAGGTCTCAGTGACACTTATGAAGACCCTACGTTTTCACATTTTTTTCAATGAATTCCAAGTCGTATATTTATTGGTACCTGACGATATATGTCGATTTTTATGATCAGACTTAGAATTAAAAATTCAAAATATGAGGTACTTGGTACTTATAAATTTTTTTTTGACTTTCTGAAAAGGTCTCAGTGACACTTATGAAGACCCTACGTTTTCACATTTTTTTCAATGAATTCCAAGTCTAATATTTATTGGTACCTGACTAACCTGACGATATATGTCGATTTTTATGATCAGACTTAGAATTAAAAATTCAAAATATGAGGTACTTGGTACTTATAAATATTTTTTTTGACTTTCTGAAAAGGTCTCAGTGACACTTATGAAGACCCTACGTTTTCACATTTTTTTCAATGAATTCCAAGTCGTATATTTATTGGTACCTGACGATATATGTCGATTTTTATGATCAGACTTAGAATTAAAAATTCAAAATATGAGGTACTTGGTACTTATAAATATTTTTTTTGACTTTCTGAAAAGGTCTCAGTGACACTTATGAAGACCCTACGTTTTCACATTTTTTTCAATGAATTCCAAGTCTAATATTTATTGGTACCTGACTAACCTGACGATATATGTCGATTTTTATGATCAGACTTAGAATTAAAAATTCAAAATATGAGGTACTTGGTACTTATAAATATTTTTTTTGACTTTCTGAAAAGGTCTCAGTGACACTTATGAAGACCCTACGTTTTCACATTTTTTTCAATGAATTCCAAGTCTAATATTTATTGGTACCTGACTAACCTGACGATATATGTCGATTTTTATGATCAGACTTAGAATTAAAAATTCAAAATATGAGGTACTTGGTACTTATAAATATTTTTTTTGACTTTCTGAAAAGGTCTCAGTGACACTTATGAAGACCCTACGTTTTCACATTTTTTTCAATGAATTCCAAGTCGTATATTTATTGGTACCTGACGATATATGTCGATTTTTATGATCGGACTTAGAATTAAAAATTCAAAATATGAGGTACTTGGTACTTATAAATATTTTTTTTTTGACTTTCTGAAAAGGTCTCAGTGACACTTATGAAGACCCTACGTTTTCACATTTTTTTCAATGAATTCCAAGTCGTATATTTATTGGTACCTGACGATATATGTCGATTTTTATGATCAGACTTAGAATTAAAAATTCAAAATATGAGGTACTTGGTACTTATAAATATTTTTTTTGACTTTCTGAAAAGGTCTCAGTGACACTTATAAAGACCCTACGTTTTCACATTTTTTTCAATGAATTCCAAGTCGTATATTTATTGGTACCTGACGATATATGTCGATTTTTATGATCAGACTTAGAATTAAAAATTCAAAATATGAGGTACTTGGTACTTATAAATATTTTTTTTGACTTTCTGAAAAGGTCTCAGTGACACTTATGAAGACCCTACGTTTTCACATTTTTTTCAATGAATTCCAAGTCTAATATTTATTGGTACCTGACTAACCTGACGATATATGTCGATTTTTATGATCAGACTTAGAATTAAAAATTCAAAATATGAGGTACTTGGTACTTTTTTGACTTTCTGAAAAGGTCTCAGTGACACTTATGAAGACCCTACGTTTTCACATTTTTTTCAATGAATTCCAAGTCGTATATTTATTGGTACCTGACGATATATGTCGATTTTTATGATCAGACTTAGAATTAAAAATTCAAAATATGAGGTACTTGGTACTTATAAATATTTTTTTTGACTTTCTGAAAAGGTCTCAGTGACACTTATGAAGACCCTACGTTTTCACATTTTTTTCAATGAATTCCAAGTCGTATATTTATTGGTACCTGACGATATATGTCGATTTTTATGATCAGACAGAATTAAAAATTCAAAATATGAGGTACTTGGTACTTATAAATATTTTTTTTGACTTTCTGAAAAGGTCTCAGTGACACTTATGAAGACCCTACGTTTTCACATTTTTTTCAATGAATTCCAAGTCGTATATTTATTGGTACCTGACGATATATGTCGATTTTTATGATCAGACTTAGAATTAAAAATTCAAAATATGAGGTACTTGGTACTTATAAATATTTTTTTTGACTTTCTGAAAAGGTCTCAGTGACACTTATGAAGACCCTACGTTTTCACATTTTTTTCAATGAATTCCAAGTCTAATATTTATTGGTACCTGACTAACCTGACGATATATGTCGATTTTTATGATCAGACTTAGAATTAAAAATTCAAAATATGAGGTACTTGGTACTTATAAATATTTTTTTTGACTTTCTGAAAAGGTCTCAGTGACACTTATGAAGACCCTACGTTTTCACATTTTTTTCAATGAATTCCAAGTCGTATATTTATTGGTACCTGACGATATATGTCGATTTTTATGATCGGACTTAGAATTAAAAATTCAAAATATGAGGTACTTGGTACTTATAAATATTTTTTTTGACTTTCTGAAAAGGTCTCAGTGACACTTATGAAGACCCTACGTTTTCACATTTTTTTCAATGAATTCCAAGTCGTATATTTATTGGTACCTGACGATATATGTCGATTTTTATGATCAGACTTAGAATTAAAAATTCAAAATATGAGGTACTTGGTACTTATAAATATTTTTTTTGACTTTCTGAAAAGGTCTCAGTGACACTTATGAAGACCCTACGTTTTCACATTTTTTTCAATGAATTCCAAGTCTAATATTTATTGGTACCTGACTAACCTGACGATATATGTCGATTTTTATGATCAGACTTAGAATTAAAAATTCAAAATATGAGGTACTTGGTACTTATAAATATTTTTTTTGACTTTCTGAAAAGGTCTCAGTGACACTTATGAAGACCCTACGTTTTCACATTTTTTTCAATGAATTCCAAGTCGTATATTTATTGGTACCTGACGATATATGTCGATTTTTATGATCGGACTTAGAATTAAAAATTCAAAATATGAGGTACTTGGTACTTATAAATATTATTTTTGACTTTCTGAAAAGGTCTCAGTGACACTTATGAAGACCCTACGTTTTCACATTTTTTTCAATGAATTCCAAGTCGTATATTTATTGGTACCTGACGATATATGTCGATTTTTATGATCAGACTTAGAATTAAAAATTCAAAATATGAGGTACTTGGTACTTATAAATATTTTTTTTGACTTTCTGAAAAGGTCTCAGTGACACTTATGAAGACCCTACGTTTTCACATTTTTTTCAATGAATTCCAAGTCTAATATTTATTGGTACCTGACTAACCTGACGATATATGTCGATTTTTATGATCAGACTTAGAATTAAAAATTCAAAATATGAGGTACTTGGTACTTTTTTGACTTTCTGAAAAGGTCTCAGTGACACTTATGAAGACCCTACGTTTTCACATTTTTTTCAATGAATTCCAAGTCGTATATTTATTGGTACCTGACGATATATGTCGATTTTTATGATCAGACTTAGAATTAAAAATTCAAAATATGAGGTACTTGGTACTTATAAATATTTTTTTTGACTTTCTGAAAAGGTCTCAGTGACACTTATGAAGACCCTACGTTTTCACATTTTTTTCAATGAATTCCAAGTCGTATATTTATTGGTACCTGACGATATATGTCGATTTTTATGATCAGACTTAGAATTAAAAATTCAAAATATGAGGTACTTGGTACTTATAAATATTTTTTTTGACTTTCTGAAAAGGTCTCAGTGACACTTATGAAGACCCTACGTTTTCACATTTTTTTCAATGAATTCCAAGTCGTATATTTATTGGTACCTGACGATATATGTCGATTTTTATGATCAGACTTAGAATTAAAAATTCAAAATATGAGGTACTTGGTACTTATAAATATTTTTTTTGACTTTCTGAAAAGGTCTCAGTGACACTTATGAAGACCCTACGTTTTCACATTTTTTTCAATGAATTCCAAGTCTAATATTTATTGGTACCTGACTAACCTGACGATATATGTCGATTTTTATGATCAGACTTAGAATTAAAAATTCAAAATATGAGGTACTTGGTACTTATAAATATTTTTTTTGACTTTCTGAAAAGGTCTCAGTGACACTTATGAAGACCCTACGTTTTCACATTTTTTTCAATGAATTCCAAGTCGTATATTTATTGGTACCTGACGATATATGTCGATTTTTATGATCGGACTTAGAATTAAAAATTCAAAATATGAGGTACTTGGTACTTATAAATATTTTTTTTGACTTTCTGAAAAGGTCTCAGTGACACTTATGAAGACCCTACGTTTTCACATTTTTTTCAATGAATTCCAAGTCGTATATTTATTGGTACCTGACGATATATGTCGATTTTTATGATCGGACTTAGAATTAAAAATTCAAAATATGAGGTACTTGGTACTTATAAATATTTTTTTTGACTTTCTGAAAAGGTCTCAGTGACACTTATGAAGACCCTACGTTTTCACATTTTTTTCAATGAATTCCAAGTCGTATATTTATTGGTACCTGACGATATATGTCGATTTTTATGATCAGACTTAGAATTAAAAATTCAAAATATGAGGTACTTGGTACTTATAAATATTTTTTTTGACTTTCTGAAAAGGTCTCAGTGACACTTATGAAGACCCTACGTTTTCACATTTTTTTCAATGAATTCCAAGTCTAATATTTATTGGTACCTGACGATATATGTCGATTTTTATGATCAGACTTAGAATTAAAAATTCAAAATATGAGGTACTTGGTACTTATAAATATTTTTTTTGACTTTCTGAAAAGGTCTCAGTGACACTTATGAAGACCCTACGTTTTCACATTTTTTTCAATGAATTCCAAGTCTAATATTTATTGGTACCTGACTAACCTGACGATATATGTCGATTTTTATGATCAGACTTAGAATTAAAAATTCAAAATATGAGGTACTTGGTACTTATAAATATTTTTTTTGACTTTCTGAAAAGGTCTCAGTGACACTTATGAAGACCCTACGTTTTCACATTTTTTTCAATGAATTCCAAGTCGTATATTTATTGGTACCTGACGATATATGTCGATTTTTATGATCGGACTTAGAATTAAAAATTCAAAATATGAGGTACTTGGTACTTATAAATATTTTTTTTTTGACTTTCTGAAAAGGTCTCAGTGACACTTATGAAGACCCTACGTTTTCACATTTTTTTCAATGAATTCCAAGTCGTATATTTATTGGTACCTGACGATATATGTCGATTTTTATGATCAGACTTAGAATTAAAAATTCAAAATATGAGGTACTTGGTACTTATAAATATTTTTTTTGACTTTCTGAAAAGGTCTCAGTGACACTTATAAAGACCCTACGTTTTCACATTTTTTTCAATGAATTCCAAGTCGTATATTTATTGGTACCTGACGATATATGTCGATTTTTATGATCAGACTTAGAATTAAAAATTCAAAATATGAGGTACTTGGTACTTATAAATATTTTTTTTGACTTTCTGAAAAGGTCTCAGTGACACTTATGAAGACCCTACGTTTTCACATTTTTTTCAATGAATTCCAAGTCTAATATTTATTGGTACCTGACTAACCTGACGATATATGTCGATTTTTATGATCAGACTTAGAATTAAAAATTCAAAATATGAGGTACTTGGTACTTATAAATATTTTTTTTGACTTTCTGAAAAGGTCTCAGTGACACTTATGAAGACCCTACGTTTTCACATTTTTTTCAATGAATTCCAAGTCGTATATTTATTGGTACCTGACGATATATGTCGATTTTTATGATCAGACTTAGAATTAAAAATTCAAAATATGAGGTACTTGGTACTTATAAATATTATTTTTGACTTTCTGAAAAGGTCTCAGTGACACTTATGAAGACCCTACGTTTTCACATTTTTTTCAATGAATTCCAAGTCGTATATTTATTGGTACCTGACGATATATGTCGATTTTTATGATCAGACTTAGAATTAAAAATTCAAAATATGAGGTACTTGGTACTTATAAATATTTTTTTTGATTTTCTGAAAAGGTCTCAGTGACACTTATGAAGACCCTACGTTTTCACATTTTTTTCAATGAATTCCAAGTCGTATATTTATTGGTACCTGACGATATATGTCGATTTTTATGATCAGACTTAGAATTAAAAATTCAAAATATGAGGTACTTGGTACTTATAAATATTTTTTTTGACTTTCTGAAAAGGTCTCAGTGACACTTATGAAGACCCTACGTTTTCACATTTTTTTCAATGAATTCCAAGTCGTATATTTATTGGTACCTGACGATATATGTCGATTTTTATGATCAGACTTAGAATTAAAAATTCAAAATATGAGGTACTTGGTACTTATAAATATTATTTTTGACTTTCTGAAAAGGTCTCAGTGACACTTATGAAGACCCTACGTTTTCACATTTTTTTCAATGAATTCCAAGTCGTATATTTATTGGTACCTGACGATATATGTCGATTTTTATGATCGGACTTAGAATTAAAAATTCAAAATATGAGGTACTTGGTACTTATAAATATTTTTTTTGATTTTCTGAAAAGGTCTCAGTGACACTTATGAAGACCCTACGTTTTCACATTTTTTTCAATGAATTCCAAGTCGTATATTTATTGGTACCTGACGATATATGTCGATTTTTATGATCAGACTTAGAATTAAAAATTCAAAATATGAGGTACTTGGTACTTATAAATATTTTTTTTGACTTTCTGAAAAGGTCTCAGTGACACTTATGAAGACCCTACGTTTTCACATTTTTTTCAATGAATTCCAAGTCTAATATTTATTGGTACCTGACTAACCTGACGATATATGTCGATTTTTATGATCAGACTTAGAATTAAAAATTCAAAATATGAGGTACTTGGTACTTTTTTGACTTTCTGAAAAGGTCTCAGTGACACTTATGAAGACCCTACGTTTTCACATTTTTTTCAATGAATTCCAAGTCGTATATTTATTGGTACCTGACGATATATGTCGATTTTTATGATCAGACTTAGAATTAAAAATTCAAAATATGAGGTACTTGGTACTTATAAATATTTTTTTTGACTTTCTGAAAAGGTCTCAGTGACACTTATGAAGACCCTACGTTTTCACATTTTTTTCAATGAATTCCAAGTCGTATATTTATTGGTACCTGACGATATATGTCGATTTTTATGATCAGACTTAGAATTAAAAATTCAAAATATGAGGTACTTGGTACTTATAAATATTTTTTTTGACTTTCTGAAAAGGTCTCAGTGACACTTATGAAGACCCTACGTTTTCACATTTTTTTCAATGAATTCCAAGTCTAATATTTATTGGTACCTGACTAACCTGACGATATATGTCGATTTTTATGATCAGACTTAGAATTAAAAATTCAAAATATGAGGTACTTGGTACTTTTTTGACTTTCTGAAAAGGTCTCAGTGACACTTATGAAGACCCTACGTTTTCACATTTTTTTCAATGAATTCCAAGTCGTATATTTATTGGTACCTGACGATATATGTCGATTTTTATGATCAGACTTAGAATTAAAAATTCAAAATATGAGGTACTTGGTACTTATAAATATTTTTTTTGACTTTCTGAAAAGGTCTCAGTGACACTTATGAAGACCCTACGTTTTCACATTTTTTTCAATGAATTCCAAGTCGTATATTTATTGGTACCTGACGATATATGTCGATTTTTATGATCAGACTTAGAATTAAAAATTCAAAATATGAGGTACTTGGTACTTATAAATATTTTTTTTGACTTTCTGAAAAGGTCTCAGATTCAGATTCAGATTCAGATAATATTTATTCCGTATAGATCAACATATGTACAGAAATAATCTTTGGAATAGGTCACTGTAATACAGCTATATCTCAATATAACTATAATACAGCTTACTAAATTTAAAATACATTTAAAATACAGTTCACACAATTTTACACAAAAAATATTCATGCACGTCATAGAACATTTTGTCGTAGAATATTAATTCCAATTCCTTCTTAAACACTTGATAACTATCAATGCTTTTGATTCTATCGGGAAGATGATTGAAAATTCTAGGGATCATGATGTGAGGGGACTGCGCAGTCAGCAACAGTCTGTTTGGTTTGACAAATAAGTCTTGCTCCGCTATAGGTTTATTTCGAGTACTGCGATTCTTGTGCACCTTGCTTTCAGAATTTTTGAGGAACAATTCAGGATACTTTTTGTAAAATTTAACACATTCAAAGGCGTACACAGAGAAGGTTGGCAGGATCTTAAATTCTTCAAAAAGTGGTCGGCAAGACTCGACAGGTGTCAATGCCTTCCAGTATCTTTTACCTGCCATCGCACGGATAACTCTCTTTTGAGCAATGAAAACCTTTTCCAACATAGGCGACCCACCCCAAATTACAATTGAGTATAGTAAGTGACTTTGAACATGGGCGAAATATACATCTCTTAGCAATTTAGTTTGAATGCGCTGCCTTAATTTAACAAAAAGGTACGTGGTACTTCTCAGTTTCGCTACAACCTGATCGCATTGGGTGCTCCAGTTCATTGTATCAGAGAGCATTACACCAAGTATTTTTGCTTGATTTACCACTTCAATTTCAGCGTCGTTAATTCTGATTACAGGCGGTTCCAATTTACTAGTTTGAGCAGTATGCATTTGCAGCACCTGAGTTTTCTTTTCGTTCAATCTTAAGCGGTTATTACTGGCAAAATCTATCATTTTGTCATTAGCCACAGCAGTTTTTTCGTTCAAGGCTTTGTAGTTTCCAGCCTTTACAATAAAAGATGAATCATCTGCGAACAAGATAAGAGCGGCGACAATGATTTTTAAGGGCATATCATTACCGTAGGAGGAATAGCCAAAAGGGCCCAATACTGTTCCTTGTGGTACGCCAATCGAAACATTTTCCATTGTTGACTCAAATAATTTTTGCTCGCCATTTTCACCCACACCAAAAAGTTGAACAAGTTGTTTTCTATCAGTAAGAAAGGACTTTAACCAAAGGAGGGATACATCATCAATTCCAAATTTTTTCAGTTTTGCAAGCAGTATTTCGGGAACGACACACCCAAAGGCATTAGAAAAGTCATACAGAATCACATTGATTTTTTCTCTATTTTCCAACGAATCGTAGATTTCGGACACTAACTTAAAAAGTGCAGTCACTGTGCTCCTGCCTTTTCGAAAACCGTGCTGCTCGTCCGCAAGGAGATTGTTTTCAGCGAAATAGCTTTCAATTCTATTTAGGAAACATTTCTCAAATACTTTTGCTACAGAAGATGTTAAGGCTATTGGGCGATAACTACTAGCATCGGATTTCTCACCCTTCTTTTTGTACAATGGCTTGATTACAGTTAATTTTAGCACTTCCGGGAATTTACCAGTGCGAAACGACTCATTCACCATAAATGCCACAGGGAACACTATATAACCAGAAATCTTTTTCAACGTATCCATAGATAATCCATCCCAGCTAGATGATTTCTTTGACGGGAATAACTTCAAAATTTTTTCTATTTCAAATGGGGTAACGTCAGGCTGAGCAGTAAATTTTATTCCATTTGAAACAATACTCTCAGTACAGAGTTCAATTTCATCACTACTAAGATTTACCTGAGGTTCAACAAATTTTTTATTTAAAAAGTTGCAAATTTTCTGTAAATCCTTTTCCATTTCACCATCAATTTCAATTTGCTTAATATCATTTTCGTGTTTATCTTGGTTCAAGTTGCAAGTTTCGTTAATAATTTTCCAGGCCATACCAGTCTTATTAGAGGCTTTTAACATTTTCTGGTCATTGTGAGTTCGGACTGCATCATTTATGAGAAAGCCAACGTACTTTTGTTTACTTTTATATTTGAATTTAAGACTTCTTAATCTGTCACAGTTAGGATCATTCCTTTTCAGTGTAGATATTTGGGCACCCAAGAGCCTTAATTCTTCCTTTTGCTTACGAAGAAACTCAGAATCGGCATTATTTTTCCTATTTACTCTAATTAATATTTTCTCCTTTGGGAAACTCATTTCAAAGTACATAGTAAGCTTATCCATGAATTTACAGCACATATCATCAATATCATCACTTTCATAAACTTCGGTCCAACTTTCTGTACTTAAGAGGTGGAAAAATTCAGTCCAGTTACTGTCAGAGAATCTCCTGATAATTTTGTAATAATCTCTATCGAGTTCAATTGGAATTTGAAAATTAACAGACACCATTCTATGGTCGCTAAAAAATACATCACTGACAAAAGAAGTATGCGAGCACTTTAAGGAACTAAATACATGATCAATCAAAGTTGCTGATGTGTTTGTAACCCGGGTAGCTTCGATTCCATTTACCAGTGACATTTCATAGCCATCCATTAAGTTCAGTAATTTCATTTTATCAGCATTGTCTGAGTTAAGATCAACATTCAAATCACCAACTAGTAACATCTCTTTCTCTGGACTTATAAACTTCTCAATAAGATTTTCCAAATTTTCAATGAAGAACTCAATATCTCTGTTTTCAGGATTACTCGGTCGGTACACCGTCAAAAGCGTAATAATTCGATTTGCAACCTTCAATTCAACTCCACAAGTTTCGAATCTAAATTCAATAGAAGTTGGAAATAGTTTCTTGCAATTAAATTTGAGGCCTTTTTTGACTAAAATTAGCACTCCCCCTCTTTCTCTTATCTTACGGCCAAAGAAAGTAACAGTTTTATAATTAGTTATGCTAAAATGTTTGACTTCCTTAGAACAGAGCCAATGCTCATTTATTACAATGATTGAGGGCTTTTCGCGCAAATTAGTTATATAATTTTCGAAATTCGCTAATTTTTCTGCAGATTTAACGCCTTGGATATTTAAAAGAGCGATTTTCAAATTTTCAACTTTACTTTGACCATTCTTTTTTACGCGATCTTGTGGAGAGACTTGCTGATTGTGTTTTTTGAGCTCTTTCTGTAATTAATCGTTACGGACTTGGAAGGCGATGGTGCTGCAATCTTCGGAGACGGTTTGGTTGAAGCGCGCAGCGTACTGGTGCGAGTAGCAGCTACTTTCTGCAGTGAACGTTTCCTGCCCTCAGGATGTGACTCACGTAATTGTTCAGTCAACGCATCGATGCTGCGTCTCACTCCGGCCATCTGGTCATTCATGAAACTTGTCAGGTCGACTGTTTCTGGTGCCTCTGGGGCCGCAATTAAGACTGGGTGCTCGGGCGAAGAAGAAATTAGGACCTCCTTTGCAAGACTTCTCTCAGTTCCACTCACCATAACAGTGGAAGGTTGTCGGGGGGGATTTTGAGATAAAACAGGTAGGGGCAGCGGGGGTAGGCTACCCCCACCGACAGAGCCTTCCCGAAGCAATGCGCTTTCACGCTCGAGGTTAGCAAAGAATGCAGTCAGTTTACGGTCATGAGCGTCCCTCCATCCAGTCCCTCTCGTCTGTGACACAGCCCCACCAGGTAGCTTATTGGGCTCCAGACTGCAAGTGCGTACCTCATCAGGATTGGTAGTCTGATTTAAATTTTTATCACCTTTATTAGCTGGCGATGAGGTGGGGCTAGGCGCACGGGAGGGCACCCCAGCTTTTTTACAGGTCTCCGGTGTGCACCTAGCTTGTCCACCTGTTCCTGCTGTGACTTTGGCAGATTCTGATGGGGCACTGCCTTGCCCGGGGAAAGCTGCGGGCCTTGCCACATGTTGATCGCTGCTGATTAAGTGGCACGGCAGCGCAGCTGAAACAAAAGAACATTTTTGTGAGTTTATTTGCTTATTATCCTCAGGGACGAATGTCGAGATTCCTGGTGACGAACAACGCTCAGTAGCCGGCTCCTCGATGCTCTGTCGGGTCTGCTGTATTTCCGATCTCATACTACTCAAAGTGACGTTTAGGCGATCGAGCAGCGTTTCCTCGTCACCTCCCAGTGTTGCATTAGACGAAGAGCCGCTCTCAAGCATATCCGAAACGGGCAGTGTCCTTTGCTTCTTTGTTGCTTTACCTACGACAAAGCTCTTCGACTTGTGCGTCCACGACCCAGCAGTTCTCCAGGTCCTGTTTGTCGGAGATGAAGGGGCGCGCTGCAACTCTTCCCTCCGAGGAAGGTAGTGCACTACCAGAGTAACGTCATCATCTGCGAAGATCTCTCTCAGCTTTTGTTTTGTGAATTTCCATGGAATGCCATCCAATCCAGCTCCCAATTTAGTTATGGCAATTTTCTGAAGTTTTTGTTCCCTCATTTTGTCACGCAAAGCAGTAAGAGCAGCCACCTCATTTCTGTAAAACCTTCCCGGGTTTTTGTGCTTCTTGTCACCTGTTCTCTCTTTGGATGCAACGTGCCAAATCGCTCGATCCCCCTCTATGCTTTGCATGACGATACTGCCGATGCGAATATTTGAGCCCGGCGCGTTGATGGCGCCAAACTTGTCAATCAAGGCCTTCGCCGCACCCTTGGTATTTTTCAGGTTAGCTCCGACTAGGTGGGCGACAACATCCTCTTCCGCTTCAGCGATGTCCATACATTTATACTCAAACTTAACCTTGCCTTGGTACTCAGGAGATCTCCTCTGCCGAATTATTCTTCTGAAGTCCCTAAGCATGGCCCTGTCTTCATCGGTCCAATCTTTTCTCTCAGCCGCAGGAGCTGTGTGTCCGAGATGGTCAGCAGATTTCGGCTGCTCACCGTTTTTCGCTACCGCGCGCAGTTGTTTGCCGTTCTCCTTGTTGTCATTCATTTTCACGATGTTTCGCTTCGTCTTTTGAGTCGCTGCATTTTTGTTGACGCTGTTTGTTTTGACTGGCACGCATCCGCTTGCACCTGCCGCTGAACTGGGTCGCGCAAATTTGCTGACGCTGTGTTCGATTGCAGCAGATAATTTTTGCACCGAAGCGTCGGACGTGTCACTCAGTTTCAAAAATTTGAGAATTTCGTTCAATAAATCTCTGACTTCACCCTGTGTTGCAAGAAGCTGGGCGAGCTCGCTCTCTTGAGAAACAGCCAGTCCCTGCGAGGCAGACCTGATACATTTCTTGGCGTCCATCTTCACTGACCTTTAGAAAATCTTGATTGCTTCCAAAAATATCGGGCCACAGAAGTCACACTATTCAGGCAGTCACGAGACAATGTCCAAATTGTGCACCAAAATTGCAGGAAAGCAGCGAAACGTTCGCTACTTTTTTCTGCCGCGCGAGCGGTGTGCCGGCACGTCCACTCGCTGCGGCTGCTCAACTCCAACTCCTGCGGCTCTCAGTGACACTTATGAAGACCCTACGTTTTCACATTTTTTTCAATGAATTCCAAGTCGTATATTTATTGGTACCTGACGATATATGTCGATATTTATGATCAGACTTAGAATTAAAAATTCAAAATATGAGGTACTTGGTACTTATAAATATTTTTTTTGACTTTCTGAAAAGGTCTCAGTGACACTTATGAAGACCCTACGTTTTCACATTTTTTTCAATGAATTCCAAGTCTAATATTTATTGGTACCTGACTAACCTGACGATATATGTCGATTTTTATGATCAGACTTAGAATTAAAAATTCAAAATATAAGGTACTTGGTACTTTTTTGACTTTCTGAAAAGGTCTCAGTGACACTTATGAAGACCCTACGTTTTCACATTTTTTTCAATGAATTCCAAGTCGTATATTTATTGGTACCTGACGATATATGTCGATTTTTATGATCAGACTTAGAATTAAAAATTCAAAATATGAGGTACTTGGTACTTATAAATATTATTTTTGACTTTCTGAAAAGGTCTCAGTGACACTTATGAAGACCCTACGTTTTCACATTTTTTTCAATGAATTCCAAGTCGTATATTTATTGGTACCTGACGATATATGTCGATTTTTATGATCAGACTTAGAATTAAAAATTCAAAATATGAGGTACTTGGTACTTATAAATATTTTTTTTGATTTTCTGAAAAGGTCTCAGTGACACTTATGAAGACCCTACGTTTTCACATTTTTTTCAATGAATTCCAAGTCGTATATTTATTGGTACCTGACGATATATGTCGATTTTTATGATCAGACTTAGAATTAAAAATTCAAAATATGAGGTACTTGGTACTTATAAATATTTTTTTTGACTTTCTGAAAAGGTCTCAGTGACACTTATGAAGACCCTACGTTTTCACATTTTTTTCAATGAATTCCAAGTCTAATATTTATTGGTACCTGACTAACCTGACGATATATGTCGATTTTTATGATCAGACTTAGAATTAAAAATTCAAAATATGAGGTACTTGGTACTTTTTTGACTTTCTGAAAAGGTCTCAGTGACACTTATGAAGACCCTACGTTTTCACATTTTTTTCAATGAATTCCAAGTCGTATATTTATTGGTACCTGACGATATATGTCGATTTTTATGATCAGACTTAGAATTAAAAATTCAAAATATGAGGTACTTGGTACTTATAAATATTTTTTTTGACTTTCTGAAAAGGTCTCAGTGACACTTATGAAGACCCTACGTTTTCACATTTTTTTCAATGAATTCCAAGTCGTATATTTATTGGTACCTGACGATATATGTCGATTTTTATGATCAGACTTAGAATTAAAAATTCAAAATATGAGGTACTTGGTACTTATAAATATTTTTTTTGACTTTCTGAAAAGGTCTCAGTGACACTTATGAAGACCCTACGTTTTCACATTTTTTTCAATGAATTCCAAGTCGTATATTTATTGGTACCTGTTGATATATGTCGATTTTTATGATCAGACTTAGAATTAAAAATTCAAAATATGAGGTACTTGGTACTTATAAATATTTTTTTTGACTTTCTGAAAAGGTCTCAGTGACACTTATGAAGACCCTACGTTTTCACATTTTTTTCAATGAATTCCAAGTCTAATATTTATTGGTACCTGACTAACCTGACGATATATGTCGATTTTTATGATCAGACTTAGAATTAAAAATTCAAAATATGAGGTACTTGGTACTTATAAATATTTTTTTTGACTTTCTGAAAAGGTCTCAGTGACACTTATGAAGACCCTACGTTTTCACATTTTTTTCAATGAATTCCAAGTCGTATATTTATTGGTACCTGACGATATATGTCGATTTTTATGATCAGACTTAGAATTAAAAATTCAAAATATGAGGTACTTGGTACTTATAAATATTTTTTTTGACTTTCTGAAAAGGTCTCAGTGACACTTATGAAGACCCTACGTTTTCACATTTTTTTCAATGAATTCCAAGTCTAATATTTATTGGTACCTGACTAACCTGACGATATATGTCGATTTTTATGATCAGACTTAGAATTAAAAATTCAAAATATGAGGTACTTGGTACTTATAAATATTATTTTTGACTTTCTGAAAAGGTCTCAGTGACACTTATGAAGACCCTACGTTTTCACATTTTTTTCAATGAATTCCAAGTCGTATATTTATTGGTACCTGACGATATATGTCGATTTTTATGATCGGACTTAGAATTAAAAATTCAAAATATGAGGTACTTGGTACTTATAAATATTTTTTTTGACTTTCTGAAAAGGTCTCAGTGACACTTATGAAGACCCTACGTTTTCACATTTTTTTCAATGAATTCCAAGTCGTATATTTATTGGTACCTGACGATATATGTCGATTTTTATGATCGGACTTAGAATTAAAAATTCAAAATATGAGGTACTTGGTACTTATAAATATTTTTTTTGACTTTCTGAAAAGGTCTCAGTGACACTTATGAAGACCCTACGTTTTCACATTTTTTTCAATGAATTCCAAGTCGTATATTTATTGGTACCTGACGATATATGTCGATTTTTATGATCAGACTTAGAATTAAAAATTCAAAATATGAGGTACTTGGTACTTATAAATATTTTTTTTGACTTTCTGAAAAGGTCTCAGTGACACTTATGAAGACCCTACGTTTTCACATTTTTTTCAATGAATTCCAAGTCTAATATTTATTGGTACCTGACTAACCTGACGATATATGTCGATTTTTATGATCAGACTTAGAATTAAAAATTCAAAATATGAGGTACTTGGTACTTATAAATATTTTTTTTGACTTTCTGAAAAGGTCTCAGTGACACTTATGAAGACCCTACGTTTTCACATTTTTTTCAATGAATTCCAAGTCGTATATTTATTGGTACCTGACGATATATGTCGATTTTTATGATCAGACTTAGAATTAAAAATTCAAAATATGAGGTACTTGGTACTTATAAATATTTTTTTTGACTTTCTGAAAAGGTCTCAGTGACACTTATGAACCCCCCGTTTTCACATTTTTTTCAATGAATTCCAAGTCGTATATTTATTGGTACCTGACGATATATGTCGATTTTTATGATCGGACTTAGAATTAAAAATTCAAAATATGAGGTACTTGGTACTTATAAATATTTTTTTTGACTTTCTGAAAAGGTCTCAGTGACACTTATGAAGACCCTACGTTTTCACATTTTTTTCAATGAATTCCAAGTCGTATATTTATTGGTACCTGACGATATATGTCGATTTTTATGATCAGACTTAGAATTAAAAATTCAAAATATGAGGTACTTGGTACTTATAAATATTTTTTTTGACTTTCTGAAAAGGTCTCAGTGACACTTATGAAGACCCTACGTTTTCACATTTTTTTCAATGAATTCCAAGTCGTATATTTATTGGTACCTGACGATATATGTCGATTTTTATGATCAGACTTAGAATTAAAAATTCAAAATATGAGGTACTTGGTACTTATAAATATTTTTTTTGACTTTCTGAAAAGGTCTCAGTGACACTTATGAAGACCCTACGTTTTCACATTTTTTTCAATGAATTCCAAGTCTAATATTTATTGGTACCTGACTAACCTGACGATATATGTCGATTTTTATGATCAGACTTAGAATTAAAAATTCAAAATATGAGGTACTTGGTACTTATAAATATTTTTTTTGACTTTCTGAAAAGGTCTCAGTGACACTTATGAAGACCCTACGTTTTCACATTTTTTTCAATGAATTCCGAGTCGTATATTTATTGGTACCTGACGATATATGTCGATTTTTATGATCGGACTTAGAATTAAAAATTCAAAATATGAGGTACTTGGTACTTATAAATATTTTTTTTGACTTTCTGAAAAGGTCTCAGTGACACTTATGAAGACCCTACGTTTTCACATTTTTTTCAATGAATTCCAAGTCGTATATTTATTGGTACCTGACGATATATGTCGATTTTTATGATCAGACTTAGAATTAAAAATTCAAAATATGAGGTACTTGGTACTTATAAATATTTTTTTTGACTTTCTGAAAAGGTCTCAGTGACACTTATGAAGACCCTACGTTTTCACATTTTTTTCAATGAATTCCAAGTCGTATATTTATTGGTACCTGACGATATATGTCGATTTTTATGATCAGACTTAGAATTAAAAATTCAAAATATGAGGTACTTGGTACTTATAAATATTTTTTTTGACTTTCTGAAAAGGTCTCAGTGACACTTATGAAGACCCTACGTTTTCACATTTTTTTCAATGAATTCCAAGTCGTATATTTATTGGTACCTGACGATATATGTCGATTTTTATGATCAGACTTAGAATTAAAAATTCAAAATATGAGGTACTTGGTACTTATAAATATTTTTTTTGACTTTCTGAAAAGGTCTCAGTGACACTTATGAAGACCCTACGTTTTCACATTTTTTTCAATGAATTCCAAGTCTAATATTTATTGGTACCTGACTAACCTGACGATATATGTCGATTTTTATGATCAGACTTAGAATTAAAAATTCAAAATATGAGGTACTTGGTACTTATAAATATTATTTTTGACTTTCTGAAAAGGTCTCAGTGACACTTATGAAGACCCTACGTTTTCACATTTTTTTCAATGAATTCCAAGTCGTATATTTATTGGTACCTGACGATATATGTCGATTTTTATGATCAGACTTAGAATTAAAAATTCAAAATATGAGGTACTTGGTACTTATAAATATTTTTTTTGACTTTCTGAAAAGGTCTCAGTGACACTTATGAAGACCCTACGTTTTCACATTTTTTTCAATGAATTCCAAGTCTAATATTTATTGGTACCTGACTAACCTGACGATATATGTCGATTTTTATGATCAGACTTAGAATTAAAAATTCAAAATATGAGGTACTTGGTACTTATAAATATTTTTTTTGACTTTCTGAAAAGGTCTCAGTGACACTTATGAAGACCCTACGTTTTCACATTTTTTTCAATGAATTCCAAGTCGTATATTTATTGGTACCTGACGATATATGTCGATTTTTATGATCAGACTTAGAATTAAAAATTCAAAATATGAGGTACTTGGTACTTATAAATATTTTTTTTGACTTTCTGAAAAGGTCTCAGTGACACTTATGAACCCCCCGTTTTCACATTTTTTTCAATGAATTCCAAGTCGTATATTTATTGGTACCTGACGATATATGTCGATTTTTATGATCGGACTTAGAATTAAAAATTCAAAATATGAGGTACTTGGTACTTATAAATATTTTTTTTGACTTTCTGAAAAGGTCTCAGTGACACTTATGAAGACCCTACGTTTTCACATTTTTTTCAATGAATTCCAAGTCGTATATTTATTGGTACCTGACGATATATGTCGATTTTTATGATCAGACTTAGAATTAAAAATTCAAAATATGAGGTACTTGGTACTTATAAATATTTTTTTTGACTTTCTGAAAAGGTCTCAGTGACACTTATGAAGACCCTACGTTTTCACATTTTTTTCAATGAATTCCAAGTCGTATATTTATTGGTACCTGACGATATATGTCGATTTTTATGATCAGACTTAGAATTAAAAATTCAAAATATGAGGTACTTGGTACTTATAAATATTTTTTTTGACTTTCTGAAAAGGTCTCAGTGACACTTATGAAGACCCTACGTTTTCACATTTTTTTCAATGAATTCCAAGTCGTATATTTATTGGTACCTGACGATATATGTCGATTTTTATGATCAGACTTAGAATTAAAAATTCAAAATATGAGGTACTTGGTACTTATAAATATTTTTTTTGACTTTCTGAAAAGGTCTCAGTGACACTTATGAAGACCCTACGTTTTCACATTTTTTTCAATGAATTCCAAGTCTAATATTTATTGGTACCTGACTAACCTGACGATATATGTCGATTTTTATGATCAGACTTAGAATTAAAAATTCAAAATATGAGGTACTTGGTACTTATAAATATTATTTTTGACTTTCTGAAAAGGTCTCAGTGACACTTATGAAGACCCTACGTTTTCACATTTTTTTCAATGAATTCCAAGTCGTATATTTATTGGTACCTGACGATATATGTCGATTTTTATGATCAGACTTAGAATTAAAAATTCAAAATATGAGGTACTTGGTACTTATAAATATTTTTTTTGACTTTCTGAAAAGGTCTCAGTGACACTTATGAAGACCCTACGTTTTCACATTTTTTTCAATGAATTCCAAGTCTAATATTTATTGGTACCTGACTAACCTGACGATATATGTCGATTTTTATGATCAGACTTAGAATTAAAAATTCAAAATATGAGGTACTTGGTACTTATAAATATTTTTTTTGACTTTCTGAAAAGGTCTCAGTGACACTTATGAAGACCCTACGTTTTCACATTTTTTTCAATGAATTCCAAGTCGTATATTTATTGGTACCTGACGATATATGTCGATTTTTATGATCAGACTTAGAATTAAAAATTCAAAATATGAGGTACTTGGTACTTATAAATATTTTTTTTGACTTTCTGAAAAGGTCTCAGTGACACTTATGAACCCCCCGTTTTCACATTTTTTTCAATGAATTCCAAGTCGTATATTTATTGGTACCTGACGATATATGTCGATTTTTATGATCGGACTTAGAATTAAAAATTCAAAATATGAGGTACTTGGTACTTATAAATATTTTTTTTGACTTTCTGAAAAGGTCTCAGTGACACTTATGAAGACCCTACGTTTTCACATTTTTTTCAATGAATTCCAAGTCGTATATTTATTGGTACCTGACGATATATGTCGATTTTTATGATCAGACTTAGAATTAAAAATTCAAAATATGAGGTACTTGGTACTTATAAATATTTTTTTTGACTTTCTGAAAAGGTCTCAGTGACACTTATGAAGACCCTACGTTTTCACATTTTTTTCAATGAATTCCAAGTCGTATATTTATTGGTACCTGACGATATATGTCGATTTTTATGATCAGACTTAGAATTAAAAATTCAAAATATGAGGTACTTGGTACTTATAAATATTTTTTTTGACTTTCTGAAAAGGTCTCAGTGACACTTATGAAGACCCTACGTTTTCACATTTTTTTCAATGAATTCCAAGTCTAATATTTATTGGTACCTGACTAACCTGACGATATATGTCGATTTTTATGATCAGACTTAGAATTAAAAATTCAAAATATGAGGTACTTGGTACTTATAAATATTTTTTTTGACTTTCTGAAAAGGTCTCAGTGACACTTATGAAGACCCTACGTTTTCACATTTTTTTCAATGAATTCCGAGTCGTATATTTATTGGTACCTGACGATATATGTCGATTTTTATGATCGGACTTAGAATTAAAAATTCAAAATATGAGGTACTTGGTACTTATAAATATTTTTTTTGACTTTCTGAAAAGGTCTCAGTGACACTTATGAAGACCCTACGTTTTCACATTTTTTTCAATGAATTCCAAGTCGTATATTTATTGGTACCTGACGATATATGTCGATTTTTATGATCAGACTTAGAATTAAAAATTCAAAATATGAGGTACTTGGTACTTATAAATATTTTTTTTGACTTTCTGAAAAGGTCTCAGTGACACTTATGAAGACCCTACGTTTTCACATTTTTTTCAATGAATTCCAAGTCGTATATTTATTGGTACCTGACGATATATGTCGATTTTTATGATCAGACTTAGAATTAAAAATTCAAAATATGAGGTACTTGGTACTTATAAATATTTTTTTTGACTTTCTGAAAAGGTCTCAGTGACACTTATGAAGACCCTACGTTTTCACATTTTTTTCAATGAATTCCAAGTCGTATATTTATTGGTACCTGACGATATATGTCGATTTTTATGATCAGACTTAGAATTAAAAATTCAAAATATGAGGTACTTGGTACTTATAAATATTTTTTTTGACTTTCTGAAAAGGTCTCAGTGACACTTATGAAGACCCTACGTTTTCACATTTTTTTCAATGAATTCCAAGTCTAATATTTATTGGTACCTGACTAACCTGACGATATATGTCGATTTTTATGATCAGACTTAGAATTAAAAATTCAAAATATGAGGTACTTGGTACTTATAAATATTATTTTTGACTTTCTGAAAAGGTCTCAGTGACACTTATGAAGACCCTACGTTTTCACATTTTTTTCAATGAATTCCAAGTCGTATATTTATTGGTACCTGACGATATATGTCGATTTTTATGATCGGACTTAGAATTAAAAATTCAAAATATGAGGTACTTGGTACTTATAAATATTTTTTTTGACTTTCTGAAAAGGTCTCAGTGACACTTATGAAGACCCTACGTTTTCACATTTTTTTCAATGAATTCCAAGTCGTATATTTATTGGTACCTGACGATATATGTCGATTTTTATGATCGGACTTAGAATTAAAAATTCAAAATATGAGGTACTTGGTACTTATAAATATTTTTTTTGACTTTCTGAAAAGGTCTCAGTGACACTTATGAAGACCCTACGTTTTCACATTTTTTTCAATGAATTCCAAGTCGTATATTTATTGGTACCTGACGATATATGTCGATTTTTATGATCAGACTTAGAATTAAAAATTCAAAATATGAGGTACTTGGTACTTATAAATTTTTTTTTGACTTTCTGAAAAGGTCTCAGTGACACTTATGAAGACCCTACGTTTTCACATTTTTTTCAATGAATTCCAAGTCTAATATTTATTGGTACCTGACTAACCTGACGATATATGTCGATTTTTATGATCAGACTTAGAATTAAAAATTCAAAATATGAGGTACTTGGTACTTATAAATATTTTTTTTGACTTTCTGAAAAGGTCTCAGTGACACTTATGAAGACCCTACGTTTTCACATTTTTTTCAATGAATTCCAAGTCGTATATTTATTGGTACCTGACGATATATGTCGATTTTTATGATCAGACTTAGAATTAAAAATTCAAAATATGAGGTACTTGGTACTTATAAATATTTTTTTTGACTTTCTGAAAAGGTCTCAGTGACACTTATGAAGACCCTACGTTTTCACATTTTTTTCAATGAATTCCAAGTCTAATATTTATTGGTACCTGACTAACCTGACGATATATGTCGATTTTTATGATCAGACTTAGAATTAAAAATTCAAAATATGAGGTACTTGGTACTTATAAATATTTTTTTTGACTTTCTGAAAAGGTCTCAGTGACACTTATGAAGACCCTACGTTTTCACATTTTTTTCAATGAATTCCAAGTCTAATATTTATTGGTACCTGACTAACCTGACGATATATGTCGATTTTTATGATCAGACTTAGAATTAAAAATTCAAAATATGAGGTACTTGGTACTTATAAATATTTTTTTTGACTTTCTGAAAAGGTCTCAGTGACACTTATGAAGACCCTACGTTTTCACATTTTTTTCAATGAATTCCAAGTCGTATATTTATTGGTACCTGACGATATATGTCGATTTTTATGATCGGACTTAGAATTAAAAATTCAAAATATGAGGTACTTGGTACTTATAAATATTTTTTTTTTGACTTTCTGAAAAGGTCTCAGTGACACTTATGAAGACCCTACGTTTTCACATTTTTTTCAATGAATTCCAAGTCGTATATTTATTGGTACCTGACGATATATGTCGATTTTTATGATCAGACTTAGAATTAAAAATTCAAAATATGAGGTACTTGGTACTTATAAATATTTTTTTTGACTTTCTGAAAAGGTCTCAGTGACACTTATAAAGACCCTACGTTTTCACATTTTTTTCAATGAATTCCAAGTCGTATATTTATTGGTACCTGACGATATATGTCGATTTTTATGATCAGACTTAGAATTAAAAATTCAAAATATGAGGTACTTGGTACTTATAAATATTTTTTTTGACTTTCTGAAAAGGTCTCAGTGACACTTATGAAGACCCTACGTTTTCACATTTTTTTCAATGAATTCCAAGTCTAATATTTATTGGTACCTGACTAACCTGACGATATATGTCGATTTTTATGATCAGACTTAGAATTAAAAATTCAAAATATGAGGTACTTGGTACTTTTTTGACTTTCTGAAAAGGTCTCAGTGACACTTATGAAGACCCTACGTTTTCACATTTTTTTCAATGAATTCCAAGTCGTATATTTATTGGTACCTGACGATATATGTCGATTTTTATGATCAGACTTAGAATTAAAAATTCAAAATATGAGGTACTTGGTACTTATAAATATTTTTTTTGACTTTCTGAAAAGGTCTCAGTGACACTTATGAAGACCCTACGTTTTCACATTTTTTTCAATGAATTCCAAGTCGTATATTTATTGGTACCTGACGATATATGTCGATTTTTATGATCAGACAGAATTAAAAATTCAAAATATGAGGTACTTGGTACTTATAAATATTTTTTTTGACTTTCTGAAAAGGTCTCAGTGACACTTATGAAGACCCTACGTTTTCACATTTTTTTCAATGAATTCCAAGTCGTATATTTATTGGTACCTGACGATATATGTCGATTTTTATGATCAGACTTAGAATTAAAAATTCAAAATATGAGGTACTTGGTACTTATAAATATTTTTTTTGACTTTCTGAAAAGGTCTCAGTGACACTTATGAAGACCCTACGTTTTCACATTTTTTTCAATGAATTCCAAGTCTAATATTTATTGGTACCTGACTAACCTGACGATATATGTCGATTTTTATGATCAGACTTAGAATTAAAAATTCAAAATATGAGGTACTTGGTACTTATAAATATTTTTTTTGACTTTCTGAAAAGGTCTCAGTGACACTTATGAAGACCCTACGTTTTCACATTTTTTTCAATGAATTCCAAGTCGTATATTTATTGGTACCTGACGATATATGTCGATTTTTATGATCGGACTTAGAATTAAAAATTCAAAATATGAGGTACTTGGTACTTATAAATATTTTTTTTGACTTTCTGAAAAGGTCTCAGTGACACTTATGAAGACCCTACGTTTTCACATTTTTTTCAATGAATTCCAAGTCGTATATTTATTGGTACCTGACGATATATGTCGATTTTTATGATCAGACTTAGAATTAAAAATTCAAAATATGAGGTACTTGGTACTTATAAATATTTTTTTTGACTTTCTGAAAAGGTCTCAGTGACACTTATGAAGACCCTACGTTTTCACATTTTTTTCAATGAATTCCAAGTCTAATATTTATTGGTACCTGACTAACCTGACGATATATGTCGATTTTTATGATCAGACTTAGAATTAAAAATTCAAAATATGAGGTACTTGGTACTTATAAATATTTTTTTTGACTTTCTGAAAAGGTCTCAGTGACACTTATGAAGACCCTACGTTTTCACATTTTTTTCAATGAATTCCAAGTCGTATATTTATTGGTACCTGACGATATATGTCGATTTTTATGATCGGACTTAGAATTAAAAATTCAAAATATGAGGTACTTGGTACTTATAAATATTATTTTTGACTTTCTGAAAAGGTCTCAGTGACACTTATGAAGACCCTACGTTTTCACATTTTTTTCAATGAATTCCAAGTCGTATATTTATTGGTACCTGACGATATATGTCGATTTTTATGATCAGACTTAGAATTAAAAATTCAAAATATGAGGTACTTGGTACTTATAAATATTTTTTTTGACTTTCTGAAAAGGTCTCAGTGACACTTATGAAGACCCTACGTTTTCACATTTTTTTCAATGAATTCCAAGTCTAATATTTATTGGTACCTGACTAACCTGACGATATATGTCGATTTTTATGATCAGACTTAGAATTAAAAATTCAAAATATGAGGTACTTGGTACTTTTTTGACTTTCTGAAAAGGTCTCAGTGACACTTATGAAGACCCTACGTTTTCACATTTTTTTCAATGAATTCCAAGTCGTATATTTATTGGTACCTGACGATATATGTCGATTTTTATGATCAGACTTAGAATTAAAAATTCAAAATATGAGGTACTTGGTACTTATAAATATTTTTTTTGACTTTCTGAAAAGGTCTCAGTGACACTTATGAAGACCCTACGTTTTCACATTTTTTTCAATGAATTCCAAGTCGTATATTTATTGGTACCTGACGATATATGTCGATTTTTATGATCAGACTTAGAATTAAAAATTCAAAATATGAGGTACTTGGTACTTATAAATATTTTTTTTGACTTTCTGAAAAGGTCTCAGTGACACTTATGAAGACCCTACGTTTTCACATTTTTTTCAATGAATTCCAAGTCGTATATTTATTGGTACCTGACGATATATGTCGATTTTTATGATCAGACTTAGAATTAAAAATTCAAAATATGAGGTACTTGGTACTTATAAATATTTTTTTTGACTTTCTGAAAAGGTCTCAGTGACACTTATGAAGACCCTACGTTTTCACATTTTTTTCAATGAATTCCAAGTCTAATATTTATTGGTACCTGACTAACCTGACGATATATGTCGATTTTTATGATCAGACTTAGAATTAAAAATTCAAAATATGAGGTACTTGGTACTTATAAATATTTTTTTTGACTTTCTGAAAAGGTCTCAGTGACACTTATGAAGACCCTACGTTTTCACATTTTTTTCAATGAATTCCAAGTCGTATATTTATTGGTACCTGACGATATATGTCGATTTTTATGATCGGACTTAGAATTAAAAATTCAAAATATGAGGTACTTGGTACTTATAAATATTTTTTTTGACTTTCTGAAAAGGTCTCAGTGACACTTATGAAGACCCTACGTTTTCACATTTTTTTCAATGAATTCCAAGTCGTATATTTATTGGTACCTGACGATATATGTCGATTTTTATGATCGGACTTAGAATTAAAAATTCAAAATATGAGGTACTTGGTACTTATAAATATTTTTTTTGACTTTCTGAAAAGGTCTCAGTGACACTTATGAAGACCCTACGTTTTCACATTTTTTTCAATGAATTCCAAGTCGTATATTTATTGGTACCTGACGATATATGTCGATTTTTATGATCAGACTTAGAATTAAAAATTCAAAATATGAGGTACTTGGTACTTATAAATATTTTTTTTGACTTTCTGAAAAGGTCTCAGTGACACTTATGAAGACCCTACGTTTTCACATTTTTTTCAATGAATTCCAAGTCTAATATTTATTGGTACCTGACTAACCTGACGATATATGTCGATTTTTATGATCAGACTTAGAATTAAAAATTCAAAATATGAGGTACTTGGTACTTATAAATATTTTTTTTGACTTTCTGAAAAGGTCTCAGTGACACTTATGAAGACCCTACGTTTTCACATTTTTTTCAATGAATTCCAAGTCTAATATTTATTGGTACCTGACTAACCTGACGATATATGTCGATTTTTATGATCAGACTTAGAATTAAAAATTCAAAATATGAGGTACTTGGTACTTATAAATATTTTTTTTGACTTTCTGAAAAGGTCTCAGTGACACTTATGAAGACCCTACGTTTTCACATTTTTTTCAATGAATTCCAAGTCGTATATTTATTGGTACCTGACGATATATGTCGATTTTTATGATCGGACTTAGAATTAAAAATTCAAAATATGAGGTACTTGGTACTTATAAATATTTTTTTTTTGACTTTCTGAAAAGGTCTCAGTGACACTTATGAAGACCCTACGTTTTCACATTTTTTTCAATGAATTCCAAGTCGTATATTTATTGGTACCTGACGATATATGTCGATTTTTATGATCAGACTTAGAATTAAAAATTCAAAATATGAGGTACTTGGTACTTATAAATATTTTTTTTGACTTTCTGAAAAGGTCTCAGTGACACTTATAAAGACCCTACGTTTTCACATTTTTTTCAATGAATTCCAAGTCGTATATTTATTGGTACCTGACGATATATGTCGATTTTTATGATCAGACTTAGAATTAAAAATTCAAAATATGAGGTACTTGGTACTTATAAATATTTTTTTTGACTTTCTGAAAAGGTCTCAGTGACACTTATGAAGACCCTACGTTTTCACATTTTTTTCAATGAATTCCAAGTCTAATATTTATTGGTACCTGACTAACCTGACGATATATGTCGATTTTTATGATCAGACTTAGAATTAAAAATTCAAAATATGAGGTACTTGGTACTTATAAATATTTTTTTTGACTTTCTGAAAAGGTCTCAGTGACACTTATGAAGACCCTACGTTTTCACATTTTTTTCAATGAATTCCAAGTCGTATATTTATTGGTACCTGACGATATATGTCGATTTTTATGATCAGACTTAGAATTAAAAATTCAAAATATGAGGTACTTGGTACTTATAAATATTATTTTTGACTTTCTGAAAAGGTCTCAGTGACACTTATGAAGACCCTACGTTTTCACATTTTTTTCAATGAATTCCAAGTCGTATATTTATTGGTACCTGACGATATATGTCGATTTTTATGATCAGACTTAGAATTAAAAATTCAAAATATGAGGTACTTGGTACTTATAAATATTTTTTTTGATTTTCTGAAAAGGTCTCAGTGACACTTATGAAGACCCTACGTTTTCACATTTTTTTCAATGAATTCCAAGTCGTATATTTATTGGTACCTGACGATATATGTCGATTTTTATGATCAGACTTAGAATTAAAAATTCAAAATATGAGGTACTTGGTACTTATAAATATTTTTTTTGACTTTCTGAAAAGGTCTCAGTGACACTTATGAAGACCCTACGTTTTCACATTTTTTTCAATGAATTCCAAGTCGTATATTTATTGGTACCTGACGATATATGTCGATTTTTATGATCAGACTTAGAATTAAAAATTCAAAATATGAGGTACTTGGTACTTATAAATATTATTTTTGACTTTCTGAAAAGGTCTCAGTGACACTTATGAAGACCCTACGTTTTCACATTTTTTTCAATGAATTCCAAGTCGTATATTTATTGGTACCTGACGATATATGTCGATTTTTATGATCGGACTTAGAATTAAAAATTCAAAATATGAGGTACTTGGTACTTATAAATATTTTTTTTGATTTTCTGAAAAGGTCTCAGTGACACTTATGAAGACCCTACGTTTTCACATTTTTTTCAATGAATTCCAAGTCGTATATTTATTGGTACCTGACGATATATGTCGATTTTTATGATCAGACTTAGAATTAAAAATTCAAAATATGAGGTACTTGGTACTTATAAATATTTTTTTTGACTTTCTGAAAAGGTCTCAGTGACACTTATGAAGACCCTACGTTTTCACATTTTTTTCAATGAATTCCAAGTCTAATATTTATTGGTACCTGACTAACCTGACGATATATGTCGATTTTTATGATCAGACTTAGAATTAAAAATTCAAAATATGAGGTACTTGGTACTTTTTTGACTTTCTGAAAAGGTCTCAGTGACACTTATGAAGACCCTACGTTTTCACATTTTTTTCAATGAATTCCAAGTCGTATATTTATTGGTACCTGACGATATATGTCGATTTTTATGATCAGACTTAGAATTAAAAATTCAAAATATGAGGTACTTGGTACTTATAAATATTTTTTTTGACTTTCTGAAAAGGTCTCAGTGACACTTATGAAGACCCTACGTTTTCACATTTTTTTCAATGAATTCCAAGTCGTATATTTATTGGTACCTGACGATATATGTCGATTTTTATGATCAGACTTAGAATTAAAAATTCAAAATATGAGGTACTTGGTACTTATAAATATTTTTTTTGACTTTCTGAAAAGGTCTCAGTGACACTTATGAAGACCCTACGTTTTCACATTTTTTTCAATGAATTCCAAGTCTAATATTTATTGGTACCTGACTAACCTGACGATATATGTCGATTTTTATGATCAGACTTAGAATTAAAAATTCAAAATATGAGGTACTTGGTACTTTTTTGACTTTCTGAAAAGGTCTCAGTGACACTTATGAAGACCCTACGTTTTCACATTTTTTTCAATGAATTCCAAGTCGTATATTTATTGGTACCTGACGATATATGTCGATTTTTATGATCAGACTTAGAATTAAAAATTCAAAATATGAGGTACTTGGTACTTATAAATATTTTTTTTGACTTTCTGAAAAGGTCTCAGTGACACTTATGAAGACCCTACGTTTTCACATTTTTTTCAATGAATTCCAAGTCGTATATTTATTGGTACCTGACGATATATGTCGATTTTTATGATCAGACTTAGAATTAAAAATTCAAAATATGAGGTACTTGGTACTTATAAATATTTTTTTTGACTTTCTGAAAAGGTCTCAGATTCAGATTCAGATTCAGATAATATTTATTCCGTATAGATCAACATATGTACAGAAATAATCTTTGGAATAGGTCACTGTAATACAGCTATATCTCAATATAACTATAATACAGCTTACTAAATTTAAAATACATTTAAAATACAGTTCACACAATTTTACACAAAAAATATTCATGCACGTCATAGAACATTTTGTCGTAGAATATTAATTCCAATTCCTTCTTAAACACTTGATAACTATCAATGCTTTTGATTCTATCGGGAAGATGATTGAAAATTCTAGGGATCATGATGTGAGGGGACTGCGCAGTCAGCAACAGTCTGTTTGGTTTGACAAATAAGTCTTGCTCCGCTATAGGTTTATTTCGAGTACTGCGATTCTTGTGCACCTTGCTTTCAGAATTTTTGAGGAACAATTCAGGATACTTTTTGTAAAATTTAACACATTCAAAGGCGTACACAGAGAAGGTTGGCAGGATCTTAAATTCTTCAAAAAGTGGTCGGCAAGACTCGACAGGTGTCAATGCCTTCCAGTATCTTTTACCTGCCATCGCACGGATAACTCTCTTTTGAGCAATGAAAACCTTTTCCAACATAGGCGACCCACCCCAAATTACAATTGAGTATAGTAAGTGACTTTGAACATGGGCGAAATATACATCTCTTAGCAATTTAGTTTGAATGCGCTGCCTTAATTTAACAAAAAGGTACGTGGTACTTCTCAGTTTCGCTACAACCTGATCGCATTGGGTGCTCCAGTTCATTGTATCAGAGAGCATTACACCAAGTATTTTTGCTTGATTTACCACTTCAATTTCAGCGTCGTTAATTCTGATTACAGGCGGTTCCAATTTACTAGTTTGAGCAGTATGCATTTGCAGCACCTGAGTTTTCTTTTCGTTCAATCTTAAGCGGTTATTACTGGCAAAATCTATCATTTTGTCATTAGCCACAGCAGTTTTTTCGTTCAAGGCTTTGTAGTTTCCAGCCTTTACAATAAAAGATGAATCATCTGCGAACAAGATAAGAGCGGCGACAATGATTTTTAAGGGCATATCATTACCGTAGGAGGAATAGCCAAAAGGGCCCAATACTGTTCCTTGTGGTACGCCAATCGAAACATTTTCCATTGTTGACTCAAATAATTTTTGCTCGCCATTTTCACCCACACCAAAAAGTTGAACAAGTTGTTTTCTATCAGTAAGAAAGGACTTTAACCAAAGGAGGGATACATCATCAATTCCAAATTTTTTCAGTTTTGCAAGCAGTATTTCGGGAACGACACACCCAAAGGCATTAGAAAAGTCATACAGAATCACATTGATTTTTTCTCTATTTTCCAACGAATCGTAGATTTCGGACACTAACTTAAAAAGTGCAGTCACTGTGCTCCTGCCTTTTCGAAAACCGTGCTGCTCGTCCGCAAGGAGATTGTTTTCAGCGAAATAGCTTTCAATTCTATTTAGGAAACATTTCTCAAATACTTTTGCTACAGAAGATGTTAAGGCTATTGGGCGATAACTACTAGCATCGGATTTCTCACCCTTCTTTTTGTACAATGGCTTGATTACAGTTAATTTTAGCACTTCCGGGAATTTACCAGTGCGAAACGACTCATTCACCATAAATGCCACAGGGAACACTATATAACCAGAAATCTTTTTCAACGTATCCATAGATAATCCATCCCAGCTAGATGATTTCTTTGACGGGAATAACTTCAAAATTTTTTCTATTTCAAATGGGGTAACGTCAGGCTGAGCAGTAAATTTTATTCCATTTGAAACAATACTCTCAGTACAGAGTTCAATTTCATCACTACTAAGATTTACCTGAGGTTCAACAAATTTTTTATTTAAAAAGTTGCAAATTTTCTGTAAATCCTTTTCCATTTCACCATCAATTTCAATTTGCTTAATATCATTTTCGTGTTTATCTTGGTTCAAGTTGCAAGTTTCGTTAATAATTTTCCAGGCCATACCAGTCTTATTAGAGGCTTTTAACATTTTCTGGTCATTGTGAGTTCGGACTGCATCATTTATGAGAAAGCCAACGTACTTTTGTTTACTTTTATATTTGAATTTAAGACTTCTTAATCTGTCACAGTTAGGATCATTCCTTTTCAGTGTAGATATTTGGGCACCCAAGAGCCTTAATTCTTCCTTTTGCTTACGAAGAAACTCAGAATCGGCATTATTTTTCCTATTTACTCTAATTAATATTTTCTCCTTTGGGAAACTCATTTCAAAGTACATAGTAAGCTTATCCATGAATTTACAGCACATATCATCAATATCATCACTTTCATAAACTTCGGTCCAACTTTCTGTACTTAAGAGGTGGAAAAATTCAGTCCAGTTACTGTCAGAGAATCTCCTGATAATTTTGTAATAATCTCTATCGAGTTCAATTGGAATTTGAAAATTAACAGACACCATTCTATGGTCGCTAAAAAATACATCACTGACAAAAGAAGTATGCGAGCACTTTAAGGAACTAAATACATGATCAATCAAAGTTGCTGATGTGTTTGTAACCCGGGTAGCTTCGATTCCATTTACCAGTGACATTTCATAGCCATCCATTAAGTTCAGTAATTTCATTTTATCAGCATTGTCTGAGTTAAGATCAACATTCAAATCACCAACTAGTAACATCTCTTTCTCTGGACTTATAAACTTCTCAATAAGATTTTCCAAATTTTCAATGAAGAACTCAATATCTCTGTTTTCAGGATTACTCGGTCGGTACACCGTCAAAAGCGTAATAATTCGATTTGCAACCTTCAATTCAACTCCACAAGTTTCGAATCTAAATTCAATAGAAGTTGGAAATAGTTTCTTGCAATTAAATTTGAGGCCTTTTTTGACTAAAATTAGCACTCCCCCTCTTTCTCTTATCTTACGGCCAAAGAAAGTAACAGTTTTATAATTAGTTATGCTAAAATGTTTGACTTCCTTAGAACAGAGCCAATGCTCATTTATTACAATGATTGAGGGCTTTTCGCGCAAATTAGTTATATAATTTTCGAAATTCGCTAATTTTTCTGCAGATTTAACGCCTTGGATATTTAAAAGAGCGATTTTCAAATTTTCAACTTTACTTTGACCATTCTTTTTTACGCGATCTTGTGGAGAGACTTGCTGATTGTGTTTTTTGAGCTCTTTCTGTAATTAATCGTTACGGACTTGGAAGGCGATGGTGCTGCAATCTTCGGAGACGGTTTGGTTGAAGCGCGCAGCGTACTGGTGCGAGTAGCAGCTACTTTCTGCAGTGAACGTTTCCTGCCCTCAGGATGTGACTCACGTAATTGTTCAGTCAACGCATCGATGCTGCGTCTCACTCCGGCCATCTGGTCATTCATGAAACTTGTCAGGTCGACTGTTTCTGGTGCCTCTGGGGCCGCAATTAAGACTGGGTGCTCGGGCGAAGAAGAAATTAGGACCTCCTTTGCAAGACTTCTCTCAGTTCCACTCACCATAACAGTGGAAGGTTGTCGGGGGGGATTTTGAGATAAAACAGGTAGGGGCAGCGGGGGTAGGCTACCCCCACCGACAGAGCCTTCCCGAAGCAATGCGCTTTCACGCTCGAGGTTAGCAAAGAATGCAGTCAGTTTACGGTCATGAGCGTCCCTCCATCCAGTCCCTCTCGTCTGTGACACAGCCCCACCAGGTAGCTTATTGGGCTCCAGACTGCAAGTGCGTACCTCATCAGGATTGGTAGTCTGATTTAAATTTTTATCACCTTTATTAGCTGGCGATGAGGTGGGGCTAGGCGCACGGGAGGGCACCCCAGCTTTTTTACAGGTCTCCGGTGTGCACCTAGCTTGTCCACCTGTTCCTGCTGTGACTTTGGCAGATTCTGATGGGGCACTGCCTTGCCCGGGGAAAGCTGCGGGCCTTGCCACATGTTGATCGCTGCTGATTAAGTGGCACGGCAGCGCAGCTGAAACAAAAGAACATTTTTGTGAGTTTATTTGCTTATTATCCTCAGGGACGAATGTCGAGATTCCTGGTGACGAACAACGCTCAGTAGCCGGCTCCTCGATGCTCTGTCGGGTCTGCTGTATTTCCGATCTCATACTACTCAAAGTGACGTTTAGGCGATCGAGCAGCGTTTCCTCGTCACCTCCCAGTGTTGCATTAGACGAAGAGCCGCTCTCAAGCATATCCGAAACGGGCAGTGTCCTTTGCTTCTTTGTTGCTTTACCTACGACAAAGCTCTTCGACTTGTGCGTCCACGACCCAGCAGTTCTCCAGGTCCTGTTTGTCGGAGATGAAGGGGCGCGCTGCAACTCTTCCCTCCGAGGAAGGTAGTGCACTACCAGAGTAACGTCATCATCTGCGAAGATCTCTCTCAGCTTTTGTTTTGTGAATTTCCATGGAATGCCATCCAATCCAGCTCCCAATTTAGTTATGGCAATTTTCTGAAGTTTTTGTTCCCTCATTTTGTCACGCAAAGCAGTAAGAGCAGCCACCTCATTTCTGTAAAACCTTCCCGGGTTTTTGTGCTTCTTGTCACCTGTTCTCTCTTTGGATGCAACGTGCCAAATCGCTCGATCCCCCTCTATGCTTTGCATGACGATACTGCCGATGCGAATATTTGAGCCCGGCGCGTTGATGGCGCCAAACTTGTCAATCAAGGCCTTCGCCGCACCCTTGGTATTTTTCAGGTTAGCTCCGACTAGGTGGGCGACAACATCCTCTTCCGCTTCAGCGATGTCCATACATTTATACTCAAACTTAACCTTGCCTTGGTACTCAGGAGATCTCCTCTGCCGAATTATTCTTCTGAAGTCCCTAAGCATGGCCCTGTCTTCATCGGTCCAATCTTTTCTCTCAGCCGCAGGAGCTGTGTGTCCGAGATGGTCAGCAGATTTCGGCTGCTCACCGTTTTTCGCTACCGCGCGCAGTTGTTTGCCGTTCTCCTTGTTGTCATTCATTTTCACGATGTTTCGCTTCGTCTTTTGAGTCGCTGCATTTTTGTTGACGCTGTTTGTTTTGACTGGCACGCATCCGCTTGCACCTGCCGCTGAACTGGGTCGCGCAAATTTGCTGACGCTGTGTTCGATTGCAGCAGATAATTTTTGCACCGAAGCGTCGGACGTGTCACTCAGTTTCAAAAATTTGAGAATTTCGTTCAATAAATCTCTGACTTCACCCTGTGTTGCAAGAAGCTGGGCGAGCTCGCTCTCTTGAGAAACAGCCAGTCCCTGCGAGGCAGACCTGATACATTTCTTGGCGTCCATCTTCACTGACCTTTAGAAAATCTTGATTGCTTCCAAAAATATCGGGCCACAGAAGTCACACTATTCAGGCAGTCACGAGACAATGTCCAAATTGTGCACCAAAATTGCAGGAAAGCAGCGAAACGTTCGCTACTTTTTTCTGCCGCGCGAGCGGTGTGCCGGCACGTCCACTCGCTGCGGCTGCTCAACTCCAACTCCTGCGGCTCTCAGTGACACTTATGAAGACCCTACGTTTTCACATTTTTTTCAATGAATTCCAAGTCGTATATTTATTGGTACCTGACGATATATGTCGATATTTATGATCAGACTTAGAATTAAAAATTCAAAATATGAGGTACTTGGTACTTATAAATATTTTTTTTGACTTTCTGAAAAGGTCTCAGTGACACTTATGAAGACCCTACGTTTTCACATTTTTTTCAATGAATTCCAAGTCTAATATTTATTGGTACCTGACTAACCTGACGATATATGTCGATTTTTATGATCAGACTTAGAATTAAAAATTCAAAATATGAGGTACTTGGTACTTTTTTGACTTTCTGAAAAGGTCTCAGTGACACTTATGAAGACCCTACGTTTTCACATTTTTTTCAATGAATTCCAAGTCGTATATTTATTGGTACCTGACGATATATGTCGATTTTTATGATCAGACTTAGAATTAAAAATTCAAAATATGAGGTACTTGGTACTTATAAATATTATTTTTGACTTTCTGAAAAGGTCTCAGTGACACTTATGAAGACCCTACGTTTTCACATTTTTTTCAATGAATTCCAAGTCGTATATTTATTGGTACCTGACGATATATGTCGATTTTTATGATCAGACTTAGAATTAAAAATTCAAAATATGAGGTACTTGGTACTTATAAATATTTTTTTTGATTTTCTGAAAAGGTCTCAGTGACACTTATGAAGACCCTACGTTTTCACATTTTTTTCAATGAATTCCAAGTCGTATATTTATTGGTACCTGACGATATATGTCGATTTTTATGATCAGACTTAGAATTAAAAATTCAAAATATGAGGTACTTGGTACTTATAAATATTTTTTTTGACTTTCTGAAAAGGTCTCAGTGACACTTATGAAGACCCTACGTTTTCACATTTTTTTCAATGAATTCCAAGTCTAATATTTATTGGTACCTGACTAACCTGACGATATATGTCGATTTTTATGATCAGACTTAGAATTAAAAATTCAAAATATGAGGTACTTGGTACTTTTTTGACTTTCTGAAAAGGTCTCAGTGACACTTATGAAGACCCTACGTTTTCACATTTTTTTCAATGAATTCCAAGTCGTATATTTATTGGTACCTGACGATATATGTCGATTTTTATGATCAGACTTAGAATTAAAAATTCAAAATATGAGGTACTTGGTACTTATAAATATTTTTTTTGACTTTCTGAAAAGGTCTCAGTGACACTTATGAAGACCCTACGTTTTCACATTTTTTTCAATGAATTCCAAGTCGTATATTTATTGGTACCTGACGATATATGTCGATTTTTATGATCAGACTTAGAATTAAAAATTCAAAATATGAGGTACTTGGTACTTATAAATATTTTTTTTGACTTTCTGAAAAGGTCTCAGTGACACTTATGAAGACCCTACGTTTTCACATTTTTTTCAATGAATTCCAAGTCGTATATTTATTGGTACCTGACGATATATGTCGATTTTTATGATCAGACTTAGAATTAAAAATTCAAAATATGAGGTACTTGGTACTTATAAATATTTTTTTTGACTTTCTGAAAAGGTCTCAGTGACACTTATGAAGACCCTACGTTTTCACATTTTTTTCAATGAATTCCAAGTCGTATATTTATTGGTACCTGACGATATATGTCGATTTTTATGATCAGACTTAGAATTAAAAATTCAAAATATGAGGTACTTGGTACTTATAAATATTTTTTTTGACTTTCTGAAAAGGTCTCAGTGACACTTATGAAGACCCTACGTTTTCACATTTTTTTCAATGAATTCCAAGTCGTATATTTATTGGTACCTGACGATATATGTCGATTTTTATGATCAGACTTAGAATTAAAAATTCAAAATATGAGGTACTTGGTACTTATAAATATTTTTTTTGACTTTCTGAAAAGGTCTCAGTGACACTTATGAAGACCCTACGTTTTCACATTTTTTTCAATGAATTCCAAGTCTAATATTTATTGGTACCTGACTAACCTGACGATATATGTCGATTTTTATGATCAGACTTAGAATTAAAAATTCAAAATATGAGGTACTTGGTACTTATAAATATTATTTTTGACTTTCTGAAAAGGTCTCAGTGACACTTATGAAGACCCTACGTTTTCACATTTTTTTCAATGAATTCCAAGTCGTATATTTATTGGTACCTGACGATATATGTCGATTTTTATGATCGGACTTAGAATTAAAAATTCAAAATATGAGGTACTTGGTACTTATAAATATTTTTTTTGACTTTCTGAAAAGGTCTCAGTGACACTTATGAAGACCCTACGTTTTCACATTTTTTTCAATGAATTCCAAGTCGTATATTTATTGGTACCTGACGATATATGTCGATTTTTATGATCGGACTTAGAATTAAAAATTCAAAATATGAGGTACTTGGTACTTATAAATATTTTTTTTGACTTTCTGAAAAGGTCTCAGTGACACTTATGAAGACCCTACGTTTTCACATTTTTTTCAATGAATTCCAAGTCGTATATTTATTGGTACCTGACGATATATGTCGATTTTTATGATCAGACTTAGAATTAAAAATTCAAAATATGAGGTACTTGGTACTTATAAATATTTTTTTTGACTTTCTGAAAAGGTCTCAGTGACACTTATGAAGACCCTACGTTTTCACATTTTTTTCAATGAATTCCAAGTCTAATATTTATTGGTACCTGACTAACCTGACGATATATGTCGATTTTTATGATCAGACTTAGAATTAAAAATTCAAAATATGAGGTACTTGGTACTTATAAATATTTTTTTTGACTTTCTGAAAAGGTCTCAGTGACACTTATGAAGACCCTACGTTTTCACATTTTTTTCAATGAATTCCAAGTCGTATATTTATTGGTACCTGACGATATATGTCGATTTTTATGATCAGACTTAGAATTAAAAATTCAAAATATGAGGTACTTGGTACTTATAAATATTTTTTTTGACTTTCTGAAAAGGTCTCAGTGACACTTATGAACCCCCCGTTTTCACATTTTTTTCAATGAATTCCAAGTCGTATATTTATTGGTACCTGACGATATATGTCGATTTTTATGATCGGACTTAGAATTAAAAATTCAAAATATGAGGTACTTGGTACTTATAAATATTTTTTTTGACTTTCTGAAAAGGTCTCAGTGACACTTATGAAGACCCTACGTTTTCACATTTTTTTCAATGAATTCCAAGTCGTATATTTATTGGTACCTGACGATATATGTCGATTTTTATGATCAGACTTAGAATTAAAAATTCAAAATATGAGGTACTTGGTACTTATAAATATTTTTTTTGACTTTCTGAAAAGGTCTCAGTGACACTTATGAAGACCCTACGTTTTCACATTTTTTTCAATGAATTCCAAGTCGTATATTTATTGGTACCTGACGATATATGTCGATTTTTATGATCAGACTTAGAATTAAAAATTCAAAATATGAGGTACTTGGTACTTATAAATATTTTTTTTGACTTTCTGAAAAGGTCTCAGTGACACTTATGAAGACCCTACGTTTTCACATTTTTTTCAATGAATTCCAAGTCTAATATTTATTGGTACCTGACTAACCTGACGATATATGTCGATTTTTATGATCAGACTTAGAATTAAAAATTCAAAATATGAGGTACTTGGTACTTATAAATATTTTTTTTGACTTTCTGAAAAGGTCTCAGTGACACTTATGAAGACCCTACGTTTTCACATTTTTTTCAATGAATTCCGAGTCGTATATTTATTGGTACCTGACGATATATGTCGATTTTTATGATCGGACTTAGAATTAAAAATTCAAAATATGAGGTACTTGGTACTTATAAATATTTTTTTTGACTTTCTGAAAAGGTCTCAGTGACACTTATGAAGACCCTACGTTTTCACATTTTTTTCAATGAATTCCAAGTCTAATATTTATTGGTACCTGACTAACCTGACGATATATGTCGATTTTTATGATCAGACTTAGAATTAAAAATTCAAAATATGAGGTACTTGGTACTTATAAATATTATTTTTGACTTTCTGAAAAGGTCTCAGTGACACTTATGAAGACCCTACGTTTTCACATTTTTTTCAATGAATTCCAAGTCGTATATTTATTGGTACCTGACGATATATGTCGATTTTTATGATCGGACTTAGAATTAAAAATTCAAAATATGAGGTACTTGGTACTTATAAATATTTTTTTTGACTTTCTGAAAAGGTCTCAGTGACACTTATGAAGACCCTACGTTTTCACATTTTTTTCAATGAATTCCAAGTCGTATATTTATTGGTACCTGACGATATATGTCGATTTTTATGATCGGACTTAGAATTAAAAATTCAAAATATGAGGTACTTGGTACTTATAAATATTTTTTTTGACTTTCTGAAAAGGTCTCAGTGACACTTATGAAGACCCTACGTTTTCACATTTTTTTCAATGAATTCCAAGTCGTATATTTATTGGTACCTGACGATATATGTCGATTTTTATGATCAGACTTAGAATTAAAAATTCAAAATATGAGGTACTTGGTACTTATAAATATTTTTTTTGACTTTCTGAAAAGGTCTCAGTGACACTTATGAAGACCCTACGTTTTCACATTTTTTTCAATGAATTCCAAGTCTAATATTTATTGGTACCTGACTAACCTGACGATATATGTCGATTTTTATGATCAGACTTAGAATTAAAAATTCAAAATATGAGGTACTTGGTACTTATAAATATTTTTTTTGACTTTCTGAAAAGGTCTCAGTGACACTTATGAAGACCCTACGTTTTCACATTTTTTTCAATGAATTCCAAGTCGTATATTTATTGGTACCTGACGATATATGTCGATTTTTATGATCAGACTTAGAATTAAAAATTCAAAATATGAGGTACTTGGTACTTATAAATATTTTTTTTGACTTTCTGAAAAGGTCTCAGTGACACTTATGAACCCCCCGTTTTCACATTTTTTTCAATGAATTCCAAGTCGTATATTTATTGGTACCTGACGATATATGTCGATTTTTATGATCGGACTTAGAATTAAAAATTCAAAATATGAGGTACTTGGTACTTATAAATATTTTTTTTGACTTTCTGAAAAGGTCTCAGTGACACTTATGAAGACCCTACGTTTTCACATTTTTTTCAATGAATTCCAAGTCGTATATTTATTGGTACCTGACGATATATGTCGATTTTTATGATCAGACTTAGAATTAAAAATTCAAAATATGAGGTACTTGGTACTTATAAATATTTTTTTTGACTTTCTGAAAAGGTCTCAGTGACACTTATGAAGACCCTACGTTTTCACATTTTTTTCAATGAATTCCAAGTCGTATATTTATTGGTACCTGACGATATATGTCGATTTTTATGATCAGACTTAGAATTAAAAATTCAAAATATGAGGTACTTGGTACTTATAAATATTTTTTTTGACTTTCTGAAAAGGTCTCAGTGACACTTATGAAGACCCTACGTTTTCACATTTTTTTCAATGAATTCCAAGTCTAATATTTATTGGTACCTGACTAACCTGACGATATATGTCGATTTTTATGATCAGACTTAGAATTAAAAATTCAAAATATGAGGTACTTGGTACTTATAAATATTTTTTTTGACTTTCTGAAAAGGTCTCAGTGACACTTATGAAGACCCTACGTTTTCACATTTTTTTCAATGAATTCCGAGTCGTATATTTATTGGTACCTGACGATATATGTCGATTTTTATGATCGGACTTAGAATTAAAAATTCAAAATATGAGGTACTTGGTACTTATAAATATTTTTTTTGACTTTCTGAAAAGGTCTCAGTGACACTTATGAAGACCCTACGTTTTCACATTTTTTTCAATGAATTCCAAGTCGTATATTTATTGGTACCTGACGATATATGTCGATTTTTATGATCAGACTTAGAATTAAAAATTCAAAATATGAGGTACTTGGTACTTATAAATATTTTTTTTGACTTTCTGAAAAGGTCTCAGTGACACTTATGAAGACCCTACGTTTTCACATTTTTTTCAATGAATTCCAAGTCGTATATTTATTGGTACCTGACGATATATGTCGATTTTTATGATCAGACTTAGAATTAAAAATTCAAAATATGAGGTACTTGGTACTTATAAATATTTTTTTTGACTTTCTGAAAAGGTCTCAGTGACACTTATGAAGACCCTACGTTTTCACATTTTTTTCAATGAATTCCAAGTCGTATATTTATTGGTACCTGACGATATATGTCGATTTTTATGATCAGACTTAGAATTAAAAATTCAAAATATGAGGTACTTGGTACTTATAAATATTTTTTTTGACTTTCTGAAAAGGTCTCAGTGACACTTATGAAGACCCTACGTTTTCACATTTTTTTCAATGAATTCCAAGTCTAATATTTATTGGTACCTGACTAACCTGACGATATATGTCGATTTTTATGATCAGACTTAGAATTAAAAATTCAAAATATGAGGTACTTGGTACTTATAAATATTATTTTTGACTTTCTGAAAAGGTCTCAGTGACACTTATGAAGACCCTACGTTTTCACATTTTTTTCAATGAATTCCAAGTCGTATATTTATTGGTACCTGACGATATATGTCGATTTTTATGATCGGACTTAGAATTAAAAATTCAAAATATGAGGTACTTGGTACTTATAAATATTTTTTTTGACTTTCTGAAAAGGTCTCAGTGACACTTATGAAGACCCTACGTTTTCACATTTTTTTCAATGAATTCCAAGTCGTATATTTATTGGTACCTGACGATATATGTCGATTTTTATGATCGGACTTAGAATTAAAAATTCAAAATATGAGGTACTTGGTACTTATAAATATTTTTTTTGACTTTCTGAAAAGGTCTCAGTGACACTTATGAAGACCCTACGTTTTCACATTTTTTTCAATGAATTCCAAGTCGTATATTTATTGGTACCTGACGATATATGTCGATTTTTATGATCAGACTTAGAATTAAAAATTCAAAATATGAGGTACTTGGTACTTATAAATATTTTTTTTGACTTTCTGAAAAGGTCTCAGTGACACTTATGAAGACCCTACGTTTTCACATTTTTTTCAATGAATTCCAAGTCTAATATTTATTGGTACCTGACTAACCTGACGATATATGTCGATTTTTATGATCAGACTTAGAATTAAAAATTCAAAATATGAGGTACTTGGTACTTATAAATATTTTTTTTGACTTTCTGAAAAGGTCTCAGTGACACTTATGAAGACCCTACGTTTTCACATTTTTTTCAATGAATTCCAAGTCGTATATTTATTGGTACCTGACGATATATGTCGATTTTTATGATCAGACTTAGAATTAAAAATTCAAAATATGAGGTACTTGGTACTTATAAATATTTTTTTTGACTTTCTGAAAAGGTCTCAGTGACACTTATGAACCCCCCGTTTTCACATTTTTTTCAATGAATTCCAAGTCGTATATTTATTGGTACCTGACGATATATGTCGATTTTTATGATCGGACTTAGAATTAAAAATTCAAAATATGAGGTACTTGGTACTTATAAATATTTTTTTTGACTTTCTGAAAAGGTCTCAGTGACACTTATGAAGACCCTACGTTTTCACATTTTTTTCAATGAATTCCAAGTCGTATATTTATTGGTACCTGACGACTCACAGAAAAAAGTTAGGTCCGCAACAGCAATACTTTAGGTTTACTTTATGGATACTTTTAGTATTCAGGACGTATTCTCTTTCTTAAAAGTATACCTGTTTAACATGGGCCTTATGGGAGATGATTTTTATACCTGCTCGTCAAACTCGCTCCGTCTCGACCCTTCCCCTCTTTTGTTGGAGATCCCACCACTGTCTGCTAAAATGCAGCTTTTATAAATAAAGCTGCACTAAATTTAATAGAAATCTTTTCTGATCCTTATGTGATTCGTTATTTAATTACAATATCGTAATATTTAGTTGTTTTTAGACATAATTATGCATCAGCATATGAAAAATTGGAAATAAATTTTTTTATCACACTTTTTACATGACCAAATGGGAAGCTTCGTTGTGTGTATGCGTGTGCATTTGTGTCATTATTATATAAAAACCACTCTTTAAAATAATTGAGTACTTTTTTTTATTTTTTCAAATAAGAAGCAAATTTAAGAATTAAAGATACTCATACAAGCACAAATCTCTTACTTAGCTTAGAATTCTTAAAACATTCAAAATATTATTCAATATCTAAAATCTGTGTTAATTATGAATTATAAATGCGTCAAGTTAAGTACTATTTACAAGAAATATTTGATTAAAAATTAATTTTATGTAAAATATTTAACATCATTAATGTTATCATTAAACAGTCACTTAAATGAAGTTGAAAATTAAGCAATACGATCATCATTATTATTATTCTCATTACAACTAATTTTATATACAATAACTTTATTAATAATATTATTATTTTACATATTGCGAAACTCATTTGCATTCTGGGCTGTGGCCACTGGAATTACTAATAATATTATCAAACTTTATATGAATGAATGTTAGCCGCAACCCTATTGAAACTGCTTCAGGTAATAATCGTCGGGTATGTCGTAGGTAAAGCCTTTTCCTTCAGCCCTGTAAGGAAAAAATTTAAATTTAAAATTATGAATCATTTTTAATACACATACACGCAAATATAAATGATTTCAAAAATACCTTTTCTTTGCCACCCTCAAATTAGCAGAACATTTGTTGAAATTGTGCCCTTCTTTTAAATCTCTCTCCGTGAAGGGAATCTTCTCAGTTTTTCCAACGTGTTGCATGTAATCTATTGATAAAATAATAATTTTAAATAACAATTTTACTCTTCACTTAAACTTACATTTCATAGCTTGCACAGCCTCCTTCTCAACTGGACTTAAGCCTGTTGATCCAATTTTTCCTTTTCCATCGTAATTATGCTCCATAATAAATTGTTTTCCAAAGTATAAAATCATAAACAATTTCAATCCAGCTGCTAAAGGGTTTGTTTTCGTGTACTCATTTCTAGCCCTCTTTCTGTTTCTTCCTTCGGGATCCTGAGAATTTTCTGTTTCCTGCTCCTCTCCATCAATTTCATTATTCTCATCTCGTTCGCTAGATGTTGAACACTGTATTTTCTTGTTAGCTTCTTGTGCCTTCTGATATTCATGGATTTGCCGAGTTTTGCTCAGTACTAAACGTTGTATTTTTCTGCTACAAACTGTAGGGAAACCAGCAGCGATTTTCCACTGAAATCATGTAATTATAATTATTTTGCAATCAGTTTTTCCAAATTTCCAGATATGTACTTTTATAGTAAACTTCGGCATACAGATTTAATCTTGTCAATTTTATTTTTATATTTTTTTGCATGATTCTATAATCTGCATAAGATATAGAATTTCATACCTGATCAGATGATGGCGAGTTTTGGCTATTCAATGTGTTTTGAGAATTTGGCGAGGAGAATGAATTCTGTGGAGAATTTCCGCTTATTTCAGATGAATTTCTGTTCTGACCATACGGAGATGTTTGGTGGTAATAAGTTGGCGGTGATGTTGATGTACAGTGGTTGTTTTGTCCAATCATCCCAGTATTTTGGACGATAGTTAGTGGAGACCGCCGACCATAAGCACCTGCATTATAAAGTTAAATTTTAAGAATGATGAGTATGCTATTATTTGAAATTTCATCCTTGAATGCTTGTTTTTAGTTGCAGTTGTTCTGTTTATTGCTTGCGAATCAGACCCATACCAATTTATATTATAAATCGAAATTTAAGACACATACCTGAATAATTAAAATGTGGCTGTTGCTGTTGATTGTAAGCAGGCCCTAAATTTGGTTGCGCAAAGCTTGATGTATTTGCAAGTGTACTGTATTCTCCAAATCCTTCTGAAAATTTAATTTTTATAATTATATATCAACTAAAGAAATGAAACTTAGCTTTTTTGATTATGCAAACAATATAAAGAGCAAAAATTATAACACTATAAAATACGTGAATAATTTAAAAATTTTGTATTATAATGGAACTATTGATATTTTCTTGATTCTCAGGGAACATCTTTAAAATTCTCAGTTTATAAATTTTAATCTAAAAGAAATTAACGTAATAAATTATTATTTTTCTCGATTTCATATGATAAAAGGAAGTTTTCCATGTTGCAGTGTTAATGTATGCAAAACAAAATTTTATGTTTCTTTAAATGATCTACAAGCTCTCATATTGGACAAAGTTACGAAAACTTGGCAAATTAAAAATAAAAAGCTGCGGATGTTTAAGAGACTTTAACCGTTTTACTAGTAGAGCCATTTCGGTTTAATTTGAATAATAAATTTCAACAATCGGGACAAAGCGCATGTATTTGTCTCTTCGACGCAAGCGCAATTTTCTCTTTTAAAACACTTACGTTGCACACAGTTGTTTTGCTGGTTGTAATAATGTTGATTCGTATTACAATACATTGACTGGCTTTGAGATACCGTTGAGCTGTGATTAGGTATGGGGGACCTGTTTTCTTGAAGTGTTATAATCTGGTTCGGTGAATTATGCTCATTCATCATCTCATCTAAAAATATGAAAAGTGGGTTTAGAAAAGCTTAAGATTCAAAACAGAAAAATTTAAAATTTAGGAAGTGATAAGTGATAAGACTGATATGAGCGTTTGAAAAACTCAACTTTCAACTTTTTTCAAAGTAAAAGAATTTAAAAAAATATATAATTATATTTTAAGGTGTTTTTCTGTAACAGTTTTTTAGCATTTTGATTTAACATATAAACATAACACAAACGTTTACTTCGAATAAAAATTTAAAAAATGAAATTTCTATCAAATCAACTATATTAACAATAAGCTTACAGCTATTAAGTTCCTGTTTTTTTTTTTACATTGTTATAAAATAAAAAAATATAATGCGATTTTCAAATTTTGTGTAACGGAAGCAAAGTATCAGTAAATAATTATAATAAACCTAACCAATACGAATAGGTGATGGAGCTTTCTTCTGATTGCTTTTCTGTTGGGTGACTGACTCAACCTCGTTCAGTGCGGCTATCCTTGATGCTGTACACAGAAATGTTTAAAATAATTATATTGGAAATTAATTTTGTTAATAATTACTTGCTGGGGCGGCTGCCCTCGTCGACTTTTCTTGCAAAATGTTTCTTTTTACTGATGGTCTTCCACGTCTTCGTCGAGCTGGCCGGTTTGGAAGAACGAGCTCGGCAGTTTTACCACTGTGATTAAAAGTGTCCTCTTTGTTGCTGGGGTTTGGCCTCCCAGCATTACGCGTATGTACGGTCTTGGCCATGGCTTCCGAAAGCGATCCTGTTTCTGTAAAAATTAGAAATAGAGGAGGTTGTTCAAATAATTCATATTAAAAGTTGAAGTTTATTATGAAAAAATTAAAAATGAATTTTAACTTGATCAGTTTGTAATGTACAAATAATATTTATGATATATTAATTTTCAATCATTTATTTATAATTTCGTGTTTCAAAATATCATAGTGGGCTGCGCTCGTAGATTATTGCGCTCGCGATCGCTGAGCCCTAAGAACACTGCGCTATGAGCTCAATTGATAATTTTCGCTCGCGCTCTTCACACTCTTTTTAGACATTTTCCAAAGTCAATACATAGAAAAAAAAAATATAAATTTTCGTTGGTAATTAACAAAATGATTTTTTTATGTAATATGTATTTAGTAAGTTTTAAATTTGCTTTTATATAGAAGACCATGAAATTCAAACATTTAAAGCGTTTGATTAAATTCCAGAAAATGGAGACAAAAATCGGACATTGAGGATTCCATTTAGTATTAAAAGTATGCAACTAGAACAAGTCCACTCTAATATTATAGATAAATCATTTTTCCCACTTCTCAAACTGAGCAAAACCTAAATTAAAAAAAGGTGAAAGATTATATAAAATTTAATTAAAAAGTAATAATTCACCTGGCAGAAAGAAGAAAAATTCCTTGGAATGTCTTAAATTAAATTTAAAAATCCTTGCTGCGGCAAAAAAAAAAAAATGATGAGCGCAAAAGAGCGCACGATTTCTTTATAAAATTGCTCTCGCGCTCGCAGAGTCTATAAAGAAGCTGCGCTCGCGCTCTGATCGCAAGCGCGAGCGTAGATTGCAGAGCGCATTGTGCGCTCTTTGCTCACTATGCAAAATATTTTGAAAATATATCAAACATTTTGTCTTTATTTTGAATCAAGAAAGTTAAAAAGTGAAGTGTAAGTTCGGTCACCTTTCTTTTTGGGAATAGGAATAGAGCAGCTGAAATAAAGCAACTTAAGTGGAAAGTACTCGGCGCTAAACGGGGACTAAAGACACTTGCTTTCCCGGAAAATCTTATACTATAAGCGATTCAATAAGGACATAATAAGAGTGCAGATGTGACGTTAAAGTAGACTTTGTGTGAAAAATATTAGCATCAACTTTTGCATCAATTAGCCTCTCTTTGATGGCCAATTTATTCCATTTTTTTTTCTTTCTAATTTCTGCCTGCTGACTGGCAGATTTAGGTGTTTACCACAAAACGATAATAAATGAGGAGGGAAAGAATTCTTGTTAAAGAAAAGGTGGTTCTAAATTCTATGCAGGCGCCAAAGAAAGAAAAGAAGGCTCAGGGTGCTGTCGCGCGTTCATGGAGAAATACAACAACAGCCTCATCCTTTGTCAGCAGACAGAAGTGCACAACAAAAAGATACTAAAAACATCAACTTGTCAGCGACAAAGCACCAATATTCGCTGCAACTCCGCGTAAATAAGAGGGGATCATGCCGACAAAAAGGTGAAAAGCAAAATATTCTGTAGGTGGCGGTCGCGCTTTTCTTTCTGCGCTCTTCCTGCCATAAAGTCGGCATGGATGTGAATCAAAGACCTTTTTTTTACATAGAAATGCACTTTGAAATACAATAATCTTCCTTTGCCGAACTAAAATTCACAATACTTGGAATATTTCTATTATATCCGTGGGACCTAATCATAAATTCTGTCGGCAGATGAGAGAATGATGCTGGTTTATTAAAAACTAGCCAATTGCCCTTGAATGTAAGAGATACACACTTTCAATATTATCACATATGCTGACCACATAAAGTAATTTTCCCATTCATGTTCAACCAGAATGCATATGTATAATATATAAAGGAAGTATTTTACAAAATATTCAACATTGGAAAAGCCGTCATTTTAATTGAACATATCAATTTGAACGCAACTTGAGGAATTATAAAAAAATTTCTTAACGTTAATTTATAATTCAAAGCATTATGGCCTGATTTATTAAAATGAAACAAAATAAAAGATGGATGGATAATTTTAAGTTGTCGCCACTGCAAAAATTTCCCATATATCTCTAAAAGAATTTTCCAATTCATTGCATTTTCCACGAACTGAAACACATTTTGTCAAGCTCCATGAGAAAAAAAAATAAGTGACATTCTGGAGACTTGAGGATTATAAAGGTGAAGGAAAATTATAGAAAGAAACTTGAAGCGCTGACAACTTCCACTTTGTGAAAGGGCTTTAGGGAGAGGAGAGGAAAGACATGCACGCCAGAATTGAGCTGGACGCTACTTATTTTTCTCCCTTTCTTGTCAGAAAATTTATTCTGGGTTAAAAACAACCCTCTTCAGAGAAAGAGACTCTGTTGGTGGCATAGAATGGATCTCAGGATTTCTCGGAAAGAAATCTTTCCATTGAAAATATTTTAGTTCTAATGTTCCCTTTGTAAACAAAACATCCTTTTTGCTGCTTTTGATCCAAAACTTGAAATAAGAATAATTGTATGGTTTATAAATTGTACATGATAAATTCAAATTGAAAAGAGTGGCCGAATCTAATAAAAAAATGCGTTAGTGTTAGTGATGTAATATTAAGCAAAAAAAAAAAACTGAAAATTGAACAAATAATCAACTAATTAGTTAGAGGTCCTATATGACATTTCTAGTCTCCCTTTGTAATGAACCTATGTTTATCAATCAAAATGTAAATAATTTGAAATACTTGATATAAATTTTATTAAAGTGTGATAAAAACAAATTTAAATTATACAATTAGGATATCTTTTATAAATTTTGAAATTTATGTATTGAAGGAGAAAAATAAATAGCCCCAGTTGCATTTAATTAGCTTTTTATCTAGACATGTCTAGATAAAAAGCGGATAAAATGTGGATAATGGCGACTAAGGAAATAACAATATTTAGAAAAATATAAAAGTTATGTTGGTGCTTTTTTTAAATTTTTATATTAAATGATCATTAATTTGAGTTTAAAAAATTAAATTGGCCTTGGCGTGGACTGCAAGAGCGCTGCATCCCAAAATGGCCAATGTATAGATAAATAAGAAAGAGAGTGCTTAACTTTTCAAGCGGCGCAATCTTCAAATTTCACTGAATGATTTATTCATATAATTTAAAAAAGAACCAAACCTTGGTTGAATATTCATTTATTCTAATTGTCTGTTGAGGTTTGATATAATGTTCATTTGAAAGAAGACTTTTCATCAATAGGTTTTTTATAGTAATTTTTGGAAAAAAAAAATATCCTGCTTTATTTCGACTTCCGGTAGCAAAAAATGCAGGACTGGATTTAATTTTTATATTTCTATGTAAACCAACAAACGTATGAGTATAATCAAAACAAGGTATAATCAAAACAAATAGAGAAAAGGCCGACTTTCAATTAAACACATCAGTAATCAGTATTTCAAAGTATTATTATACGTGCAAGAAGCAAAACTCAATAATAAGTTGTCAAGTGTGATACAACTCCCGAGACGTTGCACCTTGCTTGAAGCATTATAATGAAATGCCTCACAATCAGCAGGGGGCCCCATTCAAAGAACCGCAAAGAACCGCTACAAAGCAGGTATATACTACTCCACAACATATCCCGTTACACTATATTGTAAGTAAGAAACGTGCATTTGCTATCATCCTTGGGACACACGCACGAATAACAACTAAAAAACGCTGGTTTCATATCAATTTATTAATGGGACCAATTTATATTTTAAATTTATCAATTTAATATTTTTTATTTTGTATAATTATTTTTATCGGTGTCATAATTAAGATCTTTCTTCTCTAAAACGCCATATTAAGTTGTATAATTATTATGAACTGTTGTCCCGTTCTATATTCTCCAATATAAAACTAAATAAAGCAAGTTTCAATATCTAATTCAGATCTAATTGAAGAGAAATTTCTACGTAATTAGACGGTCTTCTGTAATTTTCTATGATACAGTGTTTCCTATAAAAAAATTAATTTTGTTGGTGACAATGGTGACCCTATTCTTGTGCGTAATTTAAAAAAATTCAAGATACAAAAAAAATATCACATGATTCAAGGAAAATTTCAAAAATTTTACTCACCTCCTAATCCAATGATTCTCACGGTTCGAACCACATTTCCAGGAAAGGTCGCCTCAACACCGGATTTGAATAAAACTCGATCTTCCTTTCGAATAGCAATATTTGCGTTGACGATGAATTCCTCCTTTGTCACTTGATCCACAACTGTAGCTTTCAAATAATGCACCGGCTCGTTTGCAGATAATAAGGGAGACTCGTTATCAAAAATTTCGATTTCATTTAGAATAGAGTTTGGGCTTATTGCCATTGCCTTTTGCATCGCCATAGTATGGAGCCCACTATAGACGAGAAGAGACGAATGACCATGAGCGACGACGGGGATGTACTGGGTGTGGGTGAAGGTGAACTGAGCTGCCTGCTGCCTGAGCGAGAGAGCATCTTCCAGACCTGAGTATGGAGGAGGGGTGATTTGAAAGGGCCCATTGGAGGTTTAATTTTATGCACGTTAAATCACAGGTCTAAGATATTATAGAACAGAATTAAAATAAGTGTTCATTAATGCAAGGAGCCATCTATCATTAAGTTGAGACAAAGAATTTTAATTAATTTGTTTATTATTTTCTAAACTTATTTATCAAAGTATAATATTATGTTGCAAAACGCGTTTCTTTATCTATTACAAAGGCAATTTCTGCTGATACGGGATAATGATATTTTATATGATATTATATAATTATATAATATTATAAAATTATTATAATTATATATATATATAATTTTAAATATCTAACTTTCAACAATAATTTAGTAGTTAAGTTCTAATTGGCAAGTTAGAAGTACATCCATATTTAGGATTTTTTATAAACGCAAACAAACAACGAAAAAAACCAAACAGAATTTTCGTCTCTCCTGTTTGTGAAATCAGCTGATTGCTGTTAAAAATTCATTTGTTTTTAATTTTTTGCCATTGTTCAAATCGCAGCAAAATTGCACGAAATACTACATTAAATTATAAATAAATACCTTTACACAATGCGTTTTACTTAAAAAATAAAAATTATTGGAAGGTTCTTTAAATTTGAAAATTATGGAATTTTGATTAATTTTTGAAGAATATTTTTTATACGAGTTAGAGGCTTCTATGTAAGAACGGAAAAGGTTTGCTTGGTGAAATTCCCAACAGCGGTTCTCATAATAACACGCTCAATAGATTTTCATTTTTGACGTGTTTTTTCACACTTTGAATTTAACATAGGAAAAACAATAGGAGCTACAAATTTCTTTGCAACGTGATTTTGTGCGCAAAGATGGGCCTAATTTAAGAAATTTTTAAATCTCATCTTCGTTAAATAGAAAAAGAAAATTTTTTTAATAAAAATGCTAATTTTCATAGTTTTTTCTCAATAGCTTGCTGAAATTGCTTTCAAATTGTTTAAAAAAAATTGTGAACCCAAGTGGGGCAGATATATCCTACTCCATAAAATTGGAATAGAAGTTGAGATATGACCAATTAATGCATTTTTAGCACTCCGTTTCTCGGCGGCACGAAAATCCAGCCGTGCGCTGAGAGGAGAGCAGAGCCGAAATTTAGATAACACTCGAAAGCGAGAATTCAAAATTGTATAACTTTGCTCCTAATTAAAATAAAAGACTCAATTTTCAAAAAGCGATTCAATTTTCATTTTGGCATCAACTTTGGTATCAATAATTTTTTTTGTAACTAGAACTGGAGGCCAGATATAATTTAAATTTTGATCTTTCATGCAAAAATAAAAATAAAAATTAAAAAATCGTGATTTATCGATAAGAAATTAATCAAGGAGTATATAATTATACTCACTTTATTTAAAAAATAATCGAACATACATATTGTTCAAATATTGTATGTCTCTACATCGTGAACGTCGTCATATTTGTAAGAAATCTGCTTAATTATACTCTTTGATATAATTAATTTTGATTCCTCAAAAACAGAGTTTTTATTATTCATTTGCCATCAATCCAATTTAAACCTTTAGATTTTCATCAAATGCGTTAAACCCTCATTTCTAATGTTATAGTCATTATTTTTATGCAATATATCAAAATTTAATTATATCTGGCCTCCAGTTCTAGTTACGAAAAAAATTATTGATACCAAAGTTGATGCCTAAATGAAAATTGAATCGCTTTTTGAAAATTGAGTCTTTTATTTTAATTAGGAGCAAAGTTATACAATTTTGAATTCTCGCTTTCGAGTGTTATCTAAATTTCGGCTCTGCTCTCCTCTCAGCGCACGGCTGGATTTTCGTGCCGCCGAGAAACGGAGTGCTAAAAATGCATTAATTGGTCATATCTCAACTTCTATTAAAGCAGTGAGCTCCCAATTTTATGGAGTAGGATATATCTGCCCCACTTGGGTTCACAATTTTTTTTAAACAATTTGAAAGCAATTTCAGCAAGCTATTGAGAAAAAACTATGAAAATTAGCATTTTTATTAAAAAAATTTTCTTTTTCTATTTAACGAAGATGAGATTTAAAAATTTCTTAAATTAGGCCCATCTTTGCGCACAAAATCACGTTGCAAAGAAATTTGTAGCTCCTATTGTTTTTCCTATGTTAAATTCAAAGTGTGAAAAAACACGTCAAAAATGAAAATCTATTGAGCGTGTTATTATGAGAACCGCTGTTGGGAATTTCACCAAGCAAACCTTTTCCGTTCTTACATAGAAGCCTCTAACTCGTAAAAAAAATATTCTTCAAAAATTAATCAAAATTCCATAATTTTCAAATTTAAAGAACCTTCCAATAATTTTTATTTTTTAAGTAAAACGCATTGTGTAAAGGTATTTATTTATAATTTAATGAAGTATTTCGCGCAATTTTGATGCGATTTGAACAGTGGCAAAAAATTAAAAAATGAAATGAATTTTTAACAGGCAATCAGCTGATTCCACAAACAGGAGAAACGAAAAATATTTTTCGTTCCTTTTGCTGCCTCTCCTATTTGCGCCCGGCCAAGTGCAAGCAGCTTGAACCCTGCGGCTATTGTTGTTTACTCTTCACCCCAGCCTTTTCTGTGAACCTATTGAGGACGGATCGCGGGATCGCGGCTCTGCTCTGTCCAACACCAACATACATGGTTGCCAAAGCGACTAATATATCTCATCATTCAATGGCATACATTGCTTCTAATTATATGTAACTTAATTGTATTTAAAACGCAAATTTCAGGAATCACGAGTTCATAATTATAAAAAATTTGTAAATGTTACAAATATTGGCACCTTGTTATTTTTAATTTCAAACATTTTCCCAACACTGTCAGGGATCTATTCTCTCCTCTCCTTTTTATGATGTGCGCATTTCTGGCAGAAGCTCCCAGTGTATTTTGGTGTGGTGTGCTACTGTCAAGGAGTTTGGTTCCAAACTCCTTGGCTACTGTGCTGTGTTATTCATCAGAATTCATCCAGCGAGCATCACAAGAAAGCGGAGTGCTCGCGGCATTCGCGCTAATCATTCGTCGCTCTGTGATTGTGAGAGTGGTGCGAATTTGCAGCCTCCGAATATACAAATAATTTATCACCGTGGCTAAGAAGGTAATTATCTTTGTTCTCCTTATTGAGTTTCTTTTCATTCAAAAAATCAATATTTATTGATTTATTTTAATGCAGAGTGCCTTACAGAAATTTAGGAGAAATAAATTTTTGTGACATGTTTAGCGAGTCCTGTCGACTTATTAGTATAGTTTGAAGAGCGGAAGTTTATATTTTGCTGGTGGATAGCTTTTCAGTCATGCAGATATGCGATATGCAAGGTGGAGTTTTCCCCTATTTTGCAATTAATTCTCTGAAAGATTGAAAGCCACGCATGTTTGAAATATTATTATTTAGAAAAATATTTGAAATAAAATCACATAACAATCACCAAGGGAGAATAAAAAGTTCCAACAAGTCTCTCATTTATTTAAAGAAATAATCATGCCAGATGGAATGAAGTCCTTCCTAATGACTCATCACCAGCAAACGCACACACTCGTGCTCGCATTCCTAGTGTTTCCTAATGTAAAAAAATACTTTCTCGTGGGAATTTCGAAACAATTTTGATGTATTTGAAATCTCCATAAAAAGATGACACTAGCGCAGTTTGATTCATAACTCTACGGCAATTAGAAGTGAAAGTAGCTCTGGTTATCAAATTTTGTATTTCAGTTTTTTTTGCTCTGCTCTGTTCATGAATGTAATATTGAAAAAAATTCTTATTGACAAGATTAACTTTGCTTCATAATATTTAGCAGTTGATTAATTTTGATTGATAGACACCTAATTTTCTCTGATGATTTTCTCATACTCGGCCAAATTTACAGGCGCTGCTAATTCACCGCGCGCGTTCAGATTTGCGACTTGCGCGAACGCAATTTTTTTTTTATATGCTTTAATTAAGAATTCAAAATATCAGTATTGGCAGATTCTTAAATAAACGTTCAATTTTTTTTGGATATGAAATATTTAAAAAAATAGAAGTAGAGTAATTTTAGCTTCTGCGAGAAATTTGTTTATTTTAAAAAAAAGAGAGGCGATTTAAAAAAATTTACTTTTATAGGCAAAATGTATACAATTAAATTTTATTAAATTTTTTTCATAGGCGTGGTGACGTCAGATTTTTTATTTTTTATTACTTACATATAGGAGACTTAAATTCTCTTTTTGCGGTAATTATTTTTTGCGTAGAAAATTTCTTTTTATTCTTCTCAAGATGGCAAAATACATGAGAAATTTAAAATAAACCTAGAATTCATAATTCATCAAAATATGTTCAGCTGTTTAGAATTACTAATTACTAATTAGAAATTAATATTTAATAGCACCTCAAACTTCTGATGAAGACAAGTGCTGCTTGTTATATTTTTTGACATCAATACTCCTAAACTTAAGCAAAAAAAAAAATGAATAAATAAATCTGACGTTACCACGTCTATGAAAGGAATTTAAACTACATTTTGTCTAAAGGTATTATATACTTGTTTTTAATTTCCTTTATTTTTTATATGAACGTAAACAAAATTCTAGTGGGACGTAAATTTATCTTGTTCTAGTTAAGATTTATTAAAATATTTCATACACCTAACAATTGTTTACTTAATTATCTAAACCAAAGCTGATGTATTGAATTCTTAAAATCAACACGAAAAAAAAACGTTCGCGCGTCTGAACGCGCGCGGTGAATTAGCAGCGCGTGTAAATTTGGCCGAGTATGAGAAAATCACCAGGGAAAATGAGGTGTCTATTAATAAAAATTTATCAATAGCCAAATAATTATGAAGCAAATTTTATTTCGACAATAATAATTTTTTTAATTTTACATTCATGAACAGAGCAGAGCAAAGTAAATAAAAATTGTGTATTGGCTGCGCAAAGTAATTAAATCAGCTGTAATAAGCTGCAACAACAAAATATATTTTTCACTCACTTGCATATCTGCATATCACATGAAAACTAGTTAATATATAAATTCAAAAATTTAATTAATGAAAGTCATTTCTGCATAAAATATTTAAACTTTTCAATATTGAAATTATTATTTCCATTAAAATAATACTATATGAGCTCACAGATTTATGACAGCAGAGCATTCTATTTTTATTTTTTATGCTTCTTTGTTTCTAAAAATAAAATACAATCCCAAGCATCTTGATTAAGAGTAATCAAATTTAACAAACTCAATACATTTTAAATAATTTTATTTTGCGTTATTTACTTCTTTATTGTATGCAATCCATTTGTTTATATTTGCTTTTGTATATTTTAAAGATGGACATCGATGAGAGTACACAGGAAGGAGATGAAGTTAGCCAATATATCATCAATGACACTTTAAGTGAGCAGGACTTCCACGATCATAGAGGTAAATTTTATTACAAGATAATTATTGTTTTCTTCCATTCCAGTGGTGCACTGATTATTACTTTCAGCCTTTTTTTTTTTTTGCTAAATTACTTTTAGGATAGAAAAGCTCATAATGAATGGTCGATTTCTTCAATTTATTGTAATTGTTTATAATTTTTTGAAATTAAATTAATATAGTAAAATGGCATGTAAAATTTAAAACATACAGCGGAGCAGATGGGGGTATCGTTGCATAATGGATAAATAGATTAACTGATGGGTGCATGTACCTCATTATAATTTTTATATTTTATTGAGAACAATTAATATTTTAAGCCTTTTTTGCAATGCCAGTTTAATTAATAATAAATAATCTCCAATTAATACTTTTTTTATATATTAAGATATTTAAGAAACTAAGCTAAGGAGGTTTTTTACATTTATTTTAAAACAATGTTTCAGATCTCTTTCGACATGATAATTTTGAAATCGAAGATGACTGGATACACAGTGATGTTGAAATGGAGCATGAAAGTGACTGTAAGCATATCAATCTATCTGGAGTTGAAGAAGATTTTATTTCAATAACTGGAGTGACATCAAATGAATTTGTTTTAATGATGGTAGCGTTTATGCTCAAACACAAGATTTCATATGATGGTCTTACCGATTTACTAGATTTGATTAACAATGTCCACCCAAAAGCAAAAGAAAAAAATCTATTTTACGGCACGAAAATAACTACATATAAAGTTCGTAAATTTTTTACAAAAAAATACTCATTTGTAAAAAAAAATTACTGTTCAACTTGCATTAAAAATTTAGAACACTCCGAGCAATGCAAAAAAACGCTTTGCTTGAAAAAAAAGTTGGCTCCATCAAATTTCATTTATTTTCCAATGCAAGATCAACTACAGTGTATATTTCAGCGAAACAACATCCAAGGATTTATACGTAACAAGCACATGCGTGTTAAGAAATTCCCTGAAAATTACGAATCCATTGTTGATGGCAGCGTGTACAATTCAGAGCTGGAATTTCTAAAATTACCTCTAACATTTTCATTAGGATATTATTCTGATGGAGTGGCTTTATTTAAATCTAAAAAAATTTCTTTTTGGCCCATAATTTTTCATATCAATGAGTTGCCACCTAATGAAAGATATAAGATTGAAAACATGA